>NC_084834.1:44465353-44783409 GCF_033115175.1 Lepus europaeus | reverse complement strand
TTTAAGTATTTATTTGCTGCTTTAAACATAAGTATCGCAGGACACTAAACTTTCAGTTCACAATTAAATTTATAGCACACCAACCTGTACATTCAGGTAAACATGCAGGTAATTAGGAAGAAAGTATTTCTTTTATCAAGCATTTTTAGTAAAACTCTATGGCTTCATCTTCATATAACCTAAACATATCAATCTTGGTCTATATTAAATGGTTAAGATATGAGAATGGTTTGATCAATAATATTGATTCTATGGATGTATGATGAACTTAGAATATTGATAATAATACAACTTTTTCTAAAAGTATGTAGAGGATTGAAAAGTTAAAAGAAGCCGTGCCGTGGCTCACTAGGCTAATCCTCCACCTGTGGCACCGGGACCCTGGGTTCTAGACCAGGTTGGGGCACCGGATTCTGTCCCGATTACTCCTCTTCCAGTCCAGCTCTCTGCTGTGGCCTGGGAGTGCAGTGGAGGATGGCCCAAGTGCTTGGGCCCTGCACCCGCTTGGGAGACCAGGAGAAGCACCTGGCTCCTGCCTTCGGATCAGTGCAGTGCGTGCCAGCCATAGCGGCCACTTGGAGGGTGAACCAATGGAAAAAGGAAGACCTTTCTCTCTGTCTCTCTCTCTCTCTCTCTCTCTCTCTCTCTCTCACTGCCTAACTCTACCTGTCCAAAAAAAAAGTTGATAGAATAGGTTATAATAATTATTTTATTTAGATTTATTAATTCAATGAAAATAACACCCATGTGAGAATTAACTTTATAACATATATTCAGAAATCATCTCTTCCTGTCAGCAATCTGTCAGGCAATGCTCTAGATACAGCTAGGGATACACTACAAAGTTCATACACTCTTCTACTTTACTAATGTTATATATATGCATTATTTCTATGTTTTATTCATTTATTTCCATTGACAGGACAATTGCATTTAGTGTCAATTCATTGGCAGGAAGCTTAATGTAATATTCAATCACATACATACACTTTGAAAGAAAACATATTACAGATTGTTTTAATAAATGTTATGACATTTCAAAAATTAGATTTCCGAAAGAGTGCCTCATATATTTTAATAATTCTAAATAACTTCAGAAAAATGAAGTTTTGAGATAAAAGGTAAAGTACTAAGGGGGAATTTCAGTTAAAGCTTAAAAAATGGCAGAATAAATAAAAAGAAAAAGGAAGCATTGTTGATTGTGCATTAAGGAGAAAAATGAGAAGGTAGTGAAAGTTGATGGACAGTTGCTCCAGTTTCTGTGTATTGCCTTTTGTAATACATCTGCAAGTCCTTTCATGCTTTTATGATTTTAATTTCATTTTTATGCAGCATTGCAGAACAAAAGGATATATCAATATCAATGAATGATTAGCATGTCTCTTTTGAATTATGCTTTTTCACAAATCCCTTCCTGAACTAGAACAAACTGAATGTTTTTAGTATTTCAAAAGAAAGTTAAGCAATTATGAAGCTGTACTTATTCAGACTTCCAAAATAAAGAACAAAGCGTATTTTAATTAAATGGACATCTATTCAATTAGGATAATTTATAGGATAAGGAAATAGCAAGGCTAAAAGCAACTGAAAGGCATTCACATATGGGCTACATTCAATGATTTTAAGTATATGGAAAAGAAAAAATAAGTTCCAATTTATAACTATTTATAAACTATTAAAAATATATAACCAATTAATCAATATAAGTGTCAAATTCATTTTTAGCAATATTGAGATAAATTATTATATTCTTAAATAACTATACAAAGTTGGTAGAAAGAATGAAGAATATATTACCTCTTTCTTGATAAAATTTTAACTTTTTCCACTTTGAATACAAGAATAAAGGCTCTGCCTACTGACATAAGCATGTACATATTTATCATTTCTCTACATTCAGATATTTTATCCAATAAAAATAGCAAAATACCATGAAATTGTGCAATGTAAGATATAATATCAAATTCATTTGCAATTTGATTTTTGAAAACATATGGGTTTAGTGATCCAGTTTATAAATTTGTGACAGGAGCACACTGATAGTCTGGGAAGAGACAGTTTAATAAAAGTGGAGATGCTGTAGGTTCAAGGAAGAGTTGGGGAAGAAACAGCAGAGGAAACTCCTCCGGAACTAGTGATTCATGGTGGACCTGCATGGGAGACCACGGCTCGGGACACCAGCGGCAGAATCTACACACCAGCGCTGGAACTCAAGATGAGCCAAACCTCAATAGCCCGAGACACCAGTGGGAAAGTGGACGGAGGAGCCTAGAGGGAACGAGGCTTGAAACCCCGTGGGGAAAAGTTCACCGGGCTAACTAGAGGAGAGAGGAAGAAAAAAAAGGGACCCGTACAAACACGAGTTTCTCTCTCTCCACTCACCTCTCAAAGGCGAGCAAGACAAAGAGCAGGTGCCATTTTGGTCATATGTAAAAGCTGCACGACCTCAGGGCTGCGCCCGCCCTCAACCAAGCAGAAAAACCTGACTCTGGGGAGGGGGGGAGTGAAATAACAGGAGATTAGGACCTAGTGAATGTGTGGAGCTAATGAACTGAGACTGTGAAAAAAAAAAAAAAAGAGAGAGTAGGCAAGAGAACTCACGGAGTTCATGTGAGTAATCTCCAGAGATGCTACAATTTGGTAACCTTGGAAACCCAGTGAGAGACTGCAGGAGAATTTGAGCCCACACTGAGGCCAGCACAGAGTCCCTGTGTGGTCCTTGGGAAAGAGCAGGTGAAAGTTATATTCGCAGGAGCCAGAGATCGGAAGCTGACTTCCATTATTGTTAAGGTTGATTCACATTAAATGGCTTAACTTTTGCATTGCTGTTCATGCCCTTTCATGCTTATCCCATGTCCTTAGTTGAAGACTACTGACCTACATTTGAAATATTTCTGAGAAAAAAGGTCAATATACATAAAAATGGATTTTAAAATTATAACATTTTCATTGTAATTCTGGATTTATACTGTAAAAGATGTGCTCTGGAGGAGTATAGATTAGTTATTTACATAAAATATAAACTTTGTATCTGTAAGTATAATGAACTATTTATATGTATGGAAGCCTACTTAGAGTTTGCTATGTATTTGTCAGTCCCTCGTCAATAAATTATTGTCTTTTCTTCATTTATATTATATTTGTCTTAGTAAAGGAAGATAATTGTAAAATGTATCTTAAATTCACAGAATAAAAGCTAAGTAGAACTCTAAGAGTTGGACCTGGCATTTTGCACAGTGGGTTAAGCTGCTGCGTGTTTCCTCAGCATCCCATAGCAGTCTTGGCTCCTCTGTTTCAAATAAAGTTTACTGCTATGCACATGACAAGCCAACAGATGATAGCCCAGGTACTTAGATTCTCCATCACCTAAGAAGAAGATACAGGTGGAGTGCTCAGCGTCTGGATTCAGCCTGGCCCAGTCCCAGGAGGTGCAGGCATTTGGAGAGTGAGCCAGTAGATGGAAGATCTCTCTCTCTCTCTCTCTCTCTCTCTCTCTCTCTGTATGTTTCTCCCTCTCAGTGATTCTACCTTTCAAATACATATATACACATACAGTAAACCATCAACAAACAAATACGAAAATCATCCAAAAACTCCAAAATCCCCAGAGGTCAATTAGGATGTTCATCTGATATGTAGAAGTGTGAGCATCTATATGACCAAGTAGATTTTCATTGAGCAACATAAAATTTAAAAACTATCAGAATTTTTGATATTTGAAATAGCACATGTCAGCATATGCGCTAGTATAATTTACTTACCTGATATTTCAGAATACTGTATGCTTTTCATTAATTTATGTACTTACTGCTCTGTTTGGTTGTTTCTTTTTTTCTTTTTCGAGAGAAACAATCATATTTATTTCCAAAGAAATTGGCACATCCCTCCCATGGTGCCTAATATACCTGTGGTTAAACAATTAAGGCTACTTTTGGATACAAAGTTAATTACTTTGAAAAGTCACTGATACTGCCATTGACAAATAATACCCTTAACAAGACAGTCCTTCAGAACAGGAGAAATGGCAATACTTGACATTTGCTGTTACCGGAATTACAGTCTTCCTGCAAAGTTATTTGATTTTTCCCATTTTTTGAATTAATAATTTGTTACTGTTCTTTTTTAAAATTTATTCTTATAAAGAAACAGATTTTATGCATTTCATAAGTACAGTTCCAAGAAGACAATCCCACTTCTCTTACTCCCTTGTTACCTCTTCCAATATCCCCCTCCATCTCCACGCTTCATCAATTTTTGCAAAGCTGTAATTTTAACCCACTCTATATTCATGGGCTTAATTAACCACTGATCATAATATTCAACAAGTAAAATATAGAAAGACCACAGTTTCATGGAATTTTAAACCAGAGTTAAAAATGACAATCATGTCTGGAAATGACCATTTCATTTCCTATACATTTTTAATATTCTGTATTAACTGCCACAAAGCAAAAAAAAAAAAAACATATTATATTTGTCTTTTTGAGACTAATTTCATTAAGCATAATGGTTTCAAGTTTCATCCATTTTGCTGCAAAAGAAGGGATTTCATTCTTTTTATTTTTTTTATTTTTTTTGTTTTTGTTTTTTTAATATTTCTTTTTTTTAATTTTTTATTTTTTTATTTTTGACAGGCAGAGTGGACAGTGAGAGAGAGACAGAGAGAAAGGTCTTCCTTTCGCCGTTGGTTCACCCTCCAATGGCCGCCGCGGTAGCGCGCGGCGGCCGGCGCACCGCGCTGTTCCGATGGCAGGAGCCAGGTGCTTCTCCTGGTCTCCCATGGGGTGCAGGGCCCAAGCACTTGGGTCATCCTCCACTGCACTCCCTGGCCACAGCAGAGAGCTGGCCTGGAAGAGGGGCAACCGGGACAGGATCGGTGCCCCGACCGGGACTAGAACCCGGTGTGCCGGCGCCGCAAGGCGGAGGATTAGCCTATTGAGCCACGGCGCCGGCGATTTCATTCTTTTTATGGCTGACTAATACTCCATCGTGTATACATACCAAATTTCCTTATCAGAATATCAGTTGATGGACATCTGAGTTGATTTTATTTCTTAGTTATTGTGAATTGAGTTGCAATAAACATAGAACAAAATGCTTTCATATGTTGGTTTCATTTTCTTTGGATAAATTACCTAGAGTTGAATGACTAGATCATATTGTAGATCTATTTTCACATTTCTGAGGAATCTCCATACTATCTTCCATTATGGTAGTATTCATTTACATTCCCCAAAGCAGCAGATTAGGGTACACTTTCCCCACATCCTCACCAGTGTTTATTGTTTTTTGATTATGGATGACAGCCATTCCAACAGGAGTTAGGTGATACCTCACTGTGGTTTGCATTTGAATTTCTCTGATAGCTAGTGTTTTAAGAAGAATTTGGATCAGTTCTTCTTTAAAAGTTTGGTGGAATTCAGCTGTGAAACCATCTGGGCTTTTCTTTATTGGGAAGGTCTTTATTTTTGATTCTTGCTATGTTGTGTTTATTGGTCTATTTAGGCTTTCTATTTCTTCATGACTAAACTTAGGAAGATTGTATGTGTCCAAAAATCTATCCATTTATTCTAGGTCTCCCAGTTTGTTTGCCTGTATCTGTTTATAGTTATTCCTGATGATTTTTTTTTATTTATTTGGAATGCATTGTTATATCTCCTTTTTCATCTCTGATTTTACTCATTTGGGTCTTCTGCCTCTTTTTTTTTTTTTGTTAGTTGATCCAATGGTTCATGAATTTTGTTTATTTAAAAAATTAGCTGTTCGTCACTCTGCTGATTTTTTTGTCTTTCTTTGTTTCAATTTTGTGTATTTCTGCTCTAATTTTAATATTTTCCTCCTAGTAATTTTGGTTTGTTGTTGTTTTTCTAGATCCCTGTAGTGCATTGATGGCTCGTTTATTTGATGTCTTTCCAATTTCTTGATGTAGGCACTAATTGCTGTAAACTTCCCTCTTAATTCTGCTTTTGCTATATCCAATAAGATTTTATATGCTGTGTTGTCATCTTCATTCATTTCCAGGAATTATTAAATTTCCATTTTGATTTCTTCTATGACCCAGTGTTCATTCAGAAACATGTTGTTCAGTATCCATGTGTTTGTATATTTTCTAGAGTTTATTAAGTTGTTATTTTCAGCTTCATTCCACTGTGATCAGGAAAGACACATGGTATACTTTCAATTGTTTTCAATTTGTTGAGACTTGCTTCATGGCTTAGCATATGATACACTCTAGAGAAAGTTCCATGAACTGTTGAAAAGAATGTTGATTCTACACTTGTGGGGTCAATGTTCTGAGGTATCTATTATGTCTATTTGATCAATCATGTAGATTAGCTGTGTTAATTGTTGATTTTCTGTTTAGTTGGCCTGTCCATTGATGAAAGTGGGGTATTAAAGTTCCTCATTAACATATTGGAGTATTTTTTTAAAGACTTATTCATTTATTTGAAAGGCAGAGTTACTGACAGAGGCAAAAACCAGAGAGGTCTTCTATCCACTGGTTCACTCCTCAGATGGCTGAAATGACCAGAGCTGTGCCGATCTGAAACCAGGAAACAGGAGCCTCTTTCAGGTCACCCACTCAGGTGCAAGAGTCCAAGCACTTGAACCATCTTCTACTGCTTTCCCAGGCCATAGAAGAGAGTTGGATTGGAAGTGGAACTGCCGGGACTTGAACTAGTATCCACATGGGATGCCGTCACTGCAGGCGGTGGCTTTACCCATTACACCACAGCACCAGCCTCATGTATTAGAGTTTATGTCTCCTTTTAGATCCATTCACATTTGTTTTAAATAGCCAGGTGCTCTGGCATTGGTTGCAAATGCATTTATGATAGTCACATCTTCCTGTTGAATTGATCCCCAAATAATTATAGAATGTTGTTGTCTATTTTAAGAGTTTTTGTGTTAAAGTCTATTTTCTCTGATATTAGGATGGCTACATCTTCTCAATTTGCAGTCCATTAGTATCGAATACCTGTATTTCCATCCTTTCACTTTTTTTTTTTTTCAAGCAGAGTTAGACAGTGAGAGAGAGAGAGACAGAGAGAAAGGTCTTCCTTCCATTGGTTCAACCCCCAAATGGCCGCCACGGGTGGCGCTGCACCAATCTGAAGCCAGGAGCCAGGTGCTTCCTCCTGGTCTCCCATGCAGGTGCAGGGCCCAAGGACCCGGGCCATCCTCCATTGCCTTCCCGGGCCACAGCAGAGAGCTGGACTGGAAGAGGAGACTGGAAGAGGAGCATCCGGGACAGAATCCGATGCCCCAACCAGGACTAGAACCCAGGATACCGGTGCTGCAGGTGGAGGATTAGCCTAGGGAGCTTTCAGTCTGCATATATCTTTATTGAAGAGGTGTCTTTCTCTTTCTTTCTTTCTTTCTTTCTTTCTTTCTTTCTTTCTTTCTTTCTTTCTTTCTTTCTTTCTTTCTTTCTTTCTTTCGGACTTGGACTATATTTCTCTATTCTTTCCTAGCCTGTAGGGTTTTTGATGAGAAATTAACTGTTAGTCTAATTGGGGATCCTCTGAAAATAATCTTGTGCTTTTATTATGCATATTTTAGAATCTTTTCTATGTTTCATTGATAAAAGTTTGTCTATATTGTGTCCTGGTAAAGATCTTTTCTAATCATTTCTATTAGGAGATATATGCTTTATATAGTTGAATGACCCTTTTTTATCCAAATTAGGGTCATTTACTGCTATTATTTCACTAAATAGATTTTCTGTTAATCTATTCACTCTTTCCAAATCTTCAGGAACTCCTAGGATACTGATGTTTGGTCATTTGATACTATCATAAGTCTTGAACACTATATTCAGTGACGTAATATATTCTTCTAGAGTAAGATATTTCCAATGATTTGTCATTTAGCTCAGATATTATTATTCTGCCACACCAAGTCTATTGTTGAGGCTTTCCACTGTATTTTCTGCTTTTTTAAAAAAAGATTTATTTATTTATTTGAAAGTCAGTGTTACACAGAGAGAGAAGGAGAGGCAGAGAGAGAGAAAGAGAGGTCTTCCATCCGTTGGTTCACTCCCCAATTGGCCACGATGGCTGGAGCTGTGCTGATCCAAAGCCAGGAGCCAGGAGCTTCTTCCAGGTCTCCCATGTGAATGCAGGGGCCCAAGGACTTGCACCATCGTGTACTATTTTCTCAGGCCATAGCAGAGAGCTGGATTGGAGGTGGAGCAGCCGGGACAGGAACTCGCACTCCTATGTGTGCTACGCCACGGTACCAGCCCCTCCACAGTATTTTCTATTTGGCATATGGAATTCTTCATTTCTAATATTTCAGCTTGATTTCTCTTCAATATCTCTATCACCCAGCAAAATTTTTCACTCATATTGTGTATGAATTTCTCATGAATTTGTTTCTCTATGTTTCTGAGTAATATTATTATTATTCTTTAGAACTTGTGTCCATGCATTTCTAGATGTTTGTCTTCACATTCTAATAACGAGGTGTTTTTTGTTCCTTTTGGGGACCATGTTGTCTTCCTTGTTCTTGTTTCTCATATTTCTGCCTTTTTTTAAGGCATTTTTAGAAAAGTTTATTGATTTTCCCACTGGTGGGTTTTATCTTTGAGCTATGCCTCTGTGGCTTAGTGGTGTGTCCCCTCCTGCAGTAAGTATCCAGAGACTTGTGCTGTGTGGGGCCAGGGAGCTCTGGCAGAACTCAAGGGTAGGGGGATAGTGGAGAGTCCAAGGTCATATCCAATCTAGGTGTGGTAGATCGCTTCTATTGTCATCAGGGTGAGGATGGTATGATCATGCTTGTTTGCATAATCACAGCCTCACCTTCTCTCTTCCAAGGTGATCAATGCCCAGGGTTAGCTCACAGTAGCTATAACCCCCACACATGCAAGCACATGAACCACACAAAAGATCTGTGTGGTCCTCAGGGTGACATGGAGCCCTCTGTAGTCTCTCACCCAACTGTGTCTGAAGCCAGACACAGTGCCCAGAGACGCAGCTACAAGGCAGGCCCTTTCATGAAGTCACAGAATTCCCAAAATCACAATGCACAAGGCTCCTACAGTCGCAGGACTCAGAGGATTCACTTTGAGCTCCGGGAGCCCTCTCTGTCCATGGAGAGAACAGAGATGTGCCCAAAGCCAGCTGTCTGTGGGTGCTCTGCCTTGGCAATTTGAGCCTGTGATAGGGTGGGGAATGGGAGTGTCTCACAGTCCTAAGTAGGTGCCTGGCCCCCTGCCAACCTTCCAGGCCAGACCCAAAGTTAGGGGGTACACATATTTAACCATCTCATAGAATCCCTATTGTGCACACATAAGAGAGCCACAGCAGGCTCTACTGTCATTAAGCAGGTGGTGCTTTCTCTCTGCTGGTCAAGGGGAACCTTGTGGTGGAAAGGGGAGAAAGAAATGTGCTTTTGTTTCATATGGTTAGGTGGGTACCCTGCCTCCTTTGTATTTGTCCAATACAAATCAGTGTGATCTGCAAGGTTCCCCTCAGGCAATATCACCAATGACAGAATTCACTGCAGTCTGCTGTCACCTTGTTCTCAGCACCTGGCATCTCCTCTAGCCTTTGGCTGTGAGAATTGCAGGCAGTGTCCCAGCTCACTGTTGTATGTTTGCACTGCCCACGCATCTCTCTTCCTTCTGTAGAATGTCCACTGCGAACTTCGCTGCAACTCTCCCCTGGGAATACACTTCTTCTACTTTTCTTATATTACCTTCCCTTGGTCACAACCAGCATATCTTTTCGCTATTTGACCATCATGGAATCTCTGGTTGTTTATTTAATTGGCTTCTTTTAACATTAATTTGTAAGGATAAAACCCTTGACTACTACCATTGTCTGTAGTATACTGATATTAAATGAGCATAGTGTTGTTAGAACAAAAATAATTATCAAAAAGTGTCTATCCATATGAATCTTTCTTGGCAGAATAGATTGTATAACAATAATTGAATAATCCTGTTCCTTCCCCTTTTTATTTTTGAGTTCACAGGAATATTTCTATTTTCACTTTGGACTATAGATGCCATCAAGTCTCAAAAGGATTTCTAATTTCAGACTCCTCACTAAATGATACTTAAAGTTGCTTTTTTGCCTCCCACATATAAATGTCTGAATTTACCTTCTGCTATCCCTACCAGTACACATTTTTCATAATACATAATATTATAGTATCTCCCAAAGACACACCATGCAATAATAGAAATTTTAATAATTCTTAGTCTTAACTAAGAAATATCTTTCATAGAATGAGTTCTACTTATTTTAAATGTTCTTCTAGAGAAAAAAAATTCTAATTTAGAAAAATGTAAAAGTCACCTGTAAGCAGAAGCCATAGTATAAGAGAAAAGTCTGTGAATTAAAGGGATTATCAAAATCAGGTACAAGAAAATATGAAATTGGTCACCTGGAATTTCAAATCAAAAACAATACCAGCTGGACCTTTAAAATGCTTATATCTCAGTGCAAAATGAAAATCCCTTATTTATAGGAATAGGATTAAATACATTTCCTGTGTATGGTCTTCTGTAGATAACATTTGGCACTCAGATCCCAGACTAGTCAAGGAGCCAAGTTTTTGTGTAATTAAAGAAAGGATGCATCATCTTTGTAGGTGGATAAAGTATGAATATTGAGCAATCTGCAGGGGATGATTTTGATTGATTGCACACATATACACTATACAAAACAGAGCTTTACTATTCAGCATAAGACTGTCCCAGTAGTCAGATAACTGCTCCTGGCCACTCATCCATGTGAATCACTTGCAAAATAGCCAATACCAAAGGACTCACAATATTTAATCATTCTGAGATTGGTAATGTTACAGTGTAGGATTGATTTCAGCTTTGTTATATAAAGAGTTTAGAAGTCCACATTCCTGTCCTCATTATAAGAAAAACAAATATACTCCCCACCCAGGAGACAGTGGCCTGAGACATCGCCCCATGCCAGCAAAGAGTACCTCGGCACCCCATGTCAGCAGGAAGTAGCTCTAAAGACAGATCATCGTCCCTCTACCACTCCTGGACTTTTGGGACTAATGTAACCCCATACAAATCCTGCTTTATAATAAACAAAAGGGGGGAATGTTAGGAAACTGGTGCAGTTTTAGCCAGGTGGCTGCACAGCCCAGCTACCTGAGCCAGGCTCCACCCCCATCATAATGGGATTCCCTGCCCGCCCTCAGGCAAAGTTTTAAAAGGGCCTGTTCCTGAACACATGCTCTCTTGGCTCTGCTCACCGCTCTCTTGGCCTCTCTTGGCTTCTCTGCTCCTCTCATCTCTCTTCTCCCTCCTCTCTGTCTCTCTCTCTTACAGTCTCCTTCTCTTTTACCTTCGCTGCCCCTTCACTCTGGTCTGTACAGAAATCAACAACTCTTTTCAGATTCATTGAAAACCTGAGTTTCTGGAGAAACTGCAAACCCAAAATCTAGACAGGCAGATTCAGAGATGCGTATTTTAGCAGGTGCTGGAGGCAGCAACTAGATGAAACACTTGGAGGTTAGTTGGCTTTTTGCAAGAGGCTGGTCACCTGCCAGCTTGTGAGTCAACAGCTCAAGGAGTTTGAGTCTTAATGGTGGCCTAACACACTAATGATTTTTACTTCCAAGAGTTCCACTAAATTTTCAAGATAAAGATTAGAGAAAGTCCCCTATTTAGGCTTAAGCAAGAAAGAGCAACCATTTTTTAATAAAGTATGTTTTTTTTAACAAAGAAGAAATTACTATTTTAACAGAGCATAACCAACTGAGAGTAAGAGACTCACACGACTCTAAACCCTTCTCAGTTTCCTTAAAGGGAAGGGAAATATCAAACTCTTGCCACCATTAAACTTTCATTTTCACTTAAGCAAGAGAAAAAAGAAATTGAGATACACCCAAGAAGATCACAGTTCATACGCAGTCTCACTATTGGACCCTATTATGGATCAATAGGTTTATTTCTTCTCTCCTTCATTATCAATACAATCTATATAGAATTCTTACCCAGTACATCATGTCTAACTTTCAACAAAATTCCAAGGCCATGGTAAAAGGTAAAAACACAGTCTAAAGAGACAAAGCAAGAAACAAGCAGCAGAGATAGAATCAGATATGGTAAGAAGATGGGAATCACATTGGAAATTTGAAATAACTTTGATAAATATGCTAAGAACTCTACTATAAAAGTGGTCAGCATGAAAGAGCAGATATGTAACAGAAATGAGATATGGAAACTTTTGGAAGAATTTTTTTTAAATGTTATAAATCAAACACTGTAACTGGTGCCAGCATTTTACTGCGAGTAAAGTCACTGTGATGCAAGCATCCTATTCTGGACAGTGGCTTAGGGTCTCAGCCTCTTTCCTGGTTCCTGGCTTTGGCCTGGACCAACACTGGCTGTTGTAGATGGAATATCTGTGTGTGTGTGTGTATCTGTGTGTTTGTCTCCATCTATTGCTCTGTCACTCCAAGTAAGTAAGTAAATAAATAAATCTTTACAAAAAAACACTCTCAGAAATGGAGTCTTTCGGTGGGATGCTCAGGAGACAAAACTTAATGAAAGAATAAGAGAACTTAAAGATATGCCAATGGCTGGCGCCACAGCTCACTTGGCTAATCCTCCGCCTGCGGCCCTGGCACCCTGGGTTCTAGTTCCAGTTGGGGCACTGGATTCTGTCCCGGTTGCTCCTCTTCCAGTCCAGCTCTCTGCTGTGGCCCGGGAAGACAGTGGAAGATGACCCAGGTCCTTGGGCCCTGCACCCGCATGGGAGACCAGGAGGAAGCACCTGGCTCCTGGCTTTGGATCAGCGCAGCGCGCAGGCTGTAGCAGCCATTTGGGGTGGGGGGTGAACCAAGGGAGAAGGAAGACCTTTCTCTCTGTCTCTCTCTCTCACTGTCTAACTCTGCCTGTCAAAAAAAAAAAAAAAAAAAAAAAGATATGTCAGCCCAGGTATCCCTATATCCCTATTGGGGAAGAAAAAATGAAGAATGAAAAAGGGGGAAGAAAGGAGAATATCCAAGAGTGTAGGGTGACAAAAATTGTAAAGGTCTGTGGAATAGGGATGCAAGAAACAAACAAACAAGCAAAAAAGACAGAAAGGAACAAAATAAATATTTGAAGATAAAAATGAGAATTTTCCAAAGCTTATGGAAGACACTAAGCCACATCTCTAAGATAATCAGAAAGCACAGGATAAACGCTTAAAAAAAAAAAAAAGTGGGGTAATATATTGAAAATATTCAAACATTTAGAATGTAGTGGCACATTACTAAATTAATGTTTGGGTCAAAGAGGAAATCTGAAGAAAATTAGAAATTAGTTTGAATGAGGCTGGCATCCCATATGGGCACTGGTTTTAGTCCCAGTTGCTCCACTTCCAATCCAGCTCTCTGCTATGGCCTGTGAGAGAAGTAGAAGATGGCCCCTGCACTTGCATGGGAGACCAGGAAGAAGTGCCTGCCTCCTGGCTTCAGATTGCTGCAGTTCCTGCCACTGCAGCTATTTGGAGAGTGAAACAACGGAAGGAAGATCTTTCTGTCTCTCCCTCTCACTGTCTGTAACTCTACCTCTCAAAATAAATAAAATCTTTAAAAAAAAAAGAAATTAGTTTGAATGAAACAAAATAAATATATAGCATCAAAATTTTGGGGATGTACTTAAAATATATAGTGTTTATTTTACAATAGGAAAAAAGTACCAAATTAGTGATTTAAGCTTTTGCTTTAAGAAACTAGATCAAACAGCAAATTAAACTGAAGAAAAATTATGAGTAGAAATTAATAACACTGAGAAGAAAACATAGACTAAAACCAATGTAACTGAGAGCTACTTCTTTGAAAAGATGATAAAACAGAAAAACTTCTAAACAGACTTACCAAAACCGGGAAATAAACACATATTACTGGTACTTGTAATAAAAGAGATTTCATTGCATTTTCGGCAAATGTTATGATAAGAGGAAAAGACTACTAAGCATGCCTAGGTAATTCATCATCTATTGAAATTGAATTCATAATTTAACATACAGCAACAAAACAATTGTAAGCCAGGAGTTTCCTTAGTGAATTCTACCAAATATACAGGGAAAGAACAATACCAGTTCAATCCAATCTCTTCCAGAAAGTAGAAGAGAGGATGTTTCCCAACTCATTTCATTAGAGCAGTATCACCTGATAATCAAACCTGACGCATTGTAAGAAAAAAAACTATATATATATATATACTTGAATTGTCAAATGACCTTTCCATTCCACACTATGTCCCTCCTTAATCCTAAAAATATTCAACTAAATAACTAAATTACAAAAACAAAAGCGAAGTTCTGAGATAAATCTTTGTCGTTAAAGACCAAAGGAAAACGCTGCCAGTGTCAGGCGTTCTAGTGCATGCTTCCAGTTTAAGGCTTGATGAGTATAACTTGGACTGAATTTTAGATTCCACTTATCCTGCAGTGGATTGATTGATGGCCCAAGACACCTTGGTTATAATCCCTGAAACTTGCAAGCCTTATATGTCAAGAAAAAATGCACAGATATAAAATAAATTTTATTTCATCATTACAGAAAAATAAAGTAGAAAAGTTCATATTTGATGATTTTAAGAAATATGTGTTACTTTCCTGTGGATAAACATAAAAAATGTAAATGAGAACCTGGTGCATGTGGTGAAGAACTTGAAATGTATGATCAATTGTTTTTATTCAAATTCACCAATGTAGCTGGCGCTGCGGCTCAACAGGCTAATCCTCCACCTGCGGCGCCGGCACACCGGGTTCTAGTCCCGGTCTGGGCGCCGGATTCTGTCCAGGTTGCCAGCCCTCTGCTGTGGTCTGGGAGTGCAGTGGAGGATGGCCCAAGTGCTTGGGCCCTGCACCCGCATGGGAGACCAGGAGAAGCACCTGGCTCTTGCCTTCGGATCAGTGTGGTGCGCCAGCCGCAGCCCGCCAGCCGCAGCGGCCATTGGAGGGTGAACCAACGGCAAAGGAAGACCTTTCTCTCTGTCTCTCTCTCTCACTGTCCACTCTGCCTGTCAATAAATAAATAAAATAAAATAAAATAAAATAAAATAAATTTACCAATGTAATTGAATGTAGAGAGTATAGTTTTTTAAAGAAATGGAGTTGATCATTCAGATAATGATGGTGAATTCTTTCCTCTGACCTTACATGAATATTACCTCAAAATGGAGTATATACACCTAAATATAGGAGGTAAACCTCCAAAATTCTTAGAAAAATTATTAGGAGAAAATCTTGCATGCTAGAAATAGGAAATGATTTCTTCTGGAACTGTGTTTGCTAGGTTGGTTTCTAAATCCCTATTCTAGGCTTTTGCCTCTTACGTAGTTCATTCTAATTACAGGTATAAATGCAATGTACAAAGTGATAAAGTTTATTTAAAGGTGAGGAAAACACACACACATATGAAATTGTTCAGGATTTAAAAGTGAGGAAAACACACACACACATATGAAATTGTTCAGGATAAGTGAGCTGTGATGAGAGAAAGAGAGAGAGAGAGATCAGTACCATGATTTCTCTGGACCCATGGGAAGAGAGAGGATCCGTGCCTGTTACCGGGCTTCTTAAGAACCTGGAAAGGAGAAGGGCTACATGGTACTGCTCCCAGATCAGGGGATGTACATGCTGGGGAAGGTGTCATTTAATTGACAGGTATGGGCAGGATTACACAGGGCCGGGGAATTGTGACTTTTAGCTCCTGACCCTAATCTAGCTACCTGCCTTATCACATATCAGCACCAAAAGCAAAAGTGGCAAAGCCTTAATATACTATTTGAATCATATGAAATTGCAAATGCTAGTGCTATAAATGAGTGTCAATAAAGTAAAAGATAATATAACATTGGAGAAAATCTTTTCAAGTTTTTTATGTGTGTGTGTGCATTTTTTTTAAAGGATTTATTTATTTGAAAGCAAAAGAGAGAGAAAGAGAGTCTTCCATCCAGTGCTTCACTTTCTAAATGTTCACCACAACAAGGTTTGGGCCAGAACTCCCTCCTGTTCTCCCATATGGCTGCAGAGCCCCAAGTACTTGGGCCATCATCTTTTACTTTCTCAGGCGCATTAGCAGGAAGATGGATTATAAGGAGAGTGGCCAGCTTTCAAATCTTCATTCCGATATGGGATGCCAGTGTTGCAAGCTGCAGCCTAACAGCTGGTGTCACAGTACAGTCTCTGATAAGCTATATTATAAAGAATATTTGACACTTTACAATGCATCAATTAAAACACAGAAGAATTTTTAAAATGTAGAAAAAATTTGCTTAGAAATTTTCCAAAAGAAGATACACAAATGGCCAAAAAACATAGAAAATGTACTCAACATTGTTAATCATTAGGAAATTGCAAATCAAAACCAGCAGATACCACTTTAAACCCAGTAGGAAGGTGATACTAATACTGAAAAAAAGACTAACATAAACAAATGTTGGCAAGAATAGGGAGAAACTGGAATAATTTTTTATCACAGCTATTTCAGAAAATAGTCAAATTGATAAGCTAGTGTTAATATTTAGTTCTACTACTATGTATCAAAGAGAAATTAAAACATATATCCACTCCAAAGATCATTTTCCAATATTAATAGCAGTATTATTCATGATAATCAAAGTATAGGAATAAACATAATGTGGTATACCATATAATCAGTTCTTATTTGCCGCAAAAAGGAATAAAATATCCATACAACATTTAGCAGAGATGATTTTGAAGAAATCATACTAAGTGAAAGTGACTAGTCACAAAATATTATTTTTGTGATATTTATTCAGATTATTGACAATTTTCAATACAATGTCCTGAGCAGACAAGCCTATAGATACCAGAAGTAGATTAGTGGGTTTCTGTGACTGAGGTATGAGTGTTGGGTTTTGTGGAGGGATAAAATATTCTAACCTTACATCGTTGTGATGAATATAATAAAGACATTAGAGTCTACATTCTTTATTAGTAAACTTCATGGTATGCAGTTTACAGATAAATAAAGATGTTTTTAAAAAATCCAACTATGGTAAATAATATCACCTTGGAACTAAATAACAAGAAAAAGTATGCTGGCTTGTTTCATTATCTAACTCCCACAGTCTTCATTTTGTAGTGGATTTTTGAGTAGAAAAGGGCTTAGCAATCATTACTGTAATTTCCTCCTTTGATAACAAGCATTGTGAGGGCCAAAGAGGTGAAATAGCTTGCACAAACAACTACTGGAAAAGCCTGTTTCTTATGATTGTTGTGTAAATTTCATGAAGACATTAACAACCCATAAAATGCTGCATCAATATAATGTTAACAATATATTAATATATCAATGTACTAAGTTAATTATATATCCATATGTATAATAATGCTTTTTTATTTTCTTAAAGTCTAAATTAATATTTATCATTTGGAATTAGAATAAACTGCTCCATATGAATTGTAAAAATTTCAATTTACCTTATTTTATTCCTTACTGTTTGCCTCCTGTCTTTACTCTGAATTTTTTGCTAGTATTTAGAGTTTCTCAGTAGTAATTTTGAGGATAGAATATTATTTGATAATTTCAAACTATATTTTTAAAGGCAATGTATTCTCTTTAGGCTTAAAATAATATGGAAATCAAAATCAATAGAGAATACATTAATCTGGTGTTGGTTTTCATATGGATTAGGAAGCTAGCACAGTGAGTAGAGTCCCCTTTCCTTAATGTGTTTTCCTTTATATTCTTTAAAGTACTTAAAGAGATTTAATTCTTGTTGTGGGGAACATTAAAGGAATGGATCAATTTTTCCCCCAATGGAGTTTTCTGGTAACCCATATGACCTTTGCCTTTTTGATGGCTCAAAATCCTACCATATCTTAGTGTTTCTCTTGAGGTTTTTGGTTTCCTTTTTCTTCTTCTTCCTTTTCAATATTTGCATTAGGTGTTGGTTTTGCTTGGGGAAAGAACTTAAATGAGAAGAAATAATGTTTTAAAGGCACAAGCATCTAAGAGACATTTTTAATCTACCACTTAAAAGACAACTTTTTTTTCTCTGAAACAATAGATGAATTGAAAGAGGAAATCTGGAAGACTAAAAATTTCAAACATTAAATTTCTGTAGGGGCCGGCACTGTGGCACACTAGGTTAATCCTCCGCCTGCTGCAACGGCATCCCACATGGGGCGCCGGGTTCTAGTTCTGGTTGCTCCTCTTCCAGTCCAGCTCTCTGCTGTGGCCTGGGATATCAGTGGAGGATGGCCCAAGTGCTTGGGCCCTGCACCCACATGGGAGACCAGGAAGAAACTCCTGGCTCCTGGCTTCAGATCTGCGCGGCACCAGCCATTACAGCCATTTGGAGAGTAAACCAATGGAAGGAAGACCTTTTTCTCTGTCTCTCTCTCTCACTGTCTGTAAACGCTACCTGTCAAATAAATAAATAATTCTGTAAATACTTCAAGACGTCCCTTTGTGTTCAAGTCTCTCTTTGTTGGATTATAATCTCTGCTTTCCCTGTTTCCCAAAGGAAGCATTCTTCGCTCTTTCTCTATTTAACTATGGAAATGTTTGTTTAGACATTATTTTAACTATTGACATATTCCTGCCTGTATCACTATTTAGCACTCATAAAAATACATAGATTCATTTAATCACCTGCCTAGGTTATTTTTTAATAGTTAGAAACAAAATAGTTGATGGATATCTGACCAAATTTATCTATCCTACTTTTGGATAAGTCATTAAGAATTTATGTTCACAACTAGTGTTCACTTGTTGCTGAAGAGGTGGTGTCAGTTACATTGAGAACATCAATTATCTCCCTGTGCCTCCTCACCCCCACATAAATCAGGTGCCAGAATGTAAAGTTTCCCATAATCAAGTAAAATTTGAGAAATGATAAATCACAATAGAGTAACACTTACTTTGACAACTTTTTTACTGATCATTTCTGTATTTAGAGATACCTAAAAAAATTTTAAAAAGATGAAGTTGGGAGATGGTGTTAAGGTGCAGCAGGTTAAGCCCCTGCTGATACTTGCATTCTGTATCAGAGTGCCTCTACCAGCACTGACACCTTAGCTTCCCAAGCCAACTTGCTACTAACTCACCCTTAAAGACAGCAGATAACAGCTCAATTGCTTGGGGCTCTGTCACTCATGTGGAATACTAGATTGAAATTCTGTGCTCCTAGCTTTGGCTTGTCCCAGTCCTGGCTGTTGTGGGCATTTGGGGAATGAACTGTCAGGTGAGAGGTTCTCTCTCTCTCTCCCTCCCTTTCTTTGCTGCCCTGCCTTTCAAGTAGGTAAAAATATTCTTTTTAATCCTGGAGTGACTAGGATGGTGTATCTTTTTTTCAAATATTAGTTTTGAAATATTACATTTACACATTCCTCAAAAATTCTTCCAGATTTATGAGTAAATGTCAAAATTATATTATTTTTACTTAAAATCCAATTCTTTAGTCCCTTTGTTCTAGGAATTATTATTGTACCTATACTTAATATTGCAGAGCTACTGGATTCAAGATTTCAGTATAGATTTTTGTAAACTATTGAATTTTCCTGTGTTAGGTAGGAATGGATCAGAACTAGCTCCCAAGCTATGCTTTTTGCCTCAACATTTTTTTACAGAGAAATAAAGAAGGTGACACACATAGAGAGCTCGTCCATCCGCTGGTCCCCAGATGGCTGCAATGGCCAGTGTTGAACCAAG
Organism: Lepus europaeus; assembly: GCF_033115175.1. Classification (NCBI taxonomy): domain Eukaryota; kingdom Metazoa; phylum Chordata; class Mammalia; order Lagomorpha; family Leporidae; genus Lepus; species Lepus europaeus. The sequence goes on along the minus strand of NC_084834.1, from coordinate 44,763,747 downwards.
ACAAAGCCAGGGGTCAGGAGTTTCTTTGAGGTCTCCCATGTGGGTGCAGGGACTCAAGGATTTGTACCCTTTACTGCTGTCCTCCCAAGCACGTTAGCAGGGAGCTGGATTGGAAGTGGAGTAGTTGGGTCTCAAACTGGCACCAATATGGGTTGTGGCTTTACCCTCCTCACCATAGTGCTGGACCCACTAATCCTTATCTTTGATGAAGAGCAGTGGTGGGGTAATATTGCCCAATGCCACCGATGTAACTAAGACTTTCAGTCAATTATACTCTTGCCATCAGTTTATGTTGAAAGGATTCTGAACAGAACATTTTCCTAGACAACCAACCAAAGAATTAATTCATGGATAGAGATTTGGAAGTGGGGCCATAACTATGGTCTCCGTTGATTTTATCACTTCCTAATCATCCAGAAACAGCTAGCTTCATTGAGCTCTGGAACTTCTTAGGGAGCAAACAGCTATAGCAACAAGTTAGAAACAATTTTCTGATTCCATGCCTCTTGATCAGGTCTTTTGTAAACATCCATATGTTGGTGCTTCCTGAGTTCCTATAGATAGATAAGGAAACCTAAACCTAAACCTAAACCTCAACCTCAACCTAAACCTAAACCTAAATCTTTTCCTATGAAGAAAAAGAACTTAGCCTTTTGGAATGAACAGGCTCAAATTAACCTATTTGCCACCAAAAATTTCGTTGTTTCCTTGAAGAATAGAGGTCATATCCCTAGTATGCAGCGCTGTGGATGTCACTGACAGGTCGGTCAGACGTTCCAAGGCAGCAGTACTTAGAAAGGTCTTGATGAGAGGCTATGTTGTTTAGTTCATCTACAGTCTCTAACTTTACTTCTCCAGTAAGTCCATTAGTATGCGCATGGTGCTTTCCTGTGGTAGCTAATAAGAAAAGATTACTGAACATAGCTGTGAGAATCATTTCGTTTCCTATAGCTCTTCCCTGGTGATTGCTCTCTGCTGCATCCAAATGTGTGCATCTGTATTTTCTGACCCAAACCCCATAGTTTTCAATATTAATACAAAGTTCCTTCTGGATCCCAGAAAGGAAGTCTCACCATTTGTGGAAAGTTATAAATAAATTCTTGACTTAATCTTTTCTGCTGCTTTAAAAATATCTTTCACTGAGTAATAGATAAATAATAGAAGCTAATTTCCTGCAGTTCTGAGGGTCAAGGTGCCAGCAGATTCACTGTCTAGTGAAGTCTTGCTGTCTGTCGCAAGAATAGTACCTTCTTTCTGTGTCCTCAGGAAATGACCACTGTATGAGCTTTTAAACCAAGTGGATGCCTGGACACTGGATATTATCCAGGACTCCACTTACTATATGACTCCACAAACCTTACTTCTGAATACAGGTCCAATATGATAACTTGGGCCTTCTGATTTCAAGGTCAACTCTTATTCTGTGTCTTTTGGTCACCACAATGTTTGAGTATCCCTTTCTTCACAGTTGTCCACCTAACTAACTGGCATTCAATCTCTTTAGGGAAGAACTAAGAAAACTCTAAAACATATAATAATGGAGAAACATTATGGTATATAACACCAATGGGAACCATGAAACTATTTCAGTCAATGGGTTTCAGAACAGAAAACTGATTCAGGTTCAAAAACTGAGCAAAGGATGGTGACTTTTTTTCAGGGCTACTCATTGCTCTGCCTGTGGTTGGAAATTCTAGCAAGTCTATTTCCTCATCTGTTCTTTTTACTCCTTTCTCAATTGTTGCCAGCCAAAGCAACAGAAGCATTGTCCTCGCATTCAGCATGAAATGTTGCTTCTAGATTTTTATTAGCCCTGCCAGAATAAAGTACACCGCATTCCTCAGGGTCATTGCCAATGAGCTGGGTCCTGTGATCTGAAAAAGGACTCCTCAGTCAACAATTTCAAAATTCTCCATTCTACATCGTGTGATTTCTCACCCGCATATCCATTCCCAAGAATATATCCCTGGCTCCTGTTGGTTCTTGGTAGCCAGTTCTTGCAGCACCTCAGGGTATAATCTGCTTCTTCCTTTATCATCCAAAGCATGTCCCAGTGGTTTGTGCTGGAATTTAGGCATTGTTACTGGCAAAGAAACATAAAGCAGAGACAGATGTGTCCAGAGGTGCAATGGTATAGTTCTTCCTCTAGAGAGAAGGGCCACTTCTTAAAATTGGAGGGGTTACAAGAGTTTTAGCAAGCTAAAATTCTTGGAAGAATCTATCTAGATGCCATTGCCATCTATTTTAGTGTTTTATTTTCCTGCTGAGGGCTCAGACATTTGTATGATAGACCTGGCTTATCAGAGAAAGTTAATGTCGCTGTGTCTTCACAACTCTTAACTACCAGATCTTCAGTTGTCCATGCAATTTTGTCTGCTTTTCTGCTAAATAAGGCAATAGCCTCTTTCTAAGCTGCCAAAGGAGCTGTTTGGCTCTCACACTTAGCATTTGCTTACTTGTTTAGCACATTCAGTTTCTCATTATCCTTCTGTAGGGTGTCATTTATGATCTTACTGCCTTTGTTAGTGCTGCTTTCCCCGTATTTTAAAACATATCAATCACTACATTACCAACAGCATTCCCTCTTACCACTACATTTTCCAAATTGATAACTGTGAAATCTTCAACAATCGGGCTGTCAATGTGAGGGACTGTCATTATCGCATATCCATCCTGTGTGGGGTTCTCTTGTCAGATATATAGAGAACCAGTCTGCAAATATTACCTGACTGCATTCTTACAGGAGTTAAGATATGAATTGTTTTGGGTGAGATTAACTATATCAAAGATTTATTGTGGGAAATTATTGTGAAGGATAAATGATGAGGAAGAAGAAGAAGAAGTTAGGAAAAGCCTTTTATGTCCGAGTGATGTAATCTGTAATTTTGTGAAAGGTCTGTTCCATGAGGCAATAGGTTACTTGAGCTAACACTGCTGCCTCCCAGGGTCTGCATTGCTAAAGAGTTGGAATGAATATAGACTTACCATATGACCCAGCCATTGCACTTCTTTCTGAGCATTTACATAAAGGAGATAAAATCAGCATATGAAAGAGTTATCTGTACTCACATGTTTATTGCAGCTCAATTCACAATAGCTAAGTTATGGATTCAACCCCGGAAGTCCATCAACTGAAGACTGGATAAAGAAATTATGGGATATGTACACCATGGAATACTACAAAGCAGTAAAAAAAAATCCTGTCATTTGCAACAAAATGGTTGCAACTGGAAAACATTATACTTAATAAAATAGTCCAGACTCAAAAAGACAAGTCCCATGTGTTCTCACTGATCTGTGTTAGCTAACAGAGTACCTAAAAGGTAATGTATAGAAGTGAAATTGACACTTTGAGATGTGATGACTTTGAACAGCCTTTGTCTCAACAGTTGCAAAGCAGTTTTTTTCATCTTTTTTGTCTAACTCTTTATTTAGTGTAGGGTTAATCTTATATGTATAAAGTTAATTGAAAATAGATACTAATAAAAAATAAGAATGGGAATAGGAGAGGGAGGAAGGAGAAGAGTGAGAATGTAGGTGAGAGGGAGAGTGGGGTGGGAACAATCACGGTGTTCCTAAATGTGTATATATGAAATGCATGAAGTTTGTATACTTAAATGAAAAGTTTCTAGATTTTTTTTTAAAGGCTAGAATCAAGAACAAGAGCTGGGGATTGCACCTGGCACTCCAAAAAGGAATGTGGTCATTTTAATCATAGGTTAAATACATTACAATGATCCATCATAAACTATCTTTCTTCATGTTTAGCAATACATTAGCCTTGGATTTATTCTATCTCAAATTAATATTATCACTTCAGGGGCTAGTGCTGTGGTGTAGTGGGTAAAGCTGCTGCTTGCAGTGCCAGGATCTCTTATGGGCACTGGTTTGAGTATGGGCTGCTCCACTTCCAATCTAGCTCTCTGCTAAGGAAGGCCTGGGAAGGCAGTAGAGGATGGCCTAGGCCCTTAGGCCCCTGTACCCATATGGGAGACCCAGAGAAGGATCCTGTTTCCTGGCTTCGGATTGGAACAGCTCCAGCCTCTGCGACCAATTGGTGAGTGAACCAGCTGATGGAAGAGCTCTCTATATATCTGCTTCTGCCATTCTGTAACTCTACCTTTCAAATAATTAAATAAATCTTTAATAAAATATTATCACTTCAATTGTGTTATACTTATTGTTTTGCATGTATATACATTTCCATTTTTATTCATTCTATTCTGAACTTTTTTTCTTTAGTGGTAGTGCTTAGTCTACTAGGTCTACTGTAATTATCCAATTGACCTAGAGTGTATCATTTTATTCCGTGTTTAATAAGTGTCTCCTGGGTTCATCTATTCCTAATTTCCTGACTTTTTCAATATTTGACTATTCTTTTGGAACTCATTTTTAAATTTTTATCGATTTTTATCAACACTATTTGGCTTATTTTAATCAGGTTTATAATATTTCATGTAAAATATAAAAATCTTATCATGATATATGTTCACACTAAACTTTATAATATACTTACATGTATTATACTATCACACAATAAGTTTAGCATATTATCATTTTGCTTTGAAAAGTTACATGCATTATAAAGCCATTAAAGGAAGAAAAGCCTCATGTATACACACTGATATTTACAGAGCAAGAGAATTTTCATTCTTTTTAAATGTCTGAGTTTTCGTTTGGTATCATCTCCCTTAAGTCTCAAGAATTTCCGTTAGCTTCTCTTAAAATACAGACTGGTTAGTAACAACTTGTTTATCTAAAAATGTGTTTATTTTATTCAGTCTTTTTTCTTTTCAGCAGATACATGAAATTGTATTTTATGGAGTATCATATAATAGTTCAACACTCTTACAAATTATGCAGTGTTCAAATCAAGGTTAACACATCTATTTCCTCTAACATCCCTTATTTCTTGATAACAAAGCTTTCAAAGTACTTATTTTAGCATCCTTAGCTGATTTTTGTAATGTATTTGAGTTTGAATTCTAATTCACCATTGTCGGGAGCAAAACTCAGAAAATAAATGAAGTAAAACATGTTAATAATCGATATTCAAATTTCATTGTGTATATAAATTAATACAGAGAAGTCTACAATGCCTAATATCAGAACCAAAAATAGTATTTTCTAAATTCAAAACTTAAAATCGTGTAATGTAGGTGTTTACTATTTGTTTATCTTCTTATTTATACATGGTAAAATAAAATAAGTCATATTATAGATTATTATAACTATTACCTTTTAAGACTGTCCTATTTAACATTACTTTAATCACACATAGATATTTTCATGGAGAGGAACTGGAACCTAATAAATCGAATAGACAACATCATAAATCTAATCGATGACATCAGAATGGAATTAGAATAATCTTCAAAGAGGGCTAAGCTTACCTTAAAATGATTTCCTGATAAATTAAAAATATTTTAATGGTTTATATTCCCGTTGTCAAAGCACTGGATTACTTCATTGCTTTGGGGAGAGGAACATTTCCTGTGTAGAGCACAATGTCAGGGGCCATTATATCATGCTTCTGAGCTATGAGGTTTATTATTGTAACATTTACAAGTCTTATGTTTTTGACCTTATAAGCTAACTTAGATTTTTGTCTAGGGGCCTACAGAATAAATGTTAACTACAGGTTTGTGGAAATATACACGTTAGTTAGCAAACTAAATGTTAGAATGATGATTTTAGCTTGGAAAAAAAGCAAAATGAAGAAAAATATGATAAAAATTTAGCAAGCATATAAAGCTGAACATATTTACTTTAGTTTTGCATTATTGCAGTTTTAACTTCAGGATTATTGTCCTGTGTTTAAATATAGATAACTAATTAATATCAGCTAATGTTAATACTTCAGAATACTTGATTTTATTAAATATGTCCTCAGATATTAAATGAAAGGAGTCTGTTTCAATACTCATGTTAATTTCTGTTTTATCTCTAGAGAAGTAAAGCAATAATATTTGATTATTCACTTCTTTGTAACAATTCAGTGTATCAAGCAAATATCAAAGCTAAATTCTTTTAATTTCCAACAGCAACATTCTATACTTCATCTTAGTGGAGAGGAAAATCTTTACAAAATTTCATATAAGCTTTCTCATTACCACTTTCATGGAAAAATTATTAATATTGAAATAATTAAAGAAATAAATATCAAAGGCAGAGAAAAATAAAATATTGGTCATTTTTTGCATTCCTAAAAACTCTTTGGAAATGAGAGTATAAACAATTAAGAAATGACGCTAATAAAATATCACAAACTTTTAAATCTTTGGTGCCCAGAGTTGTATTATTTTTCCATTTAACACTTAGGTAAGTTTTTTAGTGAAAATTAATACAAAATTTAAAACAACTTCTATTTATTTAGTGTTTACTATGTTCCAAGGTTTACCATTCTGAACACCTTAGCATTATATATTATTGCTTAGCTCTTTAAAAATGCCATCCCATTGGCTTCTGGTCTCTATTGTTTCTGATGAGAAGTCAGCACTATTAGTTACTTGGTTCACCTGTATAAAATGTGTGCTTTCACTTTTTTATTACATTACCACATCATCTCTGTGTCTATGTGATCTGTTGTAGTAGTTTGTTTTATTTGTTTGTATTTATCCTGATTGAAGATTTACTGAGCTTCTTGGATCTGTATGTTGATTTTTTAAAACTTCTATTTGAGGAAAAAAAAAAAAGAAAATTAATAGATATTCAGATTTTTTGTTATAGGGCCTGCACAAAAAAAAGTAAAAAGCAAGAATCACATTAGACTGTATTAGGGGAATAATTTAGATAAGAAAAGGTGATACTTCTTATTTGTTGTTGACACAAAAATGCTGATGATACCACTTCTTCATTTAACTTCCATTTAATAAAAAAGTGTTATAAATCGTAACTGAAAATAAGTAGTGACCAAATGAGACATTCCATTGTATTATAGTGAAAACAGAAGCCCGTGATATTTCTAGAGGGTATATGGGAAGCATAAATGTATGTGTTAATTAAGAGACAGCAATATTTTTTTCATCAAAAAGTTAGTAGAGTAGAATATTGCTTCAAATTAAATAAGGCAAATTATCAAGAAAAAGAATGATTTAGTCTGTTAATTATGTGGTAGAGACCTCTCCTCTTTGAGCTAAAAATCAATCTGAAGTTCTTGGCAGACAATATGGTATGGAATCAATTTTGCATAAAAACTGGCATTCTTTTGACATTTTAATGAATGATAAATTTCCTAAATTAATAGTTTTCATGAATAAAAAATAATTGATATTTTTCACAATGTGTGGATAGCATAAAATATGCCAGTATATAATTTTTGATAATTAAATTCATCTATAAAATATTGCATATTGAAATATATAGAATTATTCTGATTTTTTTTTAGTGATTGAAAGGCATTAACACAAACGTATTTTTAGAGATAAACTTAATCTCCAGTACTTAAAATTTAGGAATTGAAGTGCCACCTGTAAGAAAAAAGTTATTTATTGGAGCCAGTGCTGTGGCACAGAGAGTTATGCCGCTGCTTGCAGAGTCAACATCCCATATGGGCACTCCTGCTACATTTCCAATCCAATTTCTTACTAATATGTCTGGGAAAGCAACAGAAGATGGTCCAAGTGCTTGGGCCCCGACATGGGAAACTGGGACGGTGCTCCTGGGTCCTGGTTTTAGCCTGGCCCAGTTCCAGCCATTTCGGCCATTTGGGAAATTAACCAGTGGATAGAAGATCTTTCTCTCCTTTCCCTCTTTGTCTCTCTGTAATGCTGCCTTTCAAATAAGTAAATAAATCTTAAAAATAAAAATTATTTATCCTGTTATTTTTATTTGTTAGATTATATTCTACATCACATTTTCAACAAATCAGTCACTGTTTTAATTAAAAATGCTGATGAATAATCTCAGTTGTGGTGACAGTTAATAAGTTACTTCTTGCTGAAATGGAGCAGGGCTTAAAATCTTGTCTTTTGAATAATATATTGTTGTAAGGTCATACCCACATTTTTAAAAGATTGATGATATTCAGAAAACACCAGTGGAGTTAGGTTTGGTTTTATGTACAAGCATTATAATCTGACTTTTGCTCAAATACAGATACATAATGACATTACTTGGAAATGACATGGTAGAAAGATATTACACATTTGTAACCTAAAACAGTCACTATGGATGCCACATACAACATATTTCATGTAAAGAATTGATGTGTAAAATTGGTAGGCTCTACCAAAATCATACATGTATCAAGAACATAATATTCTGATCCATGATATACAATCAAGTCTTCCTTTCTATTTTCATGATAGAATTAAAACAATAAATGGTTTGCAGGACTGTTTTTTCAGTTTTCTGGTACAAAATTATTTGGATCTTTGCTAATTTTTGAGGGTTTTCAGTTGAAAAAGTACATTTCCTAATCATGAATTAATCAGCATCCTCATTTCTGTAATTTTAACTTCTGAAAGAGGTTATTAAGAAAAAAAATAAATATCACTTTTAATAATCATGATAGATGTGCTGTTATGCACAGGTGTTAATAACTGGGAAAGTTGAGATAGCATTATTAAAATTGCTCATCTTTTCTGCAATTTTAATATATGATTTTCCTACTTGTCATGATAGAATTTGGCAGTATTAGGACCAACTGTCCATGGGGCTTGTTGGCTTAGTGACATGCAGCAATTATGTTTGACCAGATCAACTGAGAATTTTCAGATTTTTGTCAGCTTAGAATAATGAACAAACCAGTGTGAGCATTCAAAGAAAAATGTTGACATAAGGAAAATATTTGCATTTTAATATGCTGGAAATTCCCAATGAAATTATTCAAGCCTAGTGTCATCTTTTTCTATTTTTTTTGTATGAGAATCTGAAAAAGGTTCATAAACTTAGAATGCCTGCTGATACCTCATCAAATAGGACATTTGTGATTTCAAACTCTGCTGTGCAATTCACTTTTAATTAGTGTATTTATTCTGTGTTTTTTTTTTTTTGAGGTGAAGCAATTTTTGATCCAAGTAGATTTTATTTTACAAATGTACAAAATCAAATGATATAGAAATGTCTGTGTGAATTGTTTTATTACATGTGCTTTCCCCAAACTCTACAATTCTTTAAAATGTAGGAAAAACAGAGAATATTTTTAATATACACATATTTACATGAGCATATTAGACAAAGCTTATTGACTTTCTTTCAAACTGTATGTCCAATTCATCACATAATTCTGTTGTTCTACATTTTTAAGATTTATTTATTTATTTGAAAGTCAGAGTTACACAAAGAGAAGAGAGGGAGAGAGAGAGAGAGAGAGGTCTCTGTTAACCCCATTCCTAGCTCCTGGAAATATCGTTCTACCCTCTGCCTTTATGTTTGAGAGGTAGAGTTACAGTGAGAGGGACAGAGAGAAAGGTCTTGCTTCTGTTGGTCCGCTCCCTAACTGACCGCAATGGCTGGAGCTGCACTGATCTGAAGTCAGGAACCAGGAGCTTCTTCCAGATCTCCAACGTGGGAGCATGGGCTCAAGGACTTGGGCCATCTTCTACTGCTTTCCCAGGCCATAGCAGAGCGCTGGATTGGAAGTGGAACAGCCAGGACTCAAACTGGTACCCACATGGGGCACTGCAGGCCAGAGCTTTACCCTGCTGTGGCATAGCACTGGCCCCATGTTCTACTTATAATGTACATCAGAGTTATTAGCATTGTACCTTACCACTAGCACCGAGTTAAATTCACTGCTAATTCTTGTCATGACATCTCAATGCTAATTAGTCCTCTGGCTTTCTTTTTTTTTCTTTTTTTTTCTTTTTTTTTTTTTTTTTTGGACAGGCAGAGTGGACAGTGAGAGAGAGAGACAGAGAGAAAGGTCTTCCTTTTGCCGTTGGTTCACCCTCCAATGGCCGCCGCGGTAGCGCGCTGCGGCCGGCGCACCGCGCTGTTCCGATGGCAGGAGCCAGGTGCTTCTCCTGGTCTCCCATGGGGTGCAGGACCCAAGGACTTGGGCCATCCTCCACTGCACTCCCTAGCCACAGCAGAGAGCTGGCCTGGAAGCGGGGCAACCGGGAGTCCTCTGGCTTTCTGTTCAACAATATCACCTTTCAACTGAAAGTAGAATCTTGTCATTGTTGAATGATCTCTATTACTTAATGATACTTTGAAAATAGAGTAAATTCTCACTTTGGGATGGGCAGTTGGCACAATGGTTAAGAAGCTGCTTGGGACACTCAGATCTCAAATTGGAGAACCTAGGTTCAAGTCTCAGCTCTGTTTCTTATTGCAACTCCCTGCTAATGCACACCCTAGGAGGCAGTAGGTCATGGCTCAAATAGTTGGGACCATCAGTTTCATAGCGTACCCGGATTAGGTTCTGGGCCCCTAGCTTTGGCCTGGCCCAGCTCTGGGGTTTAAGTACATTTGGGGAGTGAACCAATGGAGGGTAGATCTCTGTTTGAGAGTCTGTCTCTGTCTTTAAAATTAGATAAATAAATGAATAAAAATTCCAAAGCCATTACTTTGTCCTAAATATCCTATAGTGTGAATTCTGGCTGGTCTTAGACTTTGTTTCTTATGAATATCTTTGCTTACCTCCTTGTTGGACACTCAGGTCTCCTCCACATTCTTGCCTACATCAAACACATTTGTGCATCCAGACTTCTGCCTTACTCAACACTCAGCCTTTTCCTTCTTCACACTGGCCTCTGTGCAATAAGCAGGAACAGATAAACAAATACTAAATGATCTTGCTTCCATGTAGAATACGAGAAAGTCAGGGCCGGCATTGTGGCTAAGTAGGTTATCCAATATGGGCACCGGTTCTAGTCCCGGCTGCTCCTCTTCAATCCAACTCTCTACTGTGGCCTGGGAAAGCAGTAGAGGATGGCCCAAGTCCTTGGGCCCCTGCACCCACATGGGAGATCCGGAGGAAGCTCCTGGCTTCTGGCTTCAGATCAGCACATCTCCGGCCATTGTGGTCATTTAGGGAGTGAGCCAACAGAAGCAAGACCTTTCTCTCTGTCTTTCCCTCTCATTGTAACTCTACCTCTCAAATAAATAAATAAATAAAATCTTTAAAAAAAGAATATGAAAAAGTCAAACTCATAAAGGCAGAGGGCAGAATGACATTCCTAGGAGCTAGGAATGGGGTTAATAGAAATATTGAGGCTATGTCAAATGACAAAAAATAAAATTAGGAAACAGAAATAAGATCAAGAAGTAGAAGATGGTGATTATAGGTAATAATCCAATATTGTATACCTGAAAAACTGCTACAAAAATAAATTTTAAAAATCCTAAAAAAAATCCCAAGTTCAAAAGTTAGATAATGCATATATTGATTAGCTTTATCATCAATAGAAAATAAGAAAATTGTGAGAAATCCCACAAGTTAAATAAAGTACAATAAATTCATTTTGTGCCTCTGTAACAGAATACCTGAGCTTGAGCAATGTATAATGAACAAAAATTTATTCTTTAGAAAACTTTTATTTAATAAATATAAATTTCCAAAGTATAACTTTTGGATTATAGTGGTTTACCCCCCATAACCACCCTCCCACCCACAAACCATCCCATCTCCCACTCCCTCTCCCATTCCATTCACATCAAAATTCATTTTTAATTATCTTCATATACAGAAGATAAACTTAGTATATACTAAGTAAAGATTTCAACAGTTTGCACCCACACAGACACACAAAGCATAAAGTACTGTTTGAAGACTAGTTTTAACATTAATTTGCATAGTACAACACAAAAAAGACAAAGATCCTACATGGGGAGCAAGTGCACAGTGACTCCTGTTGTTGATTTAACGATTGACACTCTTGTTTATGAGATCTGTAATCACCCAGGGATCTTGTCATGAGCAGCCAAGGCTATGGAAGCCTCTTGAGTTTACAAACTCGACCTTATTTAGCCAAGGACATAACCAAAATGGAAAATCTCTCCTCCCTTCAGAAACAGTACCTCCTTCTTTGATGGCCCGTTCTTTTCACTGGGATCTCACTCAAAGAGATTTTTCATTTAGGTCATATTTTGCCACAGTGTCTTGGCATTCCATGCCTGAGAAACTCTCATGGGCTTTTTAGCTAGATTTGAATGCCTTAAGGGCTGATTCTGAGGCCAGAGTGCTGTTTAGGACATTTGCCATTCTATGAGTCTGCTGTGTATCCCGCTTCCCATGTTGGATCGTTCTCTCCCTTTTTTATTCTATCAGTTAGTATTAGCAGACACCAGTCTTGTTTATATGATCTCTTTGACTCTTAGACCTATCATTATGATCAATTGTGAACTGAAATTGATCACTTGGACTAGTGAGATGGCATTGGTACATGACAACTTAAAGGGATTTGGAGTCCCATGGCACGTTTCTAGCTCTACAATTAGGGGTAAGTCCGAGTGAGCATGTACTGAAATACACATCACCTCCCTCCTTTATCCCCACTCTTTTTTAAATTTTTTTTTATTTGACAGGCAGAGTTAGACAGTGAGAGAGAGAGAGACAGAGAGAAAGGTCTTCCTTCCATTGGTTCATCCCCTAAATGGCCTCTACAACCGGCTCACTGTACTGATCTGAAGCCAGGAACCAGGTTTTCCTTCTGATCTCCCATGCAGTGCAGTAGCCCAAGCACTTGGGCTATCCTCCACTGCCTTCTCAGGCCACAGCAGAGAGTGGACTGGAAGAGGAGCAACCAGGACTAGAACTTGCGCCCATATCGGATGTCAGCATCATGGGTGGAGGATTAACCAAGTGAGCCATGGCGCTGGCCACTCCCACTCTTTTTTTTTGACAGGCAGAGTGGATAGTGAGAGAGAGAGAGACAGAGAGAAGGGTCTTCCTTTGCCGTTGGTTCACCCTCCAATGGCCACCACAGCTGGTGCGCTGTGGCTGGCACACCACACTGATCCGAAGCCAGGAGCCAGGTGCTTCTCCTGGTCTCCCATCGGGTGCAGGGCCCAAGCACTTGGGCCATCCTCCACTGCACTCCCTGACCACAGCAGAGAGCTGGCCTGGAAGAGGGGCAACTGGGACAGAATCGGTGCCCTGACCAGGACTAGAACCCGGTGTGCCAGCGCCGCAAGGTGGAGGATTAGCCTATTCAGCCGTGGCACCGGCCCTACTTTAAAGATTTTCTCTTTATTATTGGTGGCTAGAATTTGATAAGGTTGTAACTCAGTGTGATGTTTTTTAAGTTTCTTCTATATGGGGTTTATTGAATTTCTTCAGTTGGCATGTTTATAATTTTCATCATAATTCAGATTATTTTATCAATTTTTAATATTTTTCCTATCTTTTCCCTCTCCTCTGGGATGCCAATAACACAGATGATGAGCCTATGTGTAGAAGTTCACTAATTGTCCTTTTGCAAACTCTAATTTATTAGTAACAGAATTTTTTTTTTTTTGACAGGCAGAGTGGACAGCGAGAGAGAGAGACAGAGAGAAAGGTCTTCCTTTTGCCGTTGGTTCACCCTCCAATGGCTGCCGCGGTAGGCGCGCTGCGGCCGGCGCACCGCGCTGATCCGATGGCAGGAGCCAGGGGCTTCTCCTGGTCTCCCATGGGGTGCAGGGCCCAAGCACTTGGGCCATCCTCCACTGCACTCCCTGGCCACAGCAGAGAGCTGGCCTGGAAGAGGGGCAACCGGGACAGGATCGGTGCCCCGACCGGGACTAGAACCCGGTGTGCCGGCGCCGCAAGGCGGAGGATTAGCCTATTGAGCCGCGGCGCCGGCCAACAGAATTTTTTATTATATATTTTATTTTTAATGTTTAGAAGTTTATTTTGAGCCTATAATTTATTATATCTGTGATTTATCTTGTATCATTTAATATTCTTGTCTTCCTTCTTGAACACACAAACTTTATTAAAAATAGCTGCTTCAATATATTTTGACTAATTTCATAAATTAGATCATTTTTGGATCTCATTTTTAATGTTTATTTTCATATTGGTTATAGCTGAATAATTGTTAAAGTCTGAATTCTGTGTCATTCAAAAATTCATAAGCTGAAATCCTTACCCTCAAGATGATGGTATCAGACAGTGGGACCTGGGTAGAAAGCTTGTGAAGAGAGGATTATTGACCTTACAGCAGATCAGAAAGCCCCTTTTCCCTACTACCTGTTGAGGATACTTCTAGAAGATCCCATCTATGAAATTGCAAACTGACCCTCATCAGACACTGAATCAGTTGGCTCCTTGCTCTTCCACTTCACAATCGCCAGAGTTGAAAGAAATTTACCTGTATGATTCATAAGATAACTAGTCTGTGATATTTAGTTTTTATAGCCTGAATAGACTAAGACAATTGTTTGTTTCCCTACTTCTTTGAACATCTGATTTTTTTTAAGATGTATTTATTTATTTAAAAGTCAGAGTTACACAGAGAGAGAAGCAGAGGCAGAGAGAGAGATCTTCTATCTGGTTCACTCCCCAAATGGCTGCAACAGTCGGAGCTGCGCCAACCTGAAGCCAAGAGCTAGGAACTTCTTCCAGATCTCCCACGCGGGTGCGGGGACCCAACGATTTGGGCCATCATCTACTGCTTTCCCAGGCCATAGGAGAGACCTGGATCGGAAATGGAGCAGCAGAGACCTGAACTGGCAAGCTTATGGGATGTCAGCACTGCAGGCTGCAGCTTTACCTGCTACACCACAGTGCTGGCCCCAACATTTGATATTTTTAATTGGATACCAGTGGCTAATTTTTGCTTGAAATGGTAGATTTTTTGGTAACTTTCTGCTTTGGGTCTTTGTTTGGAAATGCATGTCAGTTACTTGGAATCAGTTTGATTTCTTTGAGGCTTCTTTTAGCTTCTCTGGAGGGATTCTAGAATATCTTTTAGTCTGAAATTGGTTTGGTACCACTCCTGATGCCATTATGAAGCTGATAATAGAAGTTCCCTGTGTTAGGAGATCTTTTCATTCCAGGGGTTATGCAGCCAACTCCTAGCTACTGTTTTTATTTTATTTATTTATTTTTTGGCTTATTTTGCTGTTTTTTTTTTTTTCAGATGTTAGTAGCTTCTTCACAAGCATGATTGGATAAGAATTAGCAAAAGCCCTGACGAGAGGACCATGCCGATTTCTAGAACTTTATTTTATCTCTTTATCCTTATAGAACACCCTACAAAATCCATCCATCCTGGAGTCTTTGCACTTTGAACTCAATCTATTCAACGAATGAGACAACTTAGGTCTATTTGGGGGCTCTTTCTTTTCAGAGGCATGAAACTTTCTCCAGATGGTAGATTTAGGACGTGTGTATCTTAATTCCTTTCTCTCAGAAATCACTAAGATCTTAGTACATGTTGTCCACTCTGACAACCATTGTTTCATGTATTTTATAGTATTTTATGTTGCAGAAGATGGAGGTTAAAATATAGTTTCTGCTACTCTCTAATTGGTGGTAGTAGAAATCCATAACACTGGTTTTCAGCAACCACCTACTATCACTTGTGACATATTTGGAGGCTCATTGGCTCATTGCTTTTCCACTACCACACTTAAGTAACTCAATTGTGGCCAGCGTCGTGGCTCAACAGGCTAATCCTCCGCCTTGTGGCGCCAGCACACCACGTTCTAGTCCCACTCAGGGTGCCGGATTCTGTCCAGGTTGCCCCTCTTCCAGGCCAGCTCTCTGCTATGGCCTGGGAGTGCAGTGGAGGGTGGCCCAGGTGATTGGGCCCTGCACCCCATGGGAGACCAGGAGAAGCACCTGGCTCCTGCCTTCGGATCAGCATGGTGCGCTGGCCGCAGTGGCCATTAGAGGGTGAACCAACGGCAAAGGAAGACCTTTCTTTCTGTCTCTCTCTCTCACTGTCCACTCTGCCTGTCAAAAAAAAAAAAAAAAAAAAAACCTCAATTGTTCGATATTTGAAGTTAGGATTGGTTACCAATCACCTATGGAACCATTGTTTTTTGGTATATTTGACCTATTATGGTACTAATTATTAAACAATTTGGATTTATATATTTGGGTTTTTGATATTAAATAATATAGCAAATACATAAAGAGATATTGAGCTTCAAATGGAATCTCATCATTATACTTAGCTTTAATAAATTTAAGTAATAATGAGTAACCAAACATATCGTCCTCCAAAACATCTAACAAATAGGGGATCAATTAAGACTCTAACAAAAATAAGTACTAGTTTCCATTGATTTTATACTTATTATATAATATAGTGCACTTCAAAAAAATAATGGAAGATGGAATTAATGGAAGTATATTTTGGTGGCAAAATTTTTGAGGTCCATACATACAATAGGTCTTTAAAAATTCATGAAAATGAATATTATAAAAAATCTTTCTATAAATTTTAAATTTTTGTAAGCTTATCTTAATTCCCCTCTTTATGAACTTTTTGAAGTAGTCTCATAGTATCCTCTTATTAATTTTTTTGTTTACTCATTTTATCCAATGAATATGCTACTTAAAAATAAGACATATCTCCATGTGAGAAAAACGTGGAAAACAATGATATAATGTTTACAGAATTTGTACTTACTTAATTCAGGGTCAGTTGAGTAATTGCTTTTAGATCCAACACATAAAAATTGGGCCAAATTATGTGGTGCAGTAGGTTAAGCTGCTGCTTGCAAGACCAACATCTCATGTTGTAGTGTCATTTCAAGTTCTGGTGTCTCCACTTCTGATCCAACTCCTGCTGGTGTGCCTGGAAAGGTAGCAGAGGATGAAATGAATGCTTGGACCCCTTCTACCCATGTGGGAGATCAGAATGGAGGTTCTGGCTCTTTGGCTTTGAACTGGCCCATCCTTGGCTGTTGTGGTCATTGGGGAGGGAATAACAGAAAGAAAATCTCTTTCTCTCAGTCTCTCCCTGTCCCTGTCTGTCTGTCACTCTTCCCTTCAAATAAATATTTTTTTTCCAAATTTAAAAATTAAAAAGCACAGTATTTCTTTTTTTAAATAAATATCTGAAATATCTATAGAGATCGAGATTTAGCATGAGAATGACTATGATATTTAATCAAAGTAAACTGAAAGACTTCTTTAATAATTTCACTACATTACCTTTATCTTCAGACACTAAAGGAGTACTTGTTGATTAATAGTCAAATATTTATTATGTGCTTATATGCTATAAGATGTTTGCTAAATAATATAAAATCCAAAGTATTAATTTTGTGTGCATGTCATTTGGCCTCAGGGAGCTCCCTAATTCATGAGAAATAAAAGACAATATCTTAAAAAATAGATGATTACAAATATGACAAATTATCTCCTACAAAACAAGGCTATGCTATGTATGAAACACCATGATAGCAGGCCTATTTGAATGTGAAGTCAGGGAAAGCAACTTGTAAGAAGCAACACTTAATGTGAGAGAAAAGGTTGATGGAATGGAGGCCAGTGAAAACACCAGAGAGCATAGTGTACACAAAGGACAGCAAAGAGAGAAACAGAACCTGTTTCTGTCATTTCATCTGGAGTACAAGCATGAGGTAAAGGAAAGGATGACATTGGACACCA
Organism: Lepus europaeus; assembly: GCF_033115175.1. Taxonomy (NCBI): domain Eukaryota; kingdom Metazoa; phylum Chordata; class Mammalia; order Lagomorpha; family Leporidae; genus Lepus; species Lepus europaeus. Next base: position 44,746,247 of record NC_084834.1, on the reverse strand, counting down.
CTAAAGAAATTTTAAAAATTGGACAATGCAAATATTTTTAGTGGAGAAGACACCAATGTGAGAGTGTCCAGCAAAGAGTTTTAAGAAAGGGCAAAAGGGGCCGGTGCTATGGTTCACTTGGTTAATCCTCCACCTGTGGCGCCGGCATCCCATATGGGCGCCCGGTTCTAGTCCCTGTTGCTCCTCTTCCAGTCCAGCTCTCAGTTGTGGACTGGGAGAGAAGTAGAAGATGGCCCAAGTGCTTGGACCCCTGCACCCGTCTGGGAGACCAGGAAGGAACTCCTGGCTCCTGGCTTCAGATCGGCATGGCACCGGCCATTACAGCCATTTGGAGAATAAACCAACAGAAGGAAGGCCTTTCTCTCTGTCTCTCTCTCTCACTAATTCTGTCAAAAAAAAAAAAAAAAAAGAAGCAAGCCAAAGAAGGAGAAGGAGATGGAGGAGGAGGAGGAGAAAGGAGGAGGAGAAGGAGGAGAGGGAGGAGGGAGGAGGAAGAGGACAAAGAGGAGGAGGAAAAAGAAAGCAAGCCTGTCTCTGAGGATCACTCAAGTAGCTATAGGCCCTGGCAAAATTTTGGAGAGATCATGATGAGCTGCTATATGGTATTGATAACAAATATGGAAGGAATAAGTAAGAAAATAAGTGAATGTGTGTGCGTGTGTGTTTCTTGAGATAATTTCACATCTTTATCTATAGCTCATAGTGACTAAGTCAGGTAAAGAGAAAAGGAAAGACAAACGTGGTTTTAAAATGATTTCAAATTTATTTAAAATACCAATATGCAGTAGACTGTAGATTTGATAAGTTTTCAGTGGTCATTTCATTATATAAAAACTTATCAGTTACAGAAACAATCACATTCAATCCATAGAGTAAAAACACACTACTTTTTAGGAGTATGACTAAATATATTAAAATCTGGTAGAATCTAACAAAAATTTATTCTGAAATATTCAGGTGGCTAGAGTAGATAAGTTCAGGAATGAAAAAAAGAATAAAACTCAAAGCTTCATATCTGAATGTCTCCTTCTGTCTGTCTGTCTCTGTATCTCTCTGTGTATATGTATGTGTGACACAGAGAGTAATTTGATAACATCCTCCTAGTGATTATCAAAGAAATATAACAAAATAAAGAGATATAAAATATTTTTGATTACTTAACACTATAAGAGCTATGGCGATCAACATATGGAAATAAGATTTAATATATTTTTGATGTGAAATAATGCTATGTGCCTTACAGGCAAATTTTGAAGTATCACTTATACACTTTAAAAGATTTTCCTTTGCAAGATTAACTCATCAATAAATTATAAATAGAGTTAGCTGTATTATTTTTAAGGAGCAAACTGAGAGATAAACATTTTAGAATCAATACATGTAATTAAGCCTGGTGCATGTTACAGTCATTAGTTTCATAGTTTAATAGATGACAGAAACTTCTATTGGAACCAAATTGAATGTGCCTGTTAGTAACAATGAGTAATAATAAAGTACAAGGCTATGGAACAGAAACAAATGAAGTGTAAAGTAAAATAATAGAAAAACATGACAAGTTAAGTGTTTTTTTTTTGCCGTGCAGTGTTCTTGGAATGGAATACATCAAAAACAAAATATTTACTTTCATAACTGTTAATTTCATGGACAGACACATAATTGATAGATAACCTGCTTTGCTGAAGTTTATTTTATCAAACATAAGCCTCCACAATTTCCTGTCACAAGAACCTAACTCAAATTATGTAATGTGATTAGGACAGCTACAAATGATCTTTTTTTTTTTTATAAACTATATGTAACAAATCTTATTTATATCTCCTCTTCTCATGTAATAAACGGGTTATTTGTTTTTAATATCTTATATCATGAAAATATCCCTGAAAACATGCCTGAGTCATTTTAATTTCTTTTCTTTTTTTTTTTTGACAGGCAGAGTGGACAGTGAGAGAGAGAAACAGAGACAGTGTAATAAGAACGAAGGGATTTGCAGTGTGGTGAATGATATTACTTAAAATAAGATCCTTAGTGTTGTAAATAAAATGAAATCTGAGTTCAAGTACAAAAGTAGGGGACAGAGCCTGTGAAAGGCAAGCTCTAGGAATCTGACATCATCAGGTACAAGGAGCTGTGCAAAATGACGGAGGTTCAACAGGCTGAGAAATCATGGGCTGGACTTAGAAGGATCTGTAAGACAGGTTGAAGTCAGAATTAATGTGAGAAACTGGGGCCTGGTTTATAGAGTTAGAATTTATTTGACTAGCAAAGGGAAGTCTGTTGAGGATTTGGTTTTCATGTTCTTTTGAAAAGGAAAAAAATATGTATCTCCCTTTACAATAATATTTACTCTGGTGAGGACCAGTGTTGTGGTGCAGCAGGGGCAGCCAGGTTTTGTGATGCTACCATTGCCCAAAGAAATGCTAATTCAAATCCTGGCTGCTCTGTTTCTCATCCAACTCCCTGCTAATGTGCCTAAAAAGACAGTGGATAATGGTCCAAGTACTTGAGCCCCTTTTTCCCCTGCAGGAGATCCACTCAGATGGAGTTCCAGGCTCTCGAGGCTTCAGCCTGGACCAACCCCAGATGTTTTCATCATTTGAGGAGTCAGTCAGTGGAAGATGTCTATAAATTTCCCTTTCTTTCTCTGTCACTGTGACTTCTAAGTATTTTCACTGGCAGATAGAGATGCTTCCTATTATATATAGGCAGGGTAGTGGAAAGGTAGGATCAGTTAGAAATCAGTTGAATTAGAAAGGGATGATGATGGCTGTGTGTATAGAGTCACAGGAAACTATAATTGAGAGCCACAAGGAGGTGTATTTCTGTTTCTATACTCAGATTCACGCTTAGTATCCATCACAATGAAGTCCAGGTCTGTGGGGGAAATATCACTCTGTGAGAAGTCCCATGAAATATCATTGGTCATTAGGCAGCACTAATTAATTATTATTTCAGAGACACTATCTTAACTTGCATTTTCAAATTACCAATTTTTGTGGTCTGGCTTATACACAGAAAAATACATTTAGTGAAAAGTTAAAAATTAATGCTCTCTTTCAGTTTTTGTTCAGAAACAAGTTAGAAATCATAAGATGAAACAGAATATAAAATAGTTAATCAGCAGTAAAATCTTTTTAAAAGTAGAATTTTTCTATCATTTATCTTTTTCAATCAATTTAGAGGGATTTCTATTATAAATGGCTTTGGATTTTTATACTTCATGAATAAGTTTAGATTAATCAAAATTTATGATTTTGGCTAATGTCACATTGCTGTTAAAGAAGACAAGAAAATTCTCTGAATTTTATATAAAGTTTTAATAAATTATATCACTTTTAAATATTGTTACTTGGTGAATCTGAGAAAAATATGCATTTCTTCAGAGCCCATGCATGACTAGTGGCTAATTTTTTAAGTTTATTGTGTCAGAGTTGTGATTTCTGAAATTCAAAATCTATTAGATCAAATTAAATGTTTGTTGAATTGCATAAAATTTGGGAAAAGTTTTAAAGAATGTATTGAAGATCAAAGAAAATGAAGCAAGTCAGCTCCTCAATTGACCTGGATGAAGCTCTTAAGAAAGAGTGTTAAATGGTTAGTCTCAAATGCCCTTTATTTCTAAATTACTAATATTTAGATTTTACCAAGGTGCAATATATCCCTGTCTTCTTTCTTTTTCAATTACACTGAAAGCATGTCTTTATTTAGAGATCTATTAGTTTAAACTTCAGGATAATCTACTGTAAGAAAGAGGTCCAAAATACAATGACCTAAGAAACACAAAAATGTGGTGCGTCATCATTTAGAGTCAGGAGGGGTTGAGCTAACACAGTGAGTGTCTTGCTCTCTGTGTAGCTGTCTTTGGTTTGGGGGATCAATAGATCTAGTACCTGTTCTTTCCTCTCATGTATTTTGCATGTCTATTTCATTTTTTAAAATTTAAATCAATTCCCACCATCTGTCCCTGTATTTTAGAGATGACATTGTAGACCGAACAGATCGGCACTAAGATAAATTAAAATTTTAATATTCTTTAACTACAACAATCTATACTGCTATAAATTGCAAAGAGGAACATTTACTTTCACAAATATATTAAAATTCCCAAATCATTACTGATAGACACTGGGTTTGCTTAATTAAGGTTAAGTGTCTGAATATTTTTGCATGAATTATTTGAGAATGGATAATTATATTTACATTCCATGCAGATATTTCTATTAAAACAGTTATCATATAATATGGATCAAACCCAGACTTTCAAATTAAGTGATAGAATTCCAACTTACTTAACTTTTTCATTCAGAGATAAATGCTCTTAAATATTTTGAAGTTGCTCATAGATGCCTAAAAACAAATATTTTTCATATACTTTTATTTTCTAGAACTAATATGGTCTCATCAAATATGTCATCAGCTAAAATATGGTAGTAAATAAGACAGAAGCCTAAGTATTTTTTCCAAATATTTGTCTCCAGCTCTTAGTCCTGATGGAAAGTGTTTCAAAGAGGTATGTCTAACTAATAGCTTTGTATATATGCTTCCAGTGTTTTCACATTTGAAATATATTTTCTTTAAATATATAAAAGTTTTTGTGATTTTCTGTAGTTAAAATCATCTGTTCATATTTTATGAAACTTTTAAAAATAATTTGTGGTTTCAATGCCTTTTGGTACATAATATTTTTCTATTTTTGATGTTATTCAAAAGGTTTGAAGTTACCAATTGCACATGATTAAGGAAAACAATACATCTTAAATGTGTATAATGTACTATAATCCTTTCTGGCACTACAATTAATGATGTTTCATGCATTTCTAGTATAAAATGATATGACCATTTTACCTTGATCTGTTTAAAATATACTGTAGTACTTCTATGCTCCTAAATCTGTATATATGAAATACATGAAATTTGTTCACCTTATATAAATTAAAAAATTGAAAAAATATATACTATGTACTACTTCAAGGTCTTTGTATGGCTGCTTGTATTTGCCATTACCTTGAATTAATAAGTCTTCAAACAATTTGCTATTGACAGGAATGTGAATTATTACAGATTTTCTGTAGATGTCATTTAATGGACATTTTGGTACACAGAGAGCCATATTTTAAATGTATGATGTGTTTTAACTTAAATATGCTTGTTCACATTTGAATGGTTTTCAATGACCCCATCTCTTTGGATAGACAGGACTTGAGAGAATATACTCTAAATCTTGCCTTTACAGGTTAGGGAACTCTGGTATAAAGGAAATTTTCTGGGGCCAGCACTATGGCGAAGCAGGTAAGTCCGCCACCTGCAGTGCCAGCAGCCCATGTGCACCGGTTCAAGTCCCAGCTACTCCACTTCCTATCCAGCTCTCTGCTGTGACCTGGAAAAGCAGTGGAAGATGGCCCAAGTGCTTGGGCCCCTGCACCCATGTGGGAGACCAGGAAGAAGCTCCTGGCTCCTGGCTTCGAATCGGCACAACTCCGGCCATTGCGGCCAATGTGGGAGTGAACCAGCAGATGGAAGACCTTTTCTCTCTCTGCCTCTCCTTCTCTCTCTTTGTAACCCTTTCAAGTAAAATAAATAAATATTAAAAAAATAAAAAAATAAAGTTACTTTTCTAATAGGAAATAGCCACCCTTAAAAGGATGTCTTTTCAAAAAAAATCTTAGAATTCCTTCTATGTTCTTACACATTTATTAATTGGAGTGTGAGTTTTGGACTTCTCAGTCCGAGGACATATCAAGTTTTAGTTTAGTCATGTTTAGAACAATAACTTTGCTCTGTAGATTTTTTTTCCTAAGTTTTCAATTTTTTTTAGAGATTTATTTGAAAGTCAGAGTTACACAGAGAGAGAAGGAGAGGCAGAGAGAAGTTTTCTATCCACTGGTTCACTCCTCAATTGGCCACAACAGCTGGAGCTGTGCCGATCCACAACCAGGAGCCAGGAGCTTCTTCTGGGTCTCCCATGCTGGTGCAGGGGCCCAAACACTTGGGCCATCTTCTACTGCTTTCCCAGGCCTTAGCATAGAGCTAGATTGGAAGTGGAGCAACCAGGACTTGAATCTGCACCTACAGGGGATGCCACGCTGCAGGCAGCAGCTTTACTGGCAATGCCACAGTGCCGACCCCAGTTTTCAGATTCTGAAACTAAAAACTTCCCCATATTGTACCCTTGTCAATCCTTATCCTAAGATTTGTTTTATTTTTTATAATATTTATAACCTCAAATTACTTATGTATTTTATTAGTCACATCTTTTCTTACTCAGAATATAAGCCTCAGGAAGAAACTGGTAACCATCTTTTATGGACACCTACAGCTACTGCACTTAGAAGGAGGCCTTACTCATAGGGGTCACTCAAATATTCATTGAACACATCTACTCCTGACTTTTTTCTGATACTACAAGCAGTTTCCTTCATCTATCACAAATACTATCACACACCGTGTTGTGGTACACACAATGTTACTGTTTTACAGTGTGTTTCCCAGTGTCCGAGTATCTACCCACTCTAAAATGAACAGATTTTATCACATGCGATATTCAGTCTTTTGCTTCTTTCATTTTTCTCTGCTTAACTACAAGAAAGCTTGATATTTAACACGTGTTATTGTCAAACTTTGAATATTTTTTATGTTTGAGTAATTTTCAATTTCATGTTTCCTTTCTATGATTTTTTATTCATTTTATTTACTTTTTTGCAGACCAATATTTTATATTGTATAATGTCTTTGGAGTATTTTTTTACTTAGCTTCTTTTTAAATGTATAAGATACAATATTTTTAAATGTGTAAGATACAATATCTTTAATGAATCCGAAAAGGTTGAGTAGCATTCTCTTTAATTTCTCTACTATTCCCTAATTATTATTGTCTCCCCCATTGTTTACCTTTTTTTAAACTTTTTATTTCTTCTTTTGTTTTCAGTCATTTGGGGGCTCTTGATTGTTGGTGTACACTTGTGAATTAGAGATTGGTTAACGCAGGTAGTGGAAGAATGTCTTCTTCTTTGCTAAGTTTATTTCTTTCCAGAATTCTTAGACTGGGATGTCTGACTGCGAGGACTCAACACACTAGTAGAGTTTGTTAGGTGACATTCAGTGAAGGGACAAACTTGTGTACATGAGAATATGTGTGCTACGCTCAGAGAGCCTCTGTCTTCTCCCCTAACATTCTCAATAGGAACAGTAGCTAAGCAGGCAGATTGAGACTGAAGAATCTGTTTTTTCTTTAAGAGACAACAACACTTCTGCCATTTCTCTGAATGTTTGGTAGTGATGGTTGAGGTTCTCAGGTCCTGTTATTCCAAGTATGGTAACTCTGATTACTATCCAACATCTCAGGCCTTTTTCTTTTTCAAATTGGTCTCAGCACCTTTGAATGGGAGCTCATAATTATGGTGACTATGTCAAAGCTGTATTCACTTGTTTTTGAGCATGTTACTCCAATTCTAATGCAATTTGGGCTGGAAGAAATGAACCTACACATCCCCAGCACTAAAATATATAAATCTCTATTGTTGGTTTTAATATACTTTATATTATTATATTTTATGTAGAAATACTTACATGTGTAAGAACAGAAGTGATACCATTTTCATTCCTAGACTATGAAAACCTATCAATTACACAATGCATGCTTTAAGGGACCTGAGGATGGTGATCGGTTTTCATTAGGCAAGTTCTTGAACAAATGTCACAGGAAGTAAGTCAAGAGCAAGTAAGGTTTCTCTTACGTTTTTCACTTTCAGCATCTGTCACATTTATTTTTGTCTGCTGCTATGTCTAAGAGGGTTCAGTCCTACTTTTTTATCTATTGACAAAAGATTTTGGTGCTGATTTATTTTCTGAAGGCAATTGTCTCCAACAGTTCTTCTGATTTTCTTTGGTCCTGGCTACTATAAATTGCTGGAAACTGAGTGGAAAACATTGTATTTGATGCTGTTTCCAGAAATTTTATGCTTTATTTGGTCTGTAGAAAAATGAACACAAGCTTTTCAAATAGCTGTATCTTGCTCAAATGTGTTTTTATAGCCAAACTCTAGATCTCTAACTCAACTCCAAAGCTCTTCAATACTTTGGCTCACCATCAAAAGTAGTGCTGGGAGCAGCCATTTCATAATAAAGTATTGCTTTTGTTGCTTTATGACAATCTGCAGGCACTCAGAACTGGATGGGCAATTCAGATGAATCTACATATAATGCAAATTTTCTGCAACTACAAGGTAGCATTCATCTTAGTAGTTACATGAAGGCAAGCACTGAGGACTGTAGAAAAGCCAGTGATTTATGATCCAGGGGAAGGGATTCTGCCCCACTGGCTGGCTAAGTGTGGGGCTTTCACAGCTATAAAGCATAAATCCTCTTTCTATTAGACTGCTTGGTTTTATTACTATTTTTCTAACTTGAGAATTTTCCTGTTGGGGTTAGAACCACCTTGCCTGGTCATTTATTACTTATGCTTAGAGTTTAGTTACAGGGAGAGTCTTTGCATACAGCGCTATTAGAATTTTCCAGTTGTATGTAGGACGAGTCAATTCTTAAATTTTTTTTTTTACTTTCCTTTATATTGAGAGGAGAGAGGTAAGTGGTAAAAATAAGTACATCGTATAAGATTCACGGTCAAGGGGAGGTCAATTTTTAGATGCTGGGGAAATAATGCAAACAAATAACCAAGTAAATAAGCCCAAAACCAGATAGCCAGAGGTATCTTTGGTGAGGAGGTAAAACAAATCAAACCACTTACAAGTGACAGAGGAAAGACAAAGAGGAAGAAAGGAGGGCTGGTCCTTTATCCTTCTTATTAAAGGCAGAAAAAGAGGGCACTTCAGGGAGAAAGAAGGAGGACTGGGGGACTGAGTGTGATGCACAAGAGTAGCATATGATTGTGTAGAATCCACGTCTTTGTGTAGAATCTCCTCTGACTGTTTTACTTGTGATCTTTCTTTTTCCTTTCCACTCAGGGTTCATTCCTGGCAATTTCTTTGTCTTGGCTGTATGACTTTGTTTTCCTATACAAGTCTTTAAGGAGGAAAATATATTTCTTGTGTTGTAAACTTTTTTGTTAAAGAGATGCTGGGGAGAGAGAATCAGAAAGAGAGAGATACCATCTGCTGGTTCACGCTCCCAATGCCCACAAAGAAGGGAACTTGACCTGGCATAAGCCAGGAGTTGTGTGTGGCAGGAACCTGTTACTGAGCCATCACTGCTGTTTCCCAGGGTCTTCATGAGCTGGAAGCTAGAGTCAGGAGCTGGAGGTGAGGATCAAACCCTACCACTGTGATCTGGGACACAGGTAACTTAACCAGGGTTCTTAACTGCTAAGTAAACATCTGTTTCTCATTTTTCTAAAGATTTTGCTTAATGAATGAGTGAAGTGTATGTGCGTGCATCGTGTATGTATTATATCAGTACTGAGTGTTTTTAAATTGACATTTTCAGTTTTGTAGAGTTCCACTTTTAGATGTTGTATTTTAGATATTGATGTGTAGTAACTATTAGTTTGAATCAGAACAACTTTAATAGCAATGTGAAACAAATGTTGTATTGGTGAGCTAATAAACAGAAGAGTAAATCTGAAAAAGAATTTTTTTAAGACTTTCAAGTGGTAACATCAATTTCCTATATACTGCCATAAGTATTTAAAGCATTTACAGTTTAGTTAATCCTGTACGTTGTTGGGTATGTCATCCCAGCAGGCAGAGGCTTAACCTACTGCACCACAGCGCTGACCCCTACCCTTTATTATCTTTATTCATTCATGTTTTCCAATCTGTAAAGGAAGACAAATAATGCCTTCCTAGTTGCCATATACTGCTAATCTGAGTTCAAATGGTTTCCATATTGGAAATCACGCTCAGACTGTTCTTCTACACAGAAATACAAAGCATCATCCTTAGAGTGAGGAAGAATATTTGCATGCAAACCTCCCCACACATATATTTTATTTAATATGCAGGAAGTTTTAATTTTGTTATACAATTCTAAATAGAACTTTCTAATCAGTTCTTGTGGGGCGTTTTAATAATGCTTCAGGAAAGGTTTACTTTATAGCTAACTCCTTATTGTTATCAAATTATTCTAGTGAAGCAAACTTTCATGGCAAGAGATAGAATATGTGTCACTGGACTGAACAGAAACAGTCCTGGGAATTAACATTTTAAGTAATCATTTGTCACATTGTGATACACATTATTTAGCATTAATGAGAGTTACCTGCTCACACTTTGGTTTTCTTTATTAAAGAGTTGATACAAACACTTCTTTGTGTTCTTTTGTGCTCTGCATGGGTGGTTAGATGAGGTGACGAACATATTTAGTATGTCTTGATGATGTTATAATGGCTATATGTATATTTCTGTACTCATCATATGCATACATTAAATATGTGCAATCTTTAGTACAGAAATTATGACAATAAAGATTTCAAAAGATAACTGATCCAAGTATGAGATATACTTCCACTACAGTTAATGTCTGTCTAGAAGGCACCATTATACAATTTTACTTCTATACCCAATAGGCATGGTTTGAGTATAATATTAAAAAAATAAATTTGAGTTGTATTTATTGATGCTAAATTACATAGCTCAGTTTTTAATTTCAAAACAATAATTATAACAAATCATACTATCAACGCAATCATGACCAGTGGTATAAAGTTTATACCCTATACATTTTCCTGTTGTTTTATATATACATTGTTACTGTGTTTTGAAATGTAAAAAAAATTAAGAAATGTAAAAGTTTAAAGAAAAGTATTTCTTAATAAAATAAAATGTTGGGGCCAGTGCTGTGGTGCAATGGGTTAAAGCCCTGGCCTGAAGCGCTGTCATCCCATATGGGCGCTGGTTCTAGTCCTGGCTGCTCCACTTCCCATCCAGCTCTCTGCTATGGCCTGGGAAAGCAGCAGAAGATGGCCCAAGTCCTTGGGCCCCTGCACCCATGTGGGAGGTCCGGAAGAAGTTCCTGGCTCCTGGCTTCAGATAGGTGCAGCTCCAGCCATTGCAGCCATCTGGGGAGTGAACCAGTGGATGGAAGACCTCTCTCTCTGTCTCTACCTCTCTCTGTAACTCTGTCTTTCAAATAAATAAAATAAATCTTTAAAAAAAAGTAAAATGTTCTTATATGTCATCTTTTAAAGGTTTGGAGTTTAATAGCAACTTAATAACAAACTATTCAATAGTAATTCTTATTTGATGAAAAAAGGAAACAATTCCTTACAGTATGCAACTGTAAGGGCTATATATGATCAATAATCTTATTAATAGATAGTAGTTTCCAGAGACAATGATGAATCCTGGGTATGCAGAAGTTATAGCATTGTTGATCTTTTATGTAGGTGACTTAAATCTATGCTGCAATATAGTCAGGCTCCTATATAATTGAGCTCAGTATGAATCTCTATTTTGTTGAATTTACTTCAGTTTTATTAGCAAAATGGTTCATTTTTCAACATGGATCAATATTCCATTGATTAGCTGATTAAATTTAAAAAAAAGGTTGTTTCTTTTCTTAAGCCAGTCAGCATGCTGAGACATGGTAAGCAAGATGATTACACAGAGCTCCGTGTACCAAACCTGCATCCTGGGGCCCTGGGATCACACACAGCTATAGCTGAAGAATGAAAAGGTCACTTCCTTCGTTATGTGCTTTGGTGCCTGGATAACATTCAAAGTTCACACATCAGACTTTGAACTGAAGTACTCATTTTCTCTATAAAAACAGCAAAACATTTTTTGGTACTAGGCTCAATACCCAAACAGATTTTATTTAGATTTTTTTTCTTAGAAGCTATTAAAGCCATTTCATGTAACTAATTAAAACCCTTGCAGCACAGGGCAAAAATATAGAGTTATTTGTTGTCTATGATTATTATGTTGAGGGGCATTTCCAGGTCAACAACCTAAAACCTTGGAAAACTAAGGGAAGAGTGTTGTTTGTGGAGACATGAGAATATAATGTGATGTAAACAAGTTTTAACATATTGAATGTAGAATATCTACATTTGAGTGGGCAGGATTTAATAATAGAATGTTTTCTTGCTAATATAATCTCCAGGGCCTGAATATTTCTGGGTGATATGATCTTTCCAAAATAATGTAGCTGAATAATGTGTCAGGAAAAAGGACAGAGTTGTTCAAGATGAACTGGGTAGGGCTTTTATAATTCAGCACATGAAGAAAAAAAAGTGTTATTTATAAAGACAGATGTGAATGCACACTGCACTGAATTCACTGGAAGCTTTAAATATTTTACAACTACATATTGTGCTATAGTTCAGAATCTAAATTTGTATTGAATTGCAGAGAGCTTTTCTTCAACTATTCTTGCAACTGTAAGACTTGGCTGGGAGAGACAACCACTGCTTGCATTTCCTGTGCCATTGCACACTGAAAGTCCGTAGCACACTGAAAGTCTTCTCTTTCATGCCATATATGTTTACAGAAATAAAATTAGTTTAGCTGCAGAACACTTCTATGGTTGTACGTTCAATTAATGTATCATTGTCCTACAGATACAATAACCATTAATTACCCCTATGTCTCAAACATTGTCAATCTGAACTGAAAAATGGAGCAGTTTTATTAGGAAAATCTCAAAATTCTGATGCAGCTGCCAATTCTGTTTAAAATAAAGTTCAATATAGTTATTAAAATGTAGCTTGAAATGTATTTGTTCTAGTTCTTTATCATTTAATCCATCATTTCAGGCTTATAATGTTCTTTTTTGTTCACCACTGGTAATAACATTTATTTTATCGGTAGCTTTATTTAGTAACAATCATTTGATACTAAATAAGATTACTATCCCTATCTCATGTTGTACTTTTGGAATCCTGTTACTGAGAGGGAAATTACAAAAGTTTGCATTCACTTGAGAGAAATAAGAATGGATCTGATGGTAGAGATTTTCTGCTCCATGATTGTTATGAATGAAAAAAAAAAAAAAAAAGCCCTGCTTCACACTTGAAGAGTTTTCAGACTTCTTATAGTTAGAGCTACTACCCTGGGGCAGAAAATATAAATACTCTGTGTCTATGTAGGAGTAAAATGAAGTTGTTTCAGTTATTGGTAGTAGCTTCATAAAATAAGGTTTGGATGGCACTGAGTAAAAAATAATTGCTCCACAAAGTTCCAAAAGGAAGGTCACGTTAGCATGTCCAACCTGCTCCACTGATTATTCTAACTTGATTTTCTAAAATTCAAAGCTTAGTTTGTTGCTGTGTCCTTTCTCTCTTTCATAAAGTCAGAATAGAATATGAATGGGCATCATTCAATATTGAAGTCAGAGAGAAAAAAACAGCAGGTCTTTTAGAACTATTAATGGAAGAGGATGAGTTTGATATGGCTAAAATGTGGAAATAACTTATGGACTTCTAGGTAAACAATGGGTGGAAAGGAAATCTCTTCTTGTTAAAGAGTAAAAGTTATCAGAATTTGTACTGACCTATATATCCATACCTATATATCCATCTATCCTTTTATTATTTCAAGTTTTTGTTTTTGTTTTCTTGTTTGTTTTTGTTTTTGTTAAAGATTTATTTTTGGGGGGCTGGCGCTGTGGCACAGTGGGTTAATGACCTGGCCTGAAGAGCAGCATCCCATACGGGTGCCAGTTCAAGTCCCGGCTGCTCCACTTTTGATCCAGCTCTTTGCTATGGCCTGGGAGAGCAGTAGAAGATGGCCCAAGTCCTTGGGCCCCTGCACCAATGTGCGAGACTGGGAAGAAGCTCCTGGCTCCTGGCTTTGGACTGGCGCAGCTCCAGCCGTTGCAGCCAATTGGGGAGTGAACCAGTGGATGGAAGATCTCTCTCTCTCTCTCTCTCTCTCTCTCTCTCTCTCTCTCTGCCTCTCCTCTCTCTGTGTAACTCTGACTTTCAAATAAATAAATAAATATTTTTAAAAAGATTTATTTTTAAAGGCAGAGAACCTGATAGGGGGTGGTGGGTAGAATCTTCCATCAGCTCATTCACTCTCCAAATGACCACAAAATACAGGCTGGGGTAGGCTGAAGCCAGAAGCCAGAAACTATCTGGGTTGGTCATATGGGTACAGGGGTTCAAGTACTAGAGCCATCATATGCTGCCTCCCTGGAACATTAACAGAAAGCTGGATTGGAAGGAGAGTAGCCAGGACGTCAACTAATGCTCTAATGTGGGATGTCAAAATCACAAGTAGCAGCTCAACCTGCTATGCCACAACAGCTACCCCAGGGTAGTTTTGTTTATTTCACTCTAAGTGCTTAGGACAGTTAACTTATTTATTAATAATATTGGAATAGGAGCAATTTTGTAGAATTCACATGACCTTTCATAGGGACTTGAGCTAACTGTTGATAAATTTTACTATAAATGTGAATTACCTTTTTGATTTCATGTGAGGTAAAACAAATGAATAACTAATGGCAAATGAGTTGACCATAGGAAGACTTGAATTTCAGTATCTCTTAATTTCAACATGTTGTCTTTATTCAAAGTGCAACATTCACAAGCATGGTTGATCCGATATGTATCAGAGTTTTTTTCACCCCATTAACTCCCCTTAATAATATTCTCTAGATTTTATAATAGTGCAAAATAACACACCATCGAAGACAGTATAGAAATACCTCAGAAATCTGAATATAGACCTACTATATGACCCAGCCATCCCACTCCTCAGAATTTATTCAAAGGAAATGAAATCAGCATATGAAAGAGTGATCTATACCCCGTGTTTTTGCAACTCATTCACAATTGCTAAGATCAACGTAGATGCCCATCAGTTGAAGACAGGATAAACAAATTATGAAATATGTACACCATGGAATACTACACAGTGGTAAAAAAATAAATGAAATCCTGTTGTTTGCAACAAAATACATGTAACTGGAAAACATTATACTTAGTGAAATAAGCCAGTCCCAAAAAGACAAACACCATGTGTTCTCCCTGTTTTGTGGCAACTAATAGAGTACCTAAAAGGTAATCTATAGAAGTGAAATTAACACTTTGAAATGCAATGGTTTTGAACAGCCCTTGTCGCAACTGTTGAGGATCTTTTTTAAATATTGTTGAACTCTTTACATAGTATAGGGTTAATCTTATATACAAAGGTAATTGAAAATAGATTTTTGTAAAAAAAATAAGAATGGTAATAGGAGAAGTAGGAGGACAAAGAGCGGAAATGCAGATGGGAGGGAAGGTAAGATAGAAAATCACTATGTTCCTAAATTTTTATATATGAAATGTATGAAGTTTATATACCTTAAGTAAAAGGTTTTTAGGTTAAAAAAAAACATCATTTTACCCATTGCCATATTCTTTTTTTCTAGTTAATTATTTTTCCAACAATCCTTAGAAATGAGTTTATTTTCCTTTTTAAATTTATTTATTTTCATTTTATTTGAAAAACAGAGAGACAGACAGGTATCTCTCGTCCGCTGGTTCATTTTCCACAATGGCTGGGGCTATGT
Source organism: Lepus europaeus (assembly GCF_033115175.1). NCBI lineage: Eukaryota > Metazoa > Chordata > Mammalia > Lagomorpha > Leporidae > Lepus > Lepus europaeus. The sequence goes on along the minus strand of NC_084834.1, from coordinate 44,730,797 downwards.
TAGGCCAAAGCAGGGATCCTGAAACTCAATCGAAGTCTCTCATGTGGGTGGTGTGGACCCAAATATATGATCCCTCACCTGCTGCCTCCAGTGATGTGCATTACCAGGAGGCTGGAGGCAGAACAGTGACTCAAATCCATTCCAATATGGGATCTGGCTACCCCAAGTGGTGTCTTTAACTGTTCTTCCAAATTACTGATCCTTAAAGATGACCTTTCTTATTCTCATGTTTTGAATCTGATTTTGCCTGAATATATATATATATATATATATATATTTATATAAATGGCTGATGATTTGTGTGCATAGTGATCTGTAGCTCATAGTATACCATAAAAATTGTAGCTTTCTGTACCATAAAAAAGCCCAAAATAAATCTTTTTTTTTCAGTTGAACACAATGAGAAATTAAAAGAGTATTTCAAAGGCACAAACCATACCACTTTTGGAATAGATAATGAACATGCAAAAATGAAAGCTCTGCCCCACATCCCCCAGACAAAGATAGTTTAATCCATTACCTAGAACAGTATTTCCTAGTAAGATTACACTTTCTTTACTAATGCATACCACAGATGTATTATATAACAATGGAGTGTTATTTCTGTATTCATAAGAATAGGTTCTGTATCTGCTTTTTTCAGCAATTTCACATAGTAACTTGGAGACTACCCAGTGCATGATAGAGATGCATATATTGTGCATATATGGAATATAAAACATGATTTTATGGAGTACATATAGAAAATGCATTACTGCAGTGAAGCAAATTAATATACATCTATAATATTACAATTTATTTTTATTATAACAGCTAAAATCTACATATTTAACAAAAATCTGTAACCCAACCCACTTTAGTCTTCAAATTATACAGTAAATGTGTTTGTTTTCGTTGTACATCTGCTATTTGGTATCCTTTTACCTACAACATTCTTCCCTTTCCCTCTCACACACAACTTTGATAACCGCTGTTTCATTATCTGTCTCTGTACAAAAGCACTCTTGAAAAGTTTATGGAGGGGTGGCATTGTGGTACAACAGGCTAAGTTGCTTCCTGCAAAATTATCAGTGTCAGGTCCAGTCCTGCTGATCCATTTCCAATCCAACTCCCTGCTGATGCAACTGAGAAAGCAGAAGAAAACATCCCAAGCCTTTTTACCACTGCCACTCACATACAGAGACCCAGCTGGAGTTCCTGGCTCCTGCTTCAGCCTGGCATAGTCTGAACCATCACAATAACTTGGGGAGTGAACCAGCACTTGGAAGATCTCTTTCTTTCTGCCTTCCCCTACCTATCTCTCTCTGTCACTATGTTTTTTATATAAATAGAATAAATATTTTTAAAAAGTTTGCAGAAGGGGGCCTGCACTGTGCTGTAGAGGGTTAACACCCTGGCCTAAGGCGCCAGCATCCCATATGGGTGCGGGTTCTAAACTGCTCTACTTCTGATCCAGCTCTCTGCTATGGCCTGGGAGAGCAGTAGAAGATGGCCCAAGTCCTTAGGCCCCTGCACCTGTGTGGGAGACCAGGAAGAAGCTCAAGGCTCCTGGCTTCAGATCGGCGCAGCTCTGGGCATTGCAACCAGTTAGGGAGTGAACCATCGGATGGAAGACCTCCCTCTCTTACTACCTCTCCTCTCTCTGTGTAACTCTGAATTTCAAATAAATAAATAAATCTTTAAAAAAATAAAAAGTTTGTGGAATAGAATTTAAAAAGCTTATTTTGATGCAAAAATTTGAAATCCATACATATTATTTTATTATATGAATTCCCATGAGCTTTGTCATGATCCCTCAAATTTTTTCTCCTTTAAAAATTTTTTGGGGTGATTCCGCATGTAAGTGAGATTATGAGATAATTTTATGTCTGTGTCTGGCTTATTTCAATTAGCATAATATTTTACAGTCCTTTCTATGTTGTGGCAAATAACATTCTGTTCTTTTTTTTAACAGATTAATGTGTATATATATATATATATATGTGTGTGTGTGTGTGTGTGTGTGCAATTATCTATATATATATATATATATATATATAGATAGATATAGATATAATATGTTTCACAGTCTCTTTTCCCATTCTTTTGTCAACATATACCTAGATTGTTTCCATATCATCTTGACTATTGTGACCAATGCTGCATTGAACATACAGATATCTTTATTATGTAGAGATTTCATTTACTTTGGATATATCCACACGTCCAAGGAAAGGATATTTGAACTATATTGTAATTCAACTTTGTAATTTCCCTAGTAACCTCCATAATGTTTTCATAAAACTACAACAATTGCATCCACACCAACATTTTGCTAGCGTTCTCTTTTCCCCACCCCTCCTCAGCATTTTTACCCCTTGTATTATATAATAATCATTCTACTGGATTTAAAATTATATCTCATAGGGATTTAAATTTGCATTTCCCTGATAAGTAGTTATGTTGAGCATCTTTTCTTAAGCCTATTGGCCATTTTGTCTCCTTTGTAGAAATGACATTTTGAGTCCTTTCTGCATTCTAAAATTGGGATACTGGATTTTCTACTATTGAGATATAAAAGTTGTTTATAAATTTTGGGCATTGACTACTCATTGTATATTTTGTTTGCAAATATTTTTTCCACTTAGTAGCTTACTTTTTCATTTAGCTGCTTAATTACTTGGCCATGGAGAAGCTTTTTAGTTTGATGTAGTCCTAATTACTTATTTTTACTTTTGCAACCTGAGCTTTTAGCGTGATATCCAAAAAAATCATTACTAGGGCCAATGTCAAGGAGCTTTTCCATTATGTTCTCTTCTGGGAGTTTCAGGTTTTACATTTAGGTCTTTTATCTGTTTTGAGTCAATTCTGTGTTTGTTGTAAGCTAAGGATCTAATTTTATGCATGTAGGAATGCAATTTTTGCAGAACCGTTTGTTGAAGAGACTTTAGTTTCCCCACGGTGTCTCCTTGGTGCTCTTATGATTGACAGTTAATTTTGACTGCATATGTTTGGACTTATTTCTAGACTTTTTGTTCTGTTCCATGGGTCTATATTTCTTTTTTTAAGCCAATATCATAATAATTTGGGGCCAGCGCCTTGGCTCACTTGGCTAATCCTCCGCCTGCGGCCCCAGCACCCCAGGTTCTAGTCCCGGTTAGGGCGCCAGATTCTGTCCCGATTTCTCCTCTTCCAGTCCAGCTGTCTGCTGTGGCCTGGGAAGGCAGTGGAGGATTGCCCAACTGCTTGGGCCCTGCACCCGCATGGGAGACCAGGAGAAGCACCTGGCTCCTGGCTTTGGATCGGCACAGTGCCGGCCGTAGTGGCCATTTGCAGGTGAACCAATGGAAAAGGAAGACCTTTTTCTCTGTCTCTCTCTCTCACTGTCTAACTCTACCTGTCCAAAAAAAAAAAAAAAGAAAGATACATAATATGTTGGTTACTAGAGCTTTGTAACACAATTTTAAATTGGGAAGTGTGGTGTCTCCAATTTGATTTTCTTCTTCAACGTTTCTGTTTGTTCAGATCCATTTGTGATTTTACCTGGATCCTAGTTCCTAAAAATTCCATGGAAATTACAATGAGAATTATGGTGAATAGATGTGTCACTTTGAATATTATACTCATTTTTTATTTTTTTAAGATTTATTTTATTTATTTGAAAGTCAGAGTTACACAGAGAAAGGAGAGGCAAAGACAGAGTGAGAGAGGCAGAGAGAGAGAGAGAGAGAGAGAGGTCTTCCATCCATTGGCTAACTCCCCAGATGGCTGCAAAGGCCAGAGCTGCGCCAATCCAAAGCCAGGAGCCAGGAGCTTCTTCCGGATCTCCCTTGTGGGTCCAGGGGCCCAAGGACTTGGCCATCTTCTACTGCTTTCCCATAGCAGAGAGCTGAATGGGAAGAGGAGCAGCCGGGACTAGAACCGGCACCCATATGGGATGCCAGTGCCTCAGGCCATGGCTTCAGCCCACTGCGCCACAGTGCCAGCCCCTGGATATTATAATCTTAACAATATTAGTTCTTCCAATCCTTGAATATGAGTTATATTTCTATTTATTTCTCTCTTAGTAAACTTCCTTAACCAACATTTTACAGTTTTCGTTGTGCAAACATTTCGCTTCCTTGATTAAATTTATTCCTGAGGGGGTTTGATGATTGCATTATAAATGGGATTATATTCTTGATTTCATTTGCAAGTAAATTACTATTTATGAGAGTCTCGGATTATTAATTATGGAATTAAAACTGCATTAACTAAAATTTTTGGACATTGTTATGACACACAGATTTGGTGTTGATGTGATTATCTTCCATATTTTCTACTTTTGTGCTAATTGTAATAACTTTATATATTTGATACAAAAACACAAAACTATAAATGACTTCAATAAGAAAATATATTTTTCTTTTATATTATTTGCATTTCTTACATTTTAGTATCTTTCAATGCAAATTTTTTCAACCTACAATCGTATGAACACACACTCCATTTAAAAAAAAAAAAAAAAGTTTTGGCCAGTGCCATGGCTCACTTGGCTAATCCTTCGCCTGCAGCACCAGCACCCCAGGTTCTAGTTCTGGTGGGGGTGCTGGATTCTGTCCCGGTTGCTCCTCTTCCAGTCCAGCTCTCTGCTGTGACCCGGGAGTGCAGTGGAGGATGGCCCAAGTGCTTGGGCCCTGCACCCAAAAGGGAGACCAGGAGGAAGCACCTGGCTCCTGGCTTCAGATCAGCCAAGTGCTGTCCATGGAGGCAATTTGGGGGATGAACCAACGGAAGGAATACCTTTCTCTCTGTCTCTCTCTCTCTCTCACTGTCTATAACTCTACCTATCAAATAAAAAAAAAAGTTTACTTTTGTATTTTGAAAGCCAGAGTTACAGAGTGAAGCAGATAGAGACAGAGAGAGAGAGAGAGAGAGAGAGAGAGAGAGAGAGAGAGACTGAGAGAGATTGATTCAGTCTGCTAGTTCACTCTCCAGAGGGTTGCAATGGCCAGAGCTGTGGCAGCCCAAGTCAGGAACCAGGAGTTTATTCTGGTCTCCCACATGGGTGTCAGGTGCCCAGGTACTTGGATCATCATCCACTGCTTTCCCAGCAGAGATTGGAAATGGGGCAGCCAGTGCACCAGTTGGCGCTCACATGTGATGTTGGTGTCACTAGTGGCAGCTTTACCCATTTTGTCACATTGCTGGCCCCTGTATCTTTAATTTACCTCTTCATATATGATGAATTTCCCCATTAATCTAATAATATTATATAATTCTAAGGAGCATTTTAGGAAAGGAATATATTTATAATTAATACAATTCAGTCTCTTGAATTCATTTTCTTTTATTTTGCATTGTTTGCTTTTGACATATTTAATATATTTCACTTAATATTTAACAATGGGATAATTATGACAGCTTCTCCAACTTAAATATTTTTAGCAAACTGAAAAGAGTTGTATTGTACCCTATAATGTATAAATTGAATGATCCTGAGTTGATAATTAATCTTATAGGTCACTATCACTGGGCCATGAGACCAAGAGAATTTGTTTAAACTCTATTCTGGATGTTTCTATGAGATCTTTTTTTCAATGAGATTGATACCTAACTCAGTGGATTTTTAGTAAAGTTGATCACTGTCTATAATGTGGGTAGACCTGGTACAAACAGTTGAAATCCTTAATGAAGCAAAGTCAGTTTTCCCCTCCTACCTCACACCCATTCACAAGGAAGAAGGAATTCTGCCACTGGAAAGATTTTGAGCTTGAACTTCACCTCTTCTCCAAGTTTCAATCCTGACTGCCTACAGTGTCAGATTGTTAAGTCATCAAGCCTACATGGAATAACTTACTGGAATGCATCTCTGTCTGTCTTTTTTCTCACGCTACATACACACACACACACACACACACCTTCTTGTTATATTTCTCTGGAGAACCCTGAGTAATGGATATTATTCTTACTACCTTTCAAGTAAGTGTGTCTGTAAATTCTAAAGTTTAACACAATGTTAGGCACTAGGGTTTATTCTATTTTTATTTTTCTGTCTATTTCAATTATATTCCTATTTTGTTTCTGATGTGAGGCAAAATTAGCCAGGTTATTAACAAATTTGTTTTCAACTTGATAATTTAAGTGAGTTTTTTTAATATGAAATATATTAGGGCATTTCAGGGCAGGCATTGTGGTATAGCAAGTTAAGCTGCCACCTGCAACGCTGACATCCTATATTGGTGCACTGATTCGAGTCCCACTTCTTTTACACTTTTTTTTTTTTTTTTTTTTTTGCAAACTCCTTGCTAACACATTTGGAAAAGCAGTGGAAGATGACCCAGATATCTAGTCCGCTTTCACCCATGTGGGAGACCTGCATGAAGCTCCATGCTCTTGACTTCAGCTTGGCAGAGTTCCAGCTGTTATGTTCATCTGGGGAGTGAACCAGCAGATGGAAAATCTTTTCCAATTCTCTGTCACTCAGTGTTTCAAATAAATAAAATAAATATTTGAAAGAATAGTTCATGTAGATGGAATTAAAAGATAAGTTTATTTTGGTGCAAAATGTTTTGGAACCTATTCCTAGCTTCTTCATAACACACATTTTTCATGAACTTTTTATAATGTTTTTGTTTTAGAGGGAAAGACTGAGGCGGTTTGACAGACACAGGTAGAGAGCTCCCTTCTGTTAGTTCATTCCTTCAGTCACCACGGCGGCCAAGGATGGGCCAGGACTGAATCTGAAACCAGGAGCCATTACCTCAGTCCAGGTCTCCTTGAGTCATCACCTGGTACTCCCAGGGTCTGCACTGCTAAGATTCAGGGATGGGGGTCTACACTGGGAATCACATTTAGGTGTTCTGATATGGGCTGTGGGTATCTTAAACAACATCCTGTTAGGCCACTCATCCTTCCTTGAACTTTTTGAAGAGTCCTCTGATGAGTCTAAGAATCAGTTATATCGGACAGTCTCAGTATTTTGGACTAACACCATGTGAATACACTTATTTTCCCATAATCTATTATTTTTGTATTTCTTTCTAAAGTTCACAATTGAAGAAAGCTAATTGGCTGTTTCTCTGCTGTCTCCCTCCTAACTCTGGTAGCTTGTAAGACATCTCATTGAACTTTGAGGATTCTATCACCCTAGTTTAAAATATCAAGTAGGGAATAGTCTTATTTTCCTCTTCTCTTTATGCCCTGCTGTTGCTGCTTCTGTTACTTTAGGATGTCACGTGCTGTGTTTCAAGTGTCTTGTTTATAAGGCTTGCAATAACAAGTGTTGAGTAAATATTTTGTAAGCTCCTCAAGTTTAGCTATGGTTTAAAATAACATACTCTATCTGCATGTTATGTGACCAGTCTGTATGAGATGATATATTGATCTCATTTGAAGTGAGTACAATTATAATCAAAATGAAATAAAAGGCAGCAAAGAAATTTGGGGAACAAGACATAGGGTCATGGGGTGAAGGAGGCTAGGATTTTTCACTTTCAGTTGAGATACTTAAGAAATGTTAAGCAAGCTGAACTATAAAAGCATAATTATTTAAATTTTGTACAAATTATATTGTTTTTCTCACATTTCTGTTCTATAAGTCTTTAGGATTTACCTTCACAGATTTCTTTTATTTATTTATTTATTTATTTGACAGGCAAAGTGGACAGTGAGAGAGAGAGACAGAGAGAAAGGTCTTCCTTTTCCGTTGGTTCACCCCCCCAATGGCCGCTGTGGCCGGTGCGCTGCGGCCGGCGCACCACGCTGATCCGAAGCCAGAAGCCAGGTGCTTCTCCTGGTCTCCCATGCGGGTGCAGGGCCCAAGCAGTTGGGCCATCCTCCAATGCACTCCCGGGCCACAGCAGAGAGGTGGACTGGAAGAGGAGCAACCAGGACAGAATCCGGTGCCCTGACCGGGAGTAGAACCTGGTGTGCCGGCGCCACAGGCAGAGGATTAGCCTATTGAGCCAAGGCACCGACCATAGATTTCTTTATTTTATACTTTATTTAGTTATATATTCACTCATCTGTACCCAGATTCCAAGCAGGTTCAGAACAAGAGTATTTTGTGTGTGTCTGCATCGGTGCTGTTATTTTTGTGTTTGTCTGTTCCTCATGGTACTATTTAAGGGAGTTTGGTTTCTTCAATGCTTCTGAAGAGTATTGTAGTTACAATTCATTTCTATTTGATATGAATACCAATTTTTATTGGAATAATTTAGCATCCCATCATTAATGATGCAGAGACCAATAGTTAGATGCAGTTGTGGATGATTTTTAAATTGCAAAATATTTATCATGCTTCAAAGATTGAATTCTCATAATAGATAATAACAGAATGGAGGGACTTATTGGCACATTTTTATCCATAGGAAGATATATGTTTTCTTGATGTAAACATTGATTCTCAATTTAGCCTTAGTCACTATGTATGTCTGAGTCAATGAATCTTGATATTGACCTTAATAGTAATCAATTCTTACTTCATATTGGCAAAGTCATACATCATAGTTATATGACATTCTGTTGATACTGTTTTCTAATTTCTCACAACATTCTCAGATCAATACCTAACTATTTACTAAATGAAGAAAACAGTTTGTAGTACATAGCATTTTAAAACTAGAAAAGCTGATATGTTAACTTTTATAATTCCTAAAAGGCATCACAAGACAGAATATGATCAAGAGAATTCACACTCCTGACACCTTTGAATATTAAGTAACTTGATTTATAATTGATGATTGATGCCCACCTTTATTCCTAAGTATGAAGGCTACATCAACAAATAGGTGGTTACATTATTTTATTCAGAGACATGCCACTTACAGCAAGATTATAAATGCAAACTACTTAAAATTGAATTAGGCAATTTAACCTGAGCTATAAAATTAGTTGCTGGAATACAGAGTTAGAAGATAATTGCCAGATTTCAGCATCAGTATGTACCATTCTCTAAAACTTCAGAAGTGTTATGACATTATTTAAAATATAAAAAGCTGTACCTTGATAAAATTGACTCATCAAAAGAAACATACAGCAAAGAGACTACAGAATGGGCCTGGAAAATTAACAAGGCTTGGTGCTCTCCACCTAAATCATTGTTACACACTAATTAGTGCTATGCTCTGATTTGAGGCTTTAAATTTGTCCCTTTGAAGATTTTCTTAAAATTGTATTCAAAGGAAAGGCTCTTCTTTAATAAAACTGTATAATTCTCTGCTCACTTGGGAAACATAGCTTCCCAGCATAATGTTGCAGAAAACCAGGAGCTGACTTTTAATAGAGGTACTAATTATTAACATTCTACATCAGCAGAACGCCGTATTCTCTACAACTGAAATAAAATAATAGTGCATAAATATTTCTCCTCCGTTCCAATAAGTACTTGAAAATTCAATAATGTTCATTAAATACATAAATGTGAATATTAAAAATAAAGATTTTTCCCCTGTGATTTATTATGTACTGTGAAAAGCAAAGCTGAAGGAAGGCATTATTATACGGCATAAAAAGGAACTCTTCGGCTGTTAATTATAATGCAAATTTATCATTATACCACGGGAAAAGAATGACTTCATATTTAAAATCAGCAGGCAAAGCTTGTTCACCCAAAATATAGATGCATTAACCTTCAATAATTCATCCGATACAATATGGATAAGCATAATATAAAATGATGACATGCCTTAAAATGATTTAAAAGAAAATTCTAGTAATGGTCTGTTATACATGGAAGCCTGACAAAAGAAAAGAGGGCATTTTACATTGTTTCTGGAAGACAGAATAGTTAATATAAAACTCACATAGACTTTAGTGCCATATAAGTGTGCGAAATATTTTATTTACTACTTTATCAGTTTTACAGTGGCTCAGAGCCTGGAGTCTCCTTCCTACATGTAGAAAATGATCATTTTTATGTTGGAAAAGGAAAGACCTCGAACTGGGATTTAAAATGATACAAAGTGTTTGGAAATGAGCTCTGTGTCTCCTTGGGAAATGAAGATAGACTCTTTGACACTGTTTGCTCATGTGTTCATTCAGAGTTGATGAGGTTGAGTTCCAAATGTTCCCAAATCATACAACCGGAATCATGGCAGGTTGCACCCTGAGCAGGTGGCTACAGCCAGATTGGTGGTGGGTAACGTAGTGTTGTGTTAATTTAATCTGGAAATACAATATGTTTCCTAGAGCTTGCTTCCTTGTATGATTCCAGGTAACTACCAGCCACAAGAGCTCTTTCTGTGAGACTGGGGAGAAGGAAGTGAAACAGAATCCACTGCATTTTGACAGTCCTCATTGTTTAAGGCATTGGGTGAGAGGTGTAGAGCTCTAATTTGTTTTCACTTTCTCCTGCTCCATGACCAGCTCTCCTCAGTCATTTTTGGCCCTGCCCACCAATTAGATATTTAGCTGTTCACCCCTCTGAGAGACAATAGCAGCAAAGAGCCCACCACACCTGCCTGCGGAGTGCTTACACTGTACCACTGCCCTGCTCTGACTTTTCCATGGATGTTCAGTGACTTTTCTGATCACGTCTGATCCTTTCATTCATCAGTTCCTCCAACAACTGTGGAAGATTCCCAATTTCCTGGTACACACAGTGGTTTCACCTTTCTGATCGAAACCTTGCTGGTTTACCAATAGTTGATGAATGTATGCATAAGATTAATCATATTTTAAAAGGATAACAAATAATGTATATGTAATCATTAAAAAGAAAATAAAAGACCAAATGTGTTTAGTCTTATATATCCAGAAAGTTATTTTAAAAACACAGAAATCCTGGGGACAGCATGGTGGTGCAGTGGGTTAGGCAGCTGCCTGAAGCACAGGCATCCCATACAAGAACCAGTTCAAGTCCCAGAGGTTCCACTTCTGATCCAGCTCCCTGCTAATGCACCTGGGGAAGCAACAGAAGATGACTCAAGTGTCTGAGACCCTGCCACCCGTGTAGGAGACCTGGATGAAGCTCCTGGCTTCTGGTTTTGTGAGGGCCCACTGCTGGGTGCTGTAGCCATTTGGGGAGTGAACCAGAAGATGTAAGATCTCTCTCTGACTCTCCTCTCTTTCTGTAACTGCATTTGAAATACACAGAATTCCTAAGTATATTTGGTCCTGAAAGCCACGTTTAATCTATTTATTCTAGGTATTACAATATTCCACTTTTAAGGACTTTGCCCTAAATTTGAACTTTTATTCAATTTTAACTGGTTGGTATTTCAAATAAAATTTTGAAGTATACTTGGATTTTATATTTTTAAGCCATTCATAGGTAAAGTAAACTTTGAATATAAATAAATGTGAAGAAAATTAAAGAATTCTAAATGAGTGTATTTAGACTATTACCAGAATATAATAGACATTATAGAATATGTCTATTAGATGAGTTAATTGAAAAGTTTGTCCTTTGGTTTCCAAACCCCAAATGAACATTTTTGACTATCTAATTTTATTTCTCCAAAGACTTGTTTCATTTTAGAGATACTGAGTCGTGCTTTCTGGAGTGTTTATCCAAACCTCCCTAAAAGTGACTGTCTACTTCCTTTATTCAAAGTCCACATGAAACATTCATTTATGAGGAAATGTGATGGGATTCCTTAGACAAATTCCCAGGGATATTGTTATCAAAACTAGGGAGCTGGTGGAAGTTAATAGAAGCAGCAGAACCACATGTGTGCTATCAGCTTGTGTGTTTGTCTTAATCCCGTATTTTATTTTTTTGAGAATTATTTTATTTATTTGAAAGAGTTAGAAAGAGATAGTATAAGAGAGACAGAGAGGTCTTCCATTCTGCTGATTGACTCCCCAAATGACTGCAATGGCCGGAGCTGAGCTGACCCAAAGCCAGGATCCAGGAGAATCTTCCGAGTCTCCAATGCAGGTGCAGGGGCCGAAGGAACTTGGGCCATCTTTTACTGCATTCCCAGTTCACAGCAGAGAGCCGGATTGGAAGAAGAGCAGCCAGGACTAGAACTGGCACCCATGTGGAATGCTGGCGCCACAGGCGGAGGATTAACCTACTATGCCACATTAACGGCCACTTAGTCATGTATTTTCATGTACTTTTTTTTTTTTTGGACAGGCAGAGTGGACAGTGAGAGAGAGAGACAGAGAGAAAGGTCTTCCATTTACCTTTGGTTCACCTTCCAATGGCCGCCGCGGCCAGTGCGCTGCGGCCGGCGCACCGCGCTGATCCAAAGCCAGGAGCCAGGTGCTTCTCCTGGTCTCCCATGGGGTGCAGGGCACAAGCAGTTGGGCCATCCTCCACTGCACTCCCTGGCCACAGCAGAGAGCTGGCCTGGAAGAGGGGCAACCGGGACAGAATCTGGTGCCCCGACCAGGACTAGAACCTGGTGTGCCAGCGCCACAAGGTGGAGGATTAGCCTAGTGAGCTGCGGCGCCGGCTCACGTACAATTTTTAGAACTGTTCTTAGAGTGTTCTTCTAAAACACAGTACAGCTTTGGTCTTACTTGCTGGCATGGTCACAGGACCACTTAACTACAGGGTTCCATGAGTTTTTTTCCTAATGGCTTCCATATATTATTTTTATAATTTAATTTTTGACTTTTTAATTTTTATAATATTTTTATTTATTTTTAAAATTTTATTTAAGGCATACAAATGTAATGTATTCATACACACAGACTTAGGAACATAATGATATTTCCCACCCTACCCTCACTCCTGTCCACCTTGAATACTTTTTTATTTATTTCTTTAAAATTCTTATCCTCTTTAAAATGTCTTCATATGAATTTACTTTTGTCCCTATTTTCTTACATGTGTACAAAGCATGAAACCTTATTATTTATTTGAGCAGTCATCAGAAAGTTCAGTGGAAATACATGCTATGATAAAACTATGCATGGATTTCAAGATTTTTTTCACTGATTTATATTTTATTTCCCTTTGCTGTGAACATTTTAAAGCACTCTTCTATGTGAAATTACTTTAAATTATTTTTCTAAATCTGAGAAAATAGTAAATTTTACATAGAATTACCAAAAGAGCTGCGAAGAAATATTTTAAACTCCAAGCTAAGAACAAGTTTAACTCAAACATCCTAGAAAAAAATCTGAATTATTATCTCTTTCTGTAAGAAACAATTATAGTACAGTAGTCATATGAAATGATGATCAAAGAATATATTGTCAAAATGTGAGAATATAAAAACTGTTCAAGAATTTCAGATAATTAGGCCAGCGCCGTGGCTTAACAGGCTAATCCTCTGCCTTGCGGTGCCGGCACACCAGGTTCTAGTCCCGGTTGGGGCACCGGATTCTATCCCGGTTGCCCCTCTTCCAGGCCAGCTCTCTGCTATGGCCCGGGGAAGGCAGTGGAGGATGGCCTAAGTCCTTGGGCCCTGCACCCGCATGGGAAACCAGCAGAAGCACCTGGCTCCTGGCTTCGGATCAGCACGATGTGCCAGCCGCAGCGGCCATTGGAGGGTGAACCAACGGCAAAAAGGAAGACCTTTCTCTCTGCCTCTCTCTCACTCTCCACTCTGCCTGTCAAAAAAAAAAAAAAAAAGAATTTCAGATAATTAAATAAAATTGTAAATTAAAAAGTTATGTTATTGTTTAGTATTTTTTGTTAGTGATTTTTTATTATTCCAAAAATATATTTTCATATATCATTTGGTTTTGTAATTTGTTTTTATTTGATAGGTAGAGTTATAGACAGTGAGAGAGAGAGAGACAGAGAGAAAGGTCTTCCTTCCATTGGTTCACTCCCCAAATGGCTGCCACGGCCATGGCTGCGCCGATCTAAAGCCAGGAGCCAGGAGCTTCTTCCTGGTCTCCCATGTGGGTGCAGATGCCCAAGCACTTGGACCATCCTCCACTGCCTTCCCGGGCCACAGCAGAGAGCTGGACAGGAAGAGGAGCAACAGGGACTAGAACCCGGTACCCATATGGGATGCCGGCACCACAGGCGGAGGATTAACCAAGTGAGCCACAGTGCCGGCCCCTGTAATTTTTTGAAATGTAAGACCCCAGTATTGAAAAGTTTAAACTTGAACTCATCTTTTATTTTCTCTTGTCTATTTTTGTATTGTATTTTGCTTACTACTAATTGATTTTGCATGCCACTCATTTTGCTTCAGCAAGGAGTGTTTAGTTTTGCATCTTTCTTTTAAATAGTTTGTACTCTATCCAGTGTTGGGAAAGGTCTTGGTTCCTATTCATGTCCCTCAGAGCAAGTGTGTGAAGTGAATCACAGAAGCACTACTGCCGATGCTGGCTTGCTTTCCTCCACAAGGGAACTCTTCCGGGACTCACTTTCTATTCTTAGAATAAAGGAGTATCAGGAAGACACAGCCTTGCTGGGGTAAAATTAATGTGGACAGAAGAATGATGCTCAGGATTTGTCAATTCAACCTCACCCTGTTGTGTTTGACTTCTTAATTCCACCAAGGCTTTCATTTTGCCTAGATGTTACTTCACAAATAACATCTGCTATTGTTGCAAATTTTTAGGGTAATACACAGGCATTAGATGTCCTTCTCCAATACCAGGAAGACGCCAAAGCAGAAATTTGAAGATTTCTTAAATCATACTGTGATTTCTGCCTCTGGATTCACTGCTCCAGGCTGCCTGCTATCTTCACAATGCACATGCACAACACACTGACCAGTTTGGGACAACCGTGTGTTTTCCAGGAGTATCTGTCAGTAGCATGCCTCTGTGTATGCATGCTTGTTGGGATGCAGATATAAGCTTTCTTTTGGTTTCTGCGGCTTCTCTAGTGTAAATATAGGGAGATGGATTTAACACCCTGACTGAATGCTATTATGTAATACCAACTCCTCTAAAATAATTCTTTGCCAAAATTATCTTCCCATTTCTTAATTTTGAATCTTTCTGTTCCTTATATTAATCCATTTGCTATATACAAACAGTTAGATTTTTTCATTTTAATTCAATCTTTTTCCAATTTGCGGCTTTCTGTGTCTAATAGTTTCACATTTATTTTCATTGCACATGTATTTGGAATTATATCCACATCTGTGATTTTTCTTTGTTTAATTTGACAAAATTTCTCTTCGCTCTGTAGTGACTGTTATCATTGCTAATTACAACATGTTTCAAAACAACTTTTAACAGATTTTAGTTTAGTAAGAAGACAGAGTCTGGTGCTGTGGTGTAGAAAGTTAATCCTCTGCCTGCAGTAAGAACATCCATATAGGCACTGGTTCAAGTGCTAACTTCTTCTCTTCAGATCTAGCTCTCTGCTATGGCTTGGAAAATCAGTAGAAGATGGCCCAAGTCCTTGGGCCCCTATACCCATGTGGGAGACCTGGAAGAAGCTCCTGACTCCTAGCTTTGGATCAGCTGAACTCTGGCTGTTGGAACCATTTGAGGAGTCAACCAGCAGATGGAATACCTCTCTCTCTCTCTCTCTCTTTTCTTTCTCTCGCTGTCTTTAACTTTACCTCTCAAATAAATAAATAAGTTTTTTTTTAAAAAAGAGGCAACTTAACAGAAAGGGGGAGACACTCAATATTCCTAAATTATTTAATCATTTATCCCTCAATGAATTCATGTAAAGTCAGGATTTAGAGACAAGTCATGGCAGAGATGGTACCTATTTCTAAAATTTCAATAATCTGTATGTAAAGACTCCAAGCTTGGAACAGTTATAAATGTTCAGCAAAGGTGGAATTTGTCCATTAGGATTCTCTAATAAGAGTAAGATAATCTGCTTTTAGGTTAAACTCTGATATTTGGTAAGTAGGCAAATTTTAGCAAACTACTTAATCTCTCTGATCATTTTTATCCTCAATTGTAAAATACTAATAATTATACTTCCATGAAGGTTTGTAAAAATGTGACATTTTAATGCAATGAAACAATTGAAAAGTATGGAACATGATGGCAGTACTTTGTGTAGAACTGAGCGCACTGTAATAATGTGCTTTCATCACTGTACTGAGAGAAGCTTCTTTATGGAAGAAAACATTCATTTTAATTCACAGTTTGGAGGTAACAGATCAGGATCAGGTGATCTATGGCCCGACACTTCTGGGGACAGTTGAGGCAGGTATAGTGGTATAATTCAAAAATGAGAGAAAACTCTTTCTTCGGGTTCATAAAAACTCTATTGTGAAAACCACCCTCTGAGTGTACATACCCAACAGCTCAAACACCTCCCATCAGATCTACCTTTCAGATCCCATGATTAGATCAAGTCTCCATCATTAATCCATCAAGCATTCACCTTGATAGTTGAAACATCTGTATGAATTTTGGGAGTCTAGTCTCCCTCAACCCATAGCAGGCATTGTATGGAATAATAAATGACCAATCTGTATCATACAGGGAAATTCAGTCATTTGAAATATTCTTGTCTGTTATTTTTACTCAAAATTTTCAGGCATTAACTTTTGAAAAACAAGAAAGCAGATATTATTACCAGTGTTGGTATTTTTGAGATTTAACTTAAAATAATTTTATGCATAGGATTATTAACAATTGTTTTATATACATAAGGTAATTTATAGCTTCCTTAGTATTACTTTTAAATCTTTTTACATATATAAACTTACTGCTTTTGCAATATTTATTAATTTTTATCAGTACAGCTTCTTGTATTACTATTCCTTATGTCCTCAGTATAGACAAAAATGCAACCAATTTGATAATACAACTATTTAACAATTTAATATATATTGCATATATTCCTATATTATATATTAGTGTAACTTCATGAAATGAGATGGGATATTACTTCTACCGAATATATTTACTTTAAATTATAGCCAACAGAGCTTTTATTTAAACCTATTATATAAATAGGTATGAGACTGATATCACATACTTGCAATCAATGTGTAGTTTTGTCAGTTACATATAGTATGTTTTATGTATTTTTATTTGGATTATTCAAAGGCTATCTAAAACTTTTGAACTTGGGGCTTAGAAGTCTCCTTTATGATAATTCCTAATACACTCTCTTAAGATGCCACATAGAATCCTGTTGCATATAAATTAGCTATCTCAGCTGGAACTATGTATTATGCACAGATTTTTTTATTTAGTTAAAATACAGTAAGCAAGCTATTGTAAAACTGTAGGTTTAAATTTGTCTGACTTTATATATTAGGCCAGTATTTCGAAGCATCTATTTCTTTCAGATGTTCTTAAGTTTCTCTTATCAAAATGAACTCCATTCTCCTTGTTAAAACTGAAGGACAAAGGAACACAAAAATTGAACTCAATTGGAAAAAAAATTAAACTGACTTTAGTTTCAGCTAATATAATGTGGCATGGAGCTAGAATTTAATTCCCATTTGTTTACAAATGGCAGACAATATGGAATTTTTGAAATCTCAGAGGGACCCTTCTTAGAGAAGGGAAATATATTAACAGGAAAGTAAAAGTCTCTCTTCTCCTTTTCTATTTCTTTACACAAACCATGGCATTCTAACTTATTTTATCTAACTTAATTCTCTCTGTTGGAAAATAAACTTTGAAAGCAAATTGTTATCTGATCTATTAGATAACCTATAGAATTAAAGGAAATCTAAATGGGTAATATATTATTGATCATTGTTAGATGAATTGGAAATGGCACTATTTATCTTTATTTTGGTAACGAATCTTATCTTTTCCTCCAAAAATATGAAATAGCATGTGGATAAATCAGGTGGGAGTTGGAGAGAGCTGGGATGAAACTTCCAAACAGATATGAGATAACTCAGTGTTTCCCAGGCTGGATGGAATTGTTTAGCCACCTCAAATAAGAAAGAATAACATTACTGCCGTCTATCCTATTGCAATCTCTTCTTTGCTCTTTAACATCTTTCAAGTGGGTGTTTTTAGTGTGGAAGTTTAACAAGTTCATGCAGCTTTTCAGGTAGAACTTTTAGCTTCAAGACTTGTGCGTTGGAAAATGAGTTAAAGCCCTATGATGATGAAGGAACATTTCCTAAGGCACTGAGATGTTCTTCAGATGGCTTTGTAAAGAACACCATATTCTGATCTTTGATACTTCAATTTGTCTATGACAATGTCTGATTTAAAAAAAAAAAAAAACTAACCCTCAGAGAGATCACAGAATATAATCTCAATTGGTAGGTGAAAATCAAAAAGAAATTTTCATTTTATTAAAAAAATAAAGCATATCTGTTTATCATGTAATGCCTTATTTTTAGCAAAAATGTAGATTTAATTTTGTATATTAAGTTTTAGATGTCTAACTGTGAAGTCACTTTTCTTTACTTTCAAATAAATTGCCTAAGTGACTTTATTCAGATCTTACTTTATTTTTAAAATTTAGTTTGTTTGACAGGCAGACAGAGAAAGAAACAGATAGAGATGTCTCATCTGCTGATTCACTCCTCAACTGCCTGCAACAACTCTGAACTCAGTTTGGTTCTGTGGTGTGGATGTCAAAGATCCAAGTAGTTGATCCATCCCCTGCAGCCTGCCAAGATACAGGTAAACAGGAAACTAGAATCTGAAGTGAAGTCATAACTCCAATTTAGGCTAACAACAGGGATTGAGGCACCACAAGTGGCTGTGCCGTTGTCCACAATATCAGATGCTTGCCCCTCAAATCCATTTTAGTGAACAGTTCTTTTCTTCATGATACTTTTTTTTTTTTCTTGCTTTCCCTCTGGTCAGAGGTAGCCTGTTTGCAGGATTCTGGCTCCTGTCTGCTCTCCATCACTGGGTAGACGGCAGGGGAATATGTGGGAACTTGATTTTAAGAGTGAAGAACTAGCTAGCCCACTTAGCCACAGGGCAGAAGCTGTGCTGTGTGATCAGCTCTTACCTACAGTGGAGCTGATCTTTGATTCCCTTGTCCAATTCCCATTTCCTTTTTTTTTAAATTTTTTTAAAACTTTTATTTAATGAATATAAATTTCCAATGTACAGCTTATGGATTACAGTGGCTTCCCCCTCCCATAACTTCCCTCCCACCCGCAACCCTCCCCTCTCCCGCTCCCTCTCCCCTTCCATTTGCATCAAGATTCATTTTCAATTCTCTTTATATACAGAAAATCAATTTAGTATAAAGATTTCAACAGTTTGCACCCCCATAGAAACACAAAGTGAAACATACTGTTTGAGTACTAGTTATAGCATTAAATCAAAATGTACAGCACATTAAGGACAGCGATCCCACATGAGGAGCAAGTGCACAGTGGCTCTTGTTGTTGACCCAACAAATTGACACTCTAGTTTATGGCGCCAGTAAGCACCCTAGGCTGTCGTCATGAGTTGCCAAGGCTATGGAAGCCTTCCAAGTTTGCCGACTCTGATCATATTTAGACAAGGTCATAAAAGACAGAGTGAGGATAGTAACCAATGATCCTAAGAGTGGCATTTACCAGGTTTGAACAATTATACAGCATTAAGTGGGGAAGAGGACCATCAGTACACACAGGTTGGGAGTAGAGCCATTGGTGGTAGAGTAGAGGTTATGATTACAAAGGAATGAGGCCCAAGTGTGCTAGACAGGGTCTAGAACAAAGGACAGAGTCATTATTAGATGTGCTAAGAAAGGTGCTGTCTAAGCTACAAGTAAGTTTTCTGATTGAGAGGCAAATAGAACCTGATAGAAGGGGCTTGATAATAATCTGTTGGGCTTTAGGCCTTGTAAGTTAAGAGGCTCAGACCTACCTATCTCTTCACATGGGGTATATCCTAAGGGAGGTGTGAACCTCCTAGGGGAAGGCACTCTGTTGACTTTCATTACTTGGCTGGCCTGGGAGGAGAGCTGGCCAGGTAAAGGCAGGGGGCATCTCTAACAAGAAATTTACAGTTCTGCCTGCAATGTTGCTGACCCTACTTGGCCATACCCTCAGCTGCAGTGGTCACTTTGGAAGTTGGGCTGAGTGAAGGGCTTTTCAGCTTAGAGCCAATAAGATCTGTGGCTCTGACCTGGGCATCCTTCGACTCCAGGGCAGGTCCATTTCCAGTGATCCAACTCTTGGCAGAGCTGCCAGGGCTCTTCACAAGCTGACTTCTGCTGAAGCCCAGGCTTGCCACATTGAAAGCCACTGCAGTGGACTGGCCTGTTGGGTCTGCTTGAGGGCAGATCACTGTACAGATCAGCCAGTAATAGGCCTGCCATCCATTGCTTCTGATGCCGAGCTTTCTTTTCCTCCTGGTTTGTGTTAAAGCAGACCAGAGGATGCAAGTCAAGGGAGTGCCCAAGTCCCATCTCTAATCTTCGGTGGCCTGCACTACAAGTCTATAGTCATAGGCATGTTCTGTAGTAGTTTTTCTAAGGTAGACAATGCCCATGAGGAAAATTATATTCTCACTTTAAAACTTTCTTTCCCTTTGGTCTGAAAGGGAGGTTTTTTCTACTTACTGTATACTTCGCTGATGGCGAAGTGAATCTAGCTATGAGATTATTATTTAAGTTCTTATTTTGGCTATGCTATTACAGAAAAATGTTAGCCATCTCTTTTATAAGGTCTAAAGATTAAATTGTGCATCCTACAGATTCCTTCATAATAGAATTAGTTTCCTACCTTGAAGAGAATAGAGAAATGAAAGAACAAGTTGGGCTTAGAATAGAGAAATGAGGGAGCAAGTCCTAGCTCGCTTGCTGACAATAGCAATATTACATGAATACTTAGCAAACCGTTTCAACCATTAGATAACAACTTAAGAAAACATTTACCAGAAGGTCCAATGCCTTCTATAAATTTTAAGAATCATGTATTTGAAAACACCTCTTAAATATCTAACATGGTGTAGTTTGTTTAACCAGTAAACTTAAGCACAACCATATAAAATGCTTTTAGTTTCTTTCTACCAACAAGTTTAAAACATATGATACACAGAATCAGGTCACACAAATCAAAATGTATCTTTGATTGATTTTAGCAGCTTAAATTTATGGACAATCTTATCTATAAGCCATTTAAAATAAAACTCTTAATAAAATTTCCTATGTGGACATACAATATGTACACACATATAACATAGCATAATAGACCAATATAGCAATTTTAATAATAGCTTTTGAAATCTTTAACTCTTTTTGTAGATTGCCAATTGATTTGAATTGCTTTTTGTTTTTAGATTACTTTAACACATTGCTTTAACAGAGCATCAGAGTTTAATTCTATGTCAAAGAGAAATTGAGCTTCCTGTGATCTTTTGCTGTGAGGTTTCCTTCCTTTACCTTCTTTCATATTGGTGACCATGTTTCTGTGTTTCTGTGTGTAAGATATCTTTAAGCATCTTTTGCAGGGCAGGATGAGTGGCAACAAATTCTTTCAGTTTCTGTTTGCTATGAAAAGTCTTAATTTCACCTTCATTCACAAATGAGAGCTTTGCAGGATATAATATTCTGGGCTGGCAGTTTTTCTCTCTTAGTACCTGGGCTATATCTCGCCATTCCCTTCTAGCTTGTAGGGTTTCTGATGAGAAGTCTGCTGTGAGTCTAATTGGAGATCCTCTGAGAGTAATCTGACGTTTCTCTCTTGCACCTTTTAGAATCTTTTCTTTATGTTTCACTGTGGTGAGTTTGATTACAATGTGTCGTGGTGAGGATCTCTTTTGGTCATGTTTATTAGGGGTTCTATAAGCTTCCTGTACTAAGATGCCTCTGTCCTTCTCCAAACCTGGGAAATTTTCTGCTAGTATCTCACTGAAAATGCCTTCTAATCCTTTCTCTCTCTCCATGCCTTCAGGAACTCCTAGAACCCGAATATTAGGTTTTTTAATAGTATCCTGTATCTTCATGATACTTAAAAGAATTCCAACAATTTTGACATTTCATGAAAGAATATAGGGAAATCAAATGTGTTAAAGTAATCACTGATTTTATTTATATAATCCTGGTAAAATACATTGTGAATTTATTTGTATTTGTTAAAATTCCTATATCATGTTGTAGACATAGGAAATGTACCAAATCACTGCATTTCATTCATTCTTATTTACAAATTACATGCAAACAAACACATCTGATTTTGAAGTGATATTATAATTATTTGAGGGTTTTTTCTATTGCACATTGCACATACTTATTCCTTACACTTGTGTTGTATTTTAATTTCATAGAATATTTTAAAATTCAATTTCTCTCAAAGGTATTTTTTTTAAGATTTTATTTATTTATTTGACAGGTAGGGTTAGACAGTGAGAGACAGACAGAGAGAAAGGTCTTCCTTCCATCAATTCACTCCCCAAATGGCCGCAACAGCTGGAGCTACGCAGATCCGAAGCCAGGAGCCAGGTGCATTCCACCCCCGCCTCGTCTCCCATGCGGGTACAGGGGCCAAAGAACTCAAGCTGTCCTCCACTGCCTTTCCGAGCCATAGCAGAGAGCTGGACTGGAAGAGGAGCAACCAGGACTAGAACCAAGGCCCATATGGGATGTCAGCACCACAGGTGGAGGATTAGCCAAGTGAGCCATGGCGCCGGCCCCCCAAAGGTAAGATTTTAAAATTCAATTTTCTTCCAAAGGTATGTGATTAATATCATCACTGCTTTATAGATGAAGAACCTCAGTCATCACCAGGGTAACAGATTTAAAGCATATCCCATAGCTAATAAAGGTAATAATGCTCCAAAGTTCAGGTCCTTTTATTTTCCTTAGACGAAGGGTGTGGAAGTCAAGTCAAATAATTGGCCCGTGTTTCTGACCACAAATATTTAGGCACACAAATGATTATAAACAATGATCTATCCTCCAAAATGTATAACCTGGTTGCTGCCCCACTACACCATGGAGCATCTTTCTTTAAAAAAAATAATAATGTTGTCTTTAAAGCTCCATTGCATTGGCAACTTTTTACCATGTTGCAAAGTTACAAGAATTTTTAGTTTACCTTTGTATACTTAAGTTTAATCCGGAAAGCAGGGCATTTTGGCCAAGTAATCCTGTATGGGGATTCTTCCAGGCTTCTTATTATGCCTGATATTGGAAATAACCACAAGCCATGAGACCTTGAAGTGACTGCAGATCAGCAGCGAATACTGCAACTTTCTTTAGAGGAGTTTTCCTTTAGGATCACTGATGGATTTTCATGCTTGCAGATCTTCAATTAGAATTCTAACTTTCAAAGAGTTCTGATGAAATGAATTTTCAAAGAGAAATAGATCATAATTTTATCATTTTTCTTAATAAAAGCCCCCTACTGCATATTCAAGTATGTATTCCCTTCTCACATACCAACGCATATCTATAAATAAGAGGAATGATGCATCTTTTATCAAGACATGAAAGATTCTGCTCTACAGGACAGTAAGTATCTGTTGACTAAATTTTGAGGAATGAGAATTAACACTGCAATTTCCTGTTGTGAGAAGAAAGCGCAGCTGCAGGTATGAGACTTTGCTTGAGCAACGGCATAGCAGGTTCTACAACACTACTGTTATTTTTTTTTTTGAAGGTTTTTATTTTTTTATTTTTTTTTAAACTTTTATTTAATGAATATAAATTTCCAAAGTATAGCCCATGGGTTACAATGGCTTCCCCCCTCCCATAACTTCCCTCCCGCCCGCAATCCTCCCCCTTCCCGCTCCCTTTCCCCTTCCATTCATGTGAAGATTCATTTTCAATTCTCTTTGTATACAGAAGATCAGTTTAGTATATATTAGGTAAAGATTTCAACATTTTGCCCATATAGCAACACAAAGTGAAAAACCTACCATTGGATTACTAATTATAGCATTAAATAGCAATGTACAGCACATTAAAGACAGAGATCCTACATATTTTTTTTTCAAATTAATTAATTTTCTATGCCATTCCCATTTTAACACCAGGTTGTTTTTTTTTTTTTTTTTCATTTCCAATTCTCTTTATATACAGAAGATCACTTCAGTATATAATTAGTAAAGACCTCATCAGTTTGTGCCCACACAGAAACGCAAAGTATAAAAATACTGTTTCAGTACTAGTTATAGCATCACTTCGGTTTAGACGACACATTAGGGACAGATCCCACATGGGGTGTAAGTACACAGTGACTCCTGTTGCTGATTTAACAATTTGACACTCCTGTTCATGGCGTCAGTAATCTCCCTAGGCTCTAGTCATGAGTTGCCAGGGCTATGGAAGCCTTTAGAGTTCGCTGACTTCGATCTTATTCCGATAGGGTCATAGTCAAAGTGGAAGTTCTCTCCTCCCTTCGGAGAAGGGTACCTCCTTCTTTGATGGCCCCGTTCTTTCCACTGGGATCTCACTCACCGAGATCATTCATTTAGGTCTTTTTTTTTTTTTCCATGATATCTTGGCTTTCCATGCCTGCTATACTCTCATGGGCTCTTCAGCCAGATCTGAATGCCTTGAGGGCTGATTCTGAGGCCGGAGTGTTGTTTAGGACATCTGCCCTCCTATGAGTCTGCTGTGTATCCCACTTCCCATGTTGGATCTTTCTCTCCCTTTTTGATTCTATCAGTTAGTATTAGCAGATACTTGTCTTGTTTGTGTGATCTCTTTGACTCTTAGATCTATCAGAACTATCAATTGTGAGCTGAAATTGATCACTTGGACTAGTGTGATGGCATTGGTACATGCCATCTTGATGGGATTGTGTTGGAATCCCCTGGCACATTTCTAACTCCACCATTTGCGGCCAGTCCGATTGAGCATGTTCCAAATTGTTCGTCTCCTCCCTCTCTTTTTCCACTCTTAGATTTAACAGGGATCACTTTTCAGTTAAAATTTAAACACCTAAGAATAATTGTGTGTTAATTACTGAGTTCAACCAATAGTACTAGAACAACAACAACAACAACAAATACTAAAAAGGATAAAGTATTACATTGTACATCTAAAGTCAGGACAGGAGCTGATCAGTTCATTGTTGCTTATAGTGTCCATTTCACTTAACAGGTTTCCCCTTTGGCGCTCAGTTGTCACCGATCAGGGAAAACAAATGATATTTTTCTCTTTGGGACTGGCTTAATTCACTCAGCATGATGTTTTCCAGATTGCTCCATCTTGTTGCAAATGACTGGGTTTCGTTGTTTCTTACTGCTGTATAGTATTCTATGGAGTACATGTCCCATAATTTCTTTATCCAGTCTACTGTTGATGGGCATTTGGGTTGGTTCCAGGTCTTAGCTATTGTGAATTGAGCTGCAATAAACATTAATGTGCAGATGGCTTTTTTATTTGCCAAATTAATTTCCTTTGGGTAAATTCCAAGGAGTGGAATGGCTGGGTTGTATGGTAGGGTTATGTTCAGGTTTCTGAGGAATCTCCAGACTGACTTCCATAGTGGCTTAACCAGTTTGCATTCCCACCAACAGTGGGTTAGTGTCCCTTTTTCCCCACATCCTCTCCAGCATCTGTTGTTGGTCGATTTCTGAATGTGAGCCATTCTCACCGGGGTGAGATGGAACCTCATTGTGGTTTTGATTTGCATTTCTCTGATTGCTAGTGATTTTGAACATTTTTTCATGTGTCTGTTGGCCATTTGGATTTCCTCTTTCGAAAAATGTCTGTTGAGGTCCTTGGCCCATCTCTTAAGTGGGTTGTTTGTTTTGTTGTTGTGGATTTTCTTGATTTCTTTGTAGATTCTGGTTATTAATCCTTTATCTGTAGTATAGTTTGCGAATATTTTTTCCCATTCTGTTGGTTGCCTCTTCACTTTCCTGACTGTTTCTTTTGAAGTACAGAAACTTCTCAATTTGATGCAATCCCAAATGTTAATTTTGGTTTTGACTGCCTGTGCTGTTGGAGTATTTTCCAGGAAGTCTTTGCCTGTGCCTATATCTTGCAGGGTTTCTCCAATGCTCTCTAATAATTTGATGGTTTCGGGTCGTAGATTTAAGTCTTTAATCCATGTTGAGTGAATTTTTGTGTAAGGTGATAGGTATGGGTCTTGCTTCAAGCTTCTGCACGTGGAAATCCAATTTTCCCAGCACCATTTATTGAATAGACTGTCCTTATTCCAGGGATTAGATTTGGATCTTTGGTCAAATATAAGTTGGCTGTAGATGTTTGGATTGATTTCTGGTGTTTCTATTCTGTTCCATTGGTCTATCCATCTGTTTCTGTACCAGTACCATGCTGTTTTGATAACAACTGCCCTGTAGTATGTCCTAAAATCAGGTATTGTGATGCCTCCGGCTTTGTTTTTGTTGTACAGGATTGCTTTGGCTATTCGAGGTCTTCTGTGTCTCCATATGAATTTCAGCATCATTTTTTCCAGATCTGAGAAGAAGGTCTTCGGGATCTTGATGGGTATTGCATTGAATGTATAAATTGCTTTTGGGAGAATAGACACTGTTATTAATTTAACACACCCTTTCACCACCAAACCCACTCAATCTTTTAATTCTTTTTTAAATTATATGTTTTTCATTTTATTTGGAAAGTAGACAGAGAGAGAGAAACACAGAAGCAGATAAAGAGACATATTCCATCTGTTGGTCCACTCCCCAAATGTCCACAATAGCCAGAGCTAGGCCAAGAGGAAGTGGGACCCTGGAACTCAATCTGGGTCTCCCAGATGGAAGACAGGCACCCAAATGCTTGGGCCATCATCTGCTGCCTTCCTGGGTGAGCATTAATAGGAAGCTACTTTGAAAGTGGAATATTTTGGCCCTCTTGCGTAGGGGGTGGAGCCAAAGCCTGCAATGCAGGCATCCCATATGGGCACCGGATGGAGTCCCAGCTGCTCCACTTCCGGTCCAGCTCTCTGCTACAGCCTGGGAAAGTAGTAGAAGATGGCCCAAGTCTTTGGGAGACATGGGAGAAGCTCTTGGCTCCTGGCTTCAGATGGATCCAGCTCTGGCCATTGCAGCCATCTGGGGAGTGAACCAGCAGATAGAAGACCTCTCTCTTTCTCTCCACTTCTGCCTCTGCCTCTCTGTAACTCTGCCTTTCAAATACATAAATGAATCTGAAAAAAAAAAGTGGAGTGTTTCAGGCTTAGAGTAGGCATTCTGATTCAGCATATGGGCATCCCAAGTGGCTGTTTAACTGCTGCTCCAAATGCATGCCCCACAATCTATCCATTCTTGAAAAAGAAAAAATAAAAGTCACAGGCTGTGATAACAACAAACAAATCACAAAAAATCCCACTAATTTAATAATTTATTGTATTTGATCACTTTATGATAAAATTCACAGTTGAGTTTTATAGATATTATACATGTCCACTATATAAATCCTGTTATTATCATAGCACAATACTTGATTTGTCATGCAATTATCAATGTATTCATGCCTCTAAACATCCAGGGACCAAATTTACCATTTTTTCTGGTACAAATGCTTCTCTCTTAAGATTCCAGAACTCCAATAATTGTTTCTTTTTCTTTTCCTTTTTATGTAATTTATATGTGATGAACACATGCATGCTCTGAGTTTTAGCATACATTTCCATGACACAAACCTTCAGCAAAATGTACAACATCATGATCACTCCTAGATGCTCTCTCTTGCCAAGTACTGGCCAATATCTGCCACAGTTCCAGGCAGATACTGCTTTTGTTATTTTATGCTATATACTCAATTAGCTTGTCCTAGAATTTTATAACACACAGTATGAAATCTTGATATAGATATCTTTCACATAATCTTTTTAAAAAAATCTTCAATTTTCTGGATTGTATGTGTAATCTATTCCCTTTTCATTGATGAATAAATAATACAAGTACACCATTTTAGAAATACAGAGATTTACCATTTCTATTGATGGGCACTGTAGTTGTTTTCAGTTCTTGACTGTTTTGAAGAAGCTGCTACAAAGTTTATTTTAAAACTTTTGTAACATTTTCATTCAGTTTTTTTTTTTTTTTTGGGGGGGGGATAAATACCTAGGATTAGAATTTATGAGGCATAGGTAAGATATATAATGAGTTCTATAAGAAAGAATTTTCAAATATTTTCAAAGTAGTCTAAGTATTTTTAAACACCACTAGATATATTTGGAAGTTCTGATTGTTCTACATATTTGGCAACACTTGATGTTGTAAGTCTTCATTTTATTAACAATTTTTAAAAATATTTATTTATATATTCTGAAGGCAAAGGTACAGAAGAGAGGAGGGAAAGAGAGAGAGAGAGAGAGTATCTTCCACCCACTCATTCACTCCCCAAATGGCTACAATGGCCAGGGCTGAGCAAGGCCAAGGAGCCAGGAGTTTCATTCAGGTCTCCAACGTAAGTGGCTGGTGCCCAAGTACTTGGGCCATTCTCCACTATCTTCCTAGGTAACTAGCAGGGAGCTAATCAGCTGATGCTGATATGAAATGCCAATGACACAGGTGACAGCTTAACCCTCTCTGCCACAACCCCAGCCCTCTTGTAAGTCTTTTTAATCTCAGTTTTTCTGGTGAATATTTATGATACCACAGTATGATTATAATTTGCACTTCTGTGAAGTATAATGATATTGAACTGCTGTTGTTTTGTCATGAGCTCATCAATCATTTGTATACCTTCTTTTATGAAGTATCTGGTCAACGACTTTGTCCTTTTTACTACGGATGTCTACCTTTTTTGTTTTATTTTGAATTGTAGGAATATTCATAATGTCCTATGATATTTAATGCCAGTATTTTGCAAAGATATACTTTGGTTAATGCTTTCACACAGGCTATGGCTTCATTATTTATCCTCTTAACGTTTTGTTTTGTTCTATTCTCTGAACAACAGTTTTAAATTTTGAGGAAGTTAATTTATCATTTTTATATTTTATTGCTAGTCTAAGAAATATTATGAACCTCCATAATCCAGAGAAATACATACATATATTTCGGACAGTAATAATTTGATGGTTTATGTATAAGTCAATGTTCCATCTCAATTTAAAATTTTTATCAAATGCAAACTGAAGATCAGGTTATTTTTTTCATATACATATCTGGTAAACTCGGCACCATTTGTTGAAAAGATTTTCCTTGCCCTCATCATCTTGCTTTAGTTTCTAAATTGGAAAATCAGTGACCATGTAAATATGGGTCTATTTCTGAACTATTTTGTTCTAATAATGTGTAGACTGGTTCTTGTGCTGAACCACATTCTCCTGATAACTATAACTCTACAGTAAGACATGGAAACAGCTAGCGTAAACCCTATAGTTTCATTTTTTAACATCGCTTTGAATATTCTATGGTGTGTGTGTGTGTGTGTGAACCAAATTGTCATTTTCTACACAGAAAAAAACTTACTTTGATTTTGGTTAGGCATTATGTTATAGTTATAGGTCAATTTGAAAGAAATTAAATCTTAATGATATAAAGTCTTGTTTTTGCAATCCATGATCACACCTTTTTCACTACTTATTTAGATCTTCCCCTACTTCAGAAATGTTTTGCAAACTTCACAACACAGTTTTTGCCCTTGTTTTGTTAAATTTATTCCTGGATTCCTTTTGTTTTGGGACTAATCAAATACAATGTCTAATTTTCTTAGGTATTTGTTAACAATTTATGAAAATATAATCACTTTCTTTAATCTTTTGTTTAGTTTTTTTTTTTTTTTTTTATAACAGGCAGAGTGGACAGTGAGAGAGAGAGACAGAGAAAGCTCTTCCTTTTTGCCGTTGGTTCACCCTCCAATGGCCACCGCGGCCGGCATGCTGCGGCCGGTGCACCGCGCTGTTCCGATGGCAGGAGCCAACATGCTTCCTCCTGGTCTCCCATGGGGTGCAGGGCCCAAGCACTTGGGCCATCCTCCACTGCCTTCCTCGGCCACAGCAGAGAGCTGAACTGGAAGAGGAGCAACCGGGACTAGAACCTGGCGCCCATATGGGGTGCTGGCGCCACAGGTGGAGGATTAACCAAGTGAACCATGGCACTGGCCCCTATTGCAGCTATTGATTTTGGAAAATTGACTTTTCCATTCTGGTGACTAAAACTATTGGCTGTGATACATTATCTTTTTAAACATTGCTGGACTTAATTTTCAAAGTTGTTGTTAATTAATTTTGCATCCTGGTTCGTGGGACTTACTAGCTTATAGAATTATTTTATTTAATGCACTCTTGTGATTTTGAAATGTTCCCTCATTTTGTATACTGTGAAAGTTTGTGTAAGATTGATGCTATTTCTTTTTTCAATAATTAAAAAAATTTCTGAGTGACATAATCTAATTTGACAGTGTTCTTATTATAAAGATTTATTATTAATGGACTCAATTTATTTATAAGATATAAGATTATTCAGACTTTGTCCTTCATATCCTGTCAGTTTTTGTTAAGACTGACTTTTCAGAAAGTTTGCTAATTTAAGTTGTCGAAGTTGTTGGCATAAATTGTTCATTTCCTTGTGTTATTTTATATATGACTGCACTACTCCTGTTAATAACTACTTTGTCTATGCTGGTATTGATAATTTACAATCTTGTTCTCTTTTTTCTTTTCAGTCTGTTTAGTAATTTGTACCTTTAATTGACTAGTATAATGAAATTTTTCTTCGTTGACTTACTTTAACACTTTTATATTATTGTTACTTAGAATTTAATTTGCTGCTGTAAGGAGGTGTTTTATAAATACCATATACGTCATATTGATTACTATTGCTATTCAGATCATCCATATCTTACTGATATTTTCCTTAAATGTTTTTATAAATTAATAATTATAGAATATTTTGAATATTCCTATTTCTTGTATGTAGAATGATCAGATTATATCCTGAAAATTATGAGCATGATATTACTCCAAAAATTATATTTTTTGTTTGTTTATGTGTTTAAGCAGGCATTTAGTTTTGTCTTGGAAGCAGCTACTGAGATCCCAGGTTATTTCTTTTGTCTGTAACTGCAATCTGTCTCTTGCATGCATGGCTTATGAGTGAGTCAGAGATTCGGCAGAGATTTCATAGCAATTGGAGCTTCTCCACTTTGGCACTTTTCTCTCTCAGATTCACTCTTAATTTTATAACAGTTTTGGTTGTCCCAAACTCTGTCGTCTGTTCCTTCAGGCTGAAAACACTGCCTGTTCTATCACGGTTTTAACCATCACTTTTGTGCCACAGATGTCTTCCTTAAAGCTTAATGCCAGCAAGCAACAGCAGACCTACTCCAAGTCATTGTCTTATTCCAATAATTGACTTCCCTCTACAATCTGCTGTTTGGTTCGCTCTTACATGCCTTTCTTATTTTCAGTGATCTAAGTGAGGTTAAGGCTAGTAGGTACTTATTCTGACATACCAAGAATGAAACAATCAATATTTAATAATTGATAAATGATACATGTGTAGCTGATTGTATTGATAGTCTCACTGCTTATGAAAGTTTAATTTGATTTAGAGCAAACTAGAATATACTTGAGTTTAGGGAATACCTATGACCAAAGACATTTACGAAGTTCACATGAGCAAGAAAAAGTTTCTAGGAGTGGTCAGCATTTCAGACCAAAGACAGTGCAAAATGCTCCATCCTCTGACGTGGACTGACTGAACTAATGGTGGGAGAAATGACATACCACACAGGAACAAGCTGATTGCTTGTTATTAACATTTGCCATATGCATGATGGTCAACTTTTGACTGCTTTCACCCTCTGATTCCTGAAAATTCAGCTTGTTTCACTGACTGAGGTTCAGGTACTTGGTTACAAGAATGTACTTTTAGGTATGTTTACCACTTACTTCACCCTAGGTTGTAGTTAGCTGTATTAGAGGCCACTTTGGACCAAATTTATCACTCAAGTATGGAGGCTGGTTTACACCAAATTTAGTTTGATTCAACACAGGGGAAACTTATTCTTAATGAAATCTTTGAGTCAACTATTTCAGCTATCAAAAGGAAAATAAACTAAACATTTGACTAATTATTTTATATGTGATTCAATTAACAGTTTCCTTTCATGTGTGCCACATTCAGTTCATCTGGACAATATTGTGCAGAATTATTCAGAAGATAATGAGCAAACTGTGGTCTTCAGATTAAATCTGGATCACTAGCTTTTTGTAAAAACAAAGTTTAATTTGAACATAGGTATTCTTTTATGTGTGTCTGAAGAATGTTTTTGCTCTATATTAACAGAGTTGAATGGCTATGACAGAAACCATAAAGCCTGCAAAATTTAACATATCTACACTTCATAGGAAGCCAAAATATTTACTCTTTTCATAAACTTTACATGAAGCAGGCTCACTGGGAACTGATTACCACTTCAGCCCACTGCATCATGGCAGCAGTTTTATTACTAGCCTCAAGTCTGGTGAGACAGAACCTTCATATGCACAATAGCTTATAGGGAATGGGTTTCTTACTTCTAGACAGGCAGAAGGGGGACAAGAGAAGCTTGGGACTGATGATGAACTGGATCCCCAAAGCTTGAGAAAACTGCAAGTGTGAGTCTCATCTGCATAAGCCTCACTTGCACAACAGTCAAGGGCTATCAGAAACGTGCTTTCATTGTGTGTTTTTTTAAACATTTATTTATTTACTTCAAAGGCAGAGCTATAGAGAGAACAAGAGGGGGATAAAGAGAGAGAGAGTAGAGAGAGAAGGAGAGAGAGAGAGAGAGAGAGAGAGAGAGAGAGAGAGAGAAAGTCTTCCACCCTCTGGTTCAGTACCCAAATGGCCACAATGTTTAGGGCAGGATCAAGCCAAAGCCAGGGGCTGTGGGGAAATTAGTTACATGAAGCAATTCAAAGATGGTGCCCAATGGAAGTAAGGTGGGCGGAATCCAAAGTTGTTTACCACTAAAACTAATTGGCTATGCAACATCAGGGGAGGTAACAAAACTAGTAACAAGTGTATAGACATATGGCTAGTCCTATAGAAATCCCCCCATAAGGTGATTTTTTTTACGTGATTGGTTGGTCCTTAGCCCTGCCCCAATGACTCTATAGTTTTATGCTATAAAAGGTTCTGTTTTGCACGAAGTAAATGAGTCCTTGTTACTAGATTTGGCTCCCCACTGCATCTGATTGTCTCCGGGATCGGGAGGCTGGGGAACGAGCAAGCAGCGCACTTACCTTTCCTTGGACCCAGTCCATCCTTGTACGGGTGGACTAAGACCCTGCAAGGAGCCAGGAGCTTCCTCTGGGTATCCTACATGGGAGCAGGGGCTCAGCACTTGGGCCATCTTCCTCTGCTGCCCCAGGTGCATTAGCAGGGAGCTGGATGGGAAGTGGGGCAGCTGGGACTCAATCTGGTGCCTATATGAGATGCTGGCCCTGCAGACAGCATCTTAATCTTCTGTGCAACAGAGCCAGCCCTTCACTGTGTTTTATGCCCCGTTCTTGCCTGATGTGCTGGGCTAAAGCACTGGAGGACATCTTGTTTCTAGGAGGAACAGAAACAGAGTCTGTGCTTCTCTGACCAGTTTTAACTTACTTGGAGATATTGCATTCCCAGTACATTGTATAGTATTCTGGAGAACTAGAGAATGAGAAACAAGGGAGAATTGAGTCAGTCCAAAGCCACCAGCAAAACTATCTTGCACATTACAGAAAATGTTTGCTAAATACAATCTGGCATATAGAATAAATACTTTATCTTTATCGTTATATCCTACATGGATTGCAGGGCCCCAAGTACTTGGGCTATCTTCTGCTGATTTCCTAGGAGCATTAGCAGGGTACTAGACGGGAGGAAGCACAACCCAGATTTGAATAGGCTCTCAGATGTGGGATGCTGTTGTCAAAGGCAGTAGCTTAACCTGCTGAACCACACACCCCCAGATAATTCTTCTATAGAATTAATTGCTCATCCCTCAGCAATTGAATTGCATTTTATGAGATTGTCTCATTTTACCAAAATTACTATCCTATTTTACTGTAATTATTTCGCTTTTATAAAATAGGACTTCAACTGTCATAATATTATATGTATGTGAGGGCTGAACATGTAATTTTAAAGAAATTCTAAGTTTCTTTCTTTATAGTACAGAGCTTGACTATATGGACAAAAGGCTCATTTTTCAAAAGTCCTGCTTGCCTTTAGTTTCACAATGTCTCCCATTTGCTGGTATTTCTTCTTTCTTTTTAAAAAAGTGTCATTTATTTATTTGTTAGAGAGAGAGAGATGGGACAGAGAGTTCTCCTCCTCTGGTTCACTCCTCAAATGCCTGTGATGAAGTCAGCAGCCAGGAACTCAATCCAGGTCTCCCATGTGACTACATGGAACCAATTACTTGCACCATTACCATGGCTTTCCAAGGTCTGCATTAACAGGAGCTGGAAAAGGGAGTGGAGCCAAGATCCAAACCCAGGTACTCTGAAGTGGGAAGGCAGCATGTTAATGACTATCCTCACTGCCTGCTCATTCACTGGTATTTCTACATTACATTCTTAAACATAGCACCCCTATGAATAGCAGGAATCTAGTAAGATGGTAT
Source organism: Lepus europaeus (assembly GCF_033115175.1). Lineage (NCBI taxonomy): Eukaryota > Metazoa > Chordata > Mammalia > Lagomorpha > Leporidae > Lepus > Lepus europaeus. The sequence continues at coordinate 44,696,605 of NC_084834.1, read as the reverse complement.
TTATGATAATGAATTAAAAAATATTGATAGCTCTATATTTCCCATAGCAAGTTTCTCTTAGAATTTCCTTAGTCATCGATCTGATAGATGCTCTCTGATATCTTCTTTAGTATTTTTCTGATGACATTGAACCTTCAGTTGACCTGGGATTTGAAGATCACAAAGCAAAATTAAAGTAGAAGCAAAGAAATGTATTTCCATTGCTCATCATTACAATTGAATTTACAGTTCAATCAGGTAAATTGAAAACTATAATGCTTAAAAGAACTCTTAAAGAATCAATATTCTTTTCAGGAGCAGACTGGAATATAAACTTCAAAAAAAAAGCACTGATTTAGGTGAGAATACAGTTACTCATAAGTGTTCTTATAATATTCATTTTCCATGAACTTTTTTAATATGAAACACAACATAGATAACTTTTAGGAGTCTTTTATTGAGTTTTCTATTTTCTCTTTTTTAGTACATGAGATGGTAATGTGAAAAAGACTATTCATATAATATTCATATTATTCATATTTTACCCCCCTTTAACCTCCACTTAAAACACGTGAATATTAACATTTATATAGTTACATTGTTGAGTATCCATTTATTCTAACCAATTTTCTTTCTGAAAAATATTGAATTACCATTTGCCAGGTCAGTCTAACAAAAAAATAAAAGACTACTGTAAATAAATACAATAAGTCCACATCTGGCCTTAATGTAATTGTTTATTTTTGGATGCAAATTTTCAGAATAATATTTTATTTTCCTCAGAGCAAAGAAACACTTTCTATGCCTTTCATGTCTAACAACTCAACAGTCTTTTGCTCAAGATTAAAAACTTTATTTTGTCTATGGCCAGTTGCATATTTATTACTCTCAAGGCAGTGATATTTGAAATAAATGGAACTGAATGACTCTGAAATAATTCCTAAAATCCATATCTTGAGTTACTCTAAAAGGAAAAGAAAATATTTAAAATCCCCACTATAAGAAGAGCAGTTCATGTGAGGCACAGCTAAGCTATAAAAGTCAAGTGCATATTTCATTGCTGCTTGATTCTTTTCTGCTATGATCTGAATTATTGGAGTCATGGCAATGGTTCAAGATATTCTTTTTCTTTTCTACAAACAGGTAGGCTCTATTAGTTTGAACTTTTTCAAGTGCATTTATTTAGAATTATATAATATCCTTCAGGTACACTAGTTGTTCATCATTGTCATGTGACTCTTTATCAAAACATGTTTGGATAATAAAGATATACAAGATGTCTTGAAAAAGTTCATGGAATATACGTAGTATAAAGAACACTATACATAATTTCAAACTATTTTTTAAGATTTATTTATTTGAAAAGCATAGTTACAGAGCAGGGGCGGGAGAAGACAAAGAGAAAGGAATCTTGCATCTACAGTTCCCTCTCCAAATGGCCACAACTGCCAGGGCGGGGCCAGGATGGAACCAGGAGCCTGGAACTTCCTCTGGGTCTCCCATATGGGCAGGAGAGGTTCAAGCACTTTGACCATCTTTCACTGCTTTCCTAGAACTGTTAGCTGGGAGCTGGATTCAAAGTGGAGCAGCTGGACCTGAACGAAATTTATATGGGACGCAGGCTTGTTAATCTTCTACGCCAAGACACCAGTCACAGATTTCAAATTATTTTTGGCACTAAAATAAATTTATCCTACATTTGAATTTTCCATTAGTTTGTTTTAAATCTCCCCATATATGTTATATTACATATTTCATGTAATATACATATAGTGTGTACCTGACATATATGTGTCATTCATTGATATATGAACTTAAACCTGTCTCCAATCATCTAAGCATACTGGCATCAGCATTGTTTTGAGACAGGTATCAGGGCATGACCACAGCTAAGCATTTTTTCTCATACTTTCCTTTGCTTAGAATTTTTCACCAAATTCCACCTGAATGATTTATTGTCTCTTTTGGAGAGTCTCTGCTAAAAGTTTCATCATCAGAAAGTTCACCTATGACTCACATTGTCTATTCTTGCTGCCTTTATTCATTGTATTTTCATAGTCTAATCAGTGTCTACTTTGTCTTCCCTCACTAGAATTTTAACTTCATGAGAGAAGGGGCCAAATCATGTTAATCTCTGTAGACTTACCACATGTGGGACAAAGCAAGTAGGTTGTCTGGATGTCAAATAAATCTTGTTAGGTGTATATTGAACCTTAATTAAACCTACTGAGTTATTTAATTTTATATTTTACTAAATTATTATCTATACAAAGTAACATAATTATTCACAAAAACTTTAAATCTTTCAATGTTAAGTAATTTTCTTTCAAAACTAACTTCTAAAGGAATTTTCAAAAAATGAATCTATCATATTTTAATAATTTATTAATCAGATAACAACTTGTATTCACAATACATTGCCACCATCATGTGTTAATATTCCATATGATACTGAGTTTATAAAAAGAGTTAAGTGAAGCTGTAGTTTCATAAAAGTGCCATAGAAGTGTGTAATGTATATTTAAGTGAATAGAATAAATGAAAAAAAGGAAAGTATATGTTTTAGTGCATAAAAAGTCAAGTTGCTATTATCTGCAGATTTTGTTGATAGACTTCTTATTCCTTAAAAGTGAATACATTTAGTTGATATTTTATCTTCTTCTTCAGCCAAATTTTTAAGATAAATGAAGGTCCAGGATAGTATTTTACTATGCACAATTTCAAATTCATCATTTTCATTTCAGCTATTTTCTCTTTCTCTCGGAGTTATTATTCTTCCACACTGCTAATAATGTTAGAAATACATCTTGAAGAGGCCGGCACCATGGCTCACTTGCTTGTGGTGCTGGCATCCCATATAGGAGCTGGTTCTAGTCCCTGTTGCTGTTCTTCCAGGCCAGCTCTCTGCTGTGGCCCAGAAGGACAGTGGAGGATGGCCCACGTGCTTGGGCCCTGCACCTGCATGGGAGACCAGGAATGTCTTTCTCACTTTCTAACTCTCTGACTAATAAATTTTAAAAAAAATTTAAAAAAAGAAATACATCTTTGAAAATAAAACAAAACCCCAGAACTATTCAGAACCACTTTGCAAAGAAACAACCAGGCTTATGAGGTCAACAGTTATTCCCACAATAAAAATGCTTAGTAACTGAGCTGAACACTGCTTTCCTCTATCCTGAATCCAGAGGTATCACTTCTAATTCGACTTACTTCTTCCTTTACTTACATAAGTAATTCCCACAACTCTTCTCTGTCCTACCTGTAGATGATCATCTTTATCACACACTTCAAGCATTTCCACAATACTGTCTTCCCACTATCTGTGTACATATGTGTGTTTTAAACATTCCACACCATTTCTTCACCATATTCTCATCAAAATATCTATCTCTCCCAATCTTAGTGATTTGTAAATTATATTTATTTCTGTACTGAGATTTATTTAAAATTTATATTTTGGCCATTATTTTCTGTCATTGTATATAGATCCTAATGTTATTCATGATAACTTTCAAGTTATTTTTGTTAGGAACCATTAACTAATAACACTTCTATGGAATTTTTGCATATTACTATGAACATTATTCATAATGTATGTTTTCACAGATTTTTATTTTCTGTTTTTTTAAGATTTATTTGAAACAAGAGTTATATATAGAGAGAGAGACAGAGAGAGAGAACTCTTCCATCTTTCCATCCATTGGTTCACTCCCCAAATGGCTACAACAGCCATAACTGAGCCAGTCCAAACCCAGGAGCCTGGAGCTTCTTTCAGGTCTCCCACAGGGATGCAGTGGCCCAAACACTTGGGCCATCTTCTACTACTTTCCCAGGCACATTCACTGGGAGCTGTATCGGAAGTGGAGCAGCTGGACTTGAACCAGCACCCATATGAGATGCCAGCTTTGCAGGCTGGGGCTTAAATCCACTGCATCACAGCGCCGGCCCCTATTTTCTTGCTTTTTATTTCCCCCTGTAATGTGAATTGAAAATTATCTGTAACACGTTTCGTAGATTAGGATACCAGCAAAATTACCTAGTATTTTTTTTTACAAGTTTTTGGATCATGTTATATTTTTAAACACTGTAACTGTTGACACCATATTAAAACAAATCTGTAATTATATAGTAATGTGGATTAGACAAGCATTTCTACATCGTAGAAAAGTTTCATTCTATATGTGTGTACATGTGTGTTGATGTAAAAACTACTATATTATTCATTGTTGCAGGTGAGTTTGTTTACTATCTCTTTTCTGTTTTATATAGTAGGAAGCAAATTTTTGGTCTCCATGAATAAATGAGTTTTTTTTAACTAGTCTATATTATACCATATATTTTAATGTTTACTGCATATTATATTTTATTCTACTCAGCATTGTACAACTTGCTTGTTTCAATATCCAGTTGACAGATAACACCACAATGATATTTATATTTTTCCAGAAATTAACTTTCCTTGTGGATGGGATCTTGGTTATATATATGAAAGTGTTGAATTTCACCTGTATGCTTGTGCTTAAATCTAAGAGCTGCCATCTGTACTCGATTCTTTGTCAACTTGGAATTTCCCTCTAAGATACAATTACTCTTTAATAAAATAAATTTTTATAGCACTTCCATATTAGTGAGATAAATTTTAAATGAATAAAATGTTAAAGTTGATTTATTCAATATTAATAAATGCTAATTTAGTGTTACTATTATTATAATTGCAACAATAGCTCTAAGGGTCCTATGAACTTTTTTTCTGTTAGAGACATTTAAACTATAGATGTAGGCTTATTGTATTTGGCATCATAATCCATATTGTAAAATATAGAATCCAAATCTTTTATATTAACCACTTAGCCAGCCTTTTTTTCTTTAGTTAGTTTCCTACTCATATTTCTGAGTTGTAACTTCTTTGCAGTAATAGTCAGGAACCTTCAAGCTCTTGACTCAGAACTCAAGAGTACTAACTGATTTATATTTCAATAACAGAATCTTTTTTTAATTAAACTTTTATTTAATGAATATAAATTTCCAAAGTACAGCTTATGGGTTACAATGGCTTCCCCCTCCCAAAACTTCCCTCCCACCCACAACCCTCCCCTTTCCCGCTCCCTCTCCCCTTCCAATCACATCATGATTCATTTTCAATTCTCTTTATATACAAAAGATCAGTTTAGTATATATTAGGTAACGATTTCAACAGTTTGCCCCCATATAGCAACACAAAGTGAAAAAAAAAATACTGTTGGAGTACTAGTTATAGCATTAAATAAGAGTGTACAGCACATTAAAGACAGAGATCCTACATAATATTTTTTTTAAAAATTAATTAATTTCCTATGCCATTTCCAATTTAACACCAGGTTTGTTTTTTTTTTCATTTCCAATTATCTTTATATACAGAAGATCGATTCAGTATATAATTAGTAAAGATCTCATCAGTTTGTACCCACGCAGAAACACAAAGTGTAAAAATACTGTTTCAGTACTAGTTATAGCATCACTTCACATTAGACAACACATTAAAGACAGTTCCCACATGGGATGTAAGTACACAGTGACTTCTGTTGCTGACTTAACAATTTGACACTCCTGTTCATGGCGTCAGTAATCTCCCTAGGCTCTAGTCATGAGTTGCCAGGGCTATGGAAGCCTTTAGAGTTCGCTGACTTTGATCTTATTCTGATAGGGTCATAGTCAAAGTGGAAGTTCTCTCCTCCCTTCAGAGAAAGGTACCTCCTTCTTTGATGGCCCCGTTCTTTCCACTGGGATCTCACTCACAGAGATCTTTCATTTAGGTCTTCTTCTTTTTTTCTTTTCCATGGTATCTTGGCTTTCCATGCCTACAATACTCTCATGGGCTCTTCAGCCAGATCCGAATGCCTTAAGGGCTGATTCTGAGGCCAGAGTGTTGTTTAGGACATCTGCCATTCTATAAGTCTGCTGTGTATCCCACTTCCCATGTTGGATCTTTCTCTCCCTTTTTGATTCTATCAGTAATCTTTAATAGTACCTCACCTACTTTCTGTTATATGTAGAAAAAAAGGAAGGAAAGGAGCAAGGGAAGGTATAGAGAGAAGGATGGAGGAGGGAAGGAGGGCCTGAGATAGGAAAAGAAAGCAAGGAAGGAAGAAAGGGTAAGGAAGGAAAAACTTGCATATCTGCCTCTTGGTCCTATTTTAGAAACATGATTATTACAACCTGTTATCCACTGCCAATTCATCAGTCATAGAATGCTCGAATCTTTCATCTGTTGAGGGAAATTTCAAATGTTTTTCTTTTTTTTTTCTTTTTTTTTTTTGACAGGCAGAGTTAGACAGTGAGAGAGAGAGAGACAAAGGTCTTCCTTCTCTTGGTTCACCCCCCAAATGGCCGCCATGACCAGCGCTGTGCCTATCTGAAGCCAGGAGCCAAGTGCCTCCTCCAGGTCTCCCATGCAGGTGCAGGAACCCAAGCACTTGGGCCATCCTCCACTGCCCTCCCAGGCCACAGCAGAGAGCCGGACTGGATGAGGAGCAACCAGGACAGAATGCAGCACCCCAACCAGGACTAGAACCTGGGGTGCCGGCGCCGCAGGCAGAGGATTAGCCAGTTGAGCTATGGCGCCGGCCAATGTTTTTCATTTTTAAAGTGAAAGAGATGGGGAAATGGAGACAATAGGGAGACGGACAGAGACAGCTTCCATCCTTTTGTTCATTCACCCAGTTCCCAAAACAGTCAGTACTTGCTTCCAAGCTGAAGCCAGGATCCTGAAACTCTAGGCATTCTAGGATTGGAAGTAGAGATGCTAGGAGCCAGTGCTATGGCGCAGCGAGTTAAAGCCTGGCCTGAAGCTCCAATATCCCATATGAGCTCCAGTTCTAGTCCCAGCTGTTCCTCTTCTGATCCAGCTCTCTATTATGGCCTGGGAAAGCAGTAGAAGATGGCCCATGTCCTTGGGCCCCTGCACCCATGTGGGAGACCTGGAAGAAGCTCCTGTCTCCTGGCTTTGGATCAGCACAGCTCCTGCCATTGCGGCTATCTGGGGAGTGAACCAACAGATGGAAGACCTCTGTCTCTACCTCTCTCTGTAACTCTGTTTTTAAAATAAATAAATTAATTAATAAAAAGTAGAGATGCTAGTCTTCAAACCAGGCACTCTGATATGGGGGCAGGGACAACTGTGCGTATCCCCAACCAGAAACTTGACTGCTGTGCTGAACATTTTCTTCATCAAACCTTAAGCTTTTAAATGAAAAAAAAAAATTGTAGCAGTTTCAATATAATTTTATCATTTTTTAGTTTATGCCTGCATCAAATACATAGCATTTCTAAATGTATTTATCTTATAGGCTAAACTAAGGCATAAAGAGATGTTTCTCAGGCCCGGCACTGTGGCGCACTGGGTTAAGCCGCCATCTGCAGAACCAGTGTCCCATGTGGGTGCCAGTTCAAGTCCTACTTCCAATTTGCTTCCAATCAGATCCCTGCTAATGTGCCTGGGAAAGCAGTAGGAGATGGCCTAAGTTCTTGGGCCCCTGCATCCATGTGGGAAACCTAATTAAGCTCCTGGCTCTGAGCTTCAACCTGGCCTAGCCCTGGTCCTTGTGGCCATTGAGGGATCGGAGATCTCTCTGTTTCTTCCTATAATTCTGATTTGCAAATAAATATATAAATAAATCTTTTTAAAATGGTGTTTCTCAATTCCTTTCTAAAGAATAAATTGGACTTCAAGAAAAATTTACAGAAAGTGAAGATGGACATAGTACTGTAATATTTCCTGATTTAGAAAAAAAAATAATATTTTACATGGTCTCCTAATCTTTTTCTGTTACTCTAACCATATTATTTTCTCAGTTTTATCTGACCTCCCTCTATTGATATCTTCTTTATCCCAAACCACTGAGGTTGTGTTTTATGATCTTTTTCATTTCCCAGTTTCTAAACTGTAATAAACATTAGCATGTTTTTTTCATAGTGTTCTCTTGGAAAGGATTTATTCCCCAAACTACTATGCCTGGAACTGGAAGAAAGCCTACAACTATTGGTAGTACATTATCACAAATGATAGTAAAGGAAAGAAAGCCCTGCAAAAACAGAGATGTACAACTGCTGGCATTCTCATTGTTGGCACACAGAAATAGAATAAAAAGGGAGAAGAACACCATAAGTGTTGTTTATGTTAAATATTTTGAGAAATATGGTAGAAGCAGTACTGTGAAGACAATAGAATTGTGTATCTATTCCTAATCTCTATTGAAATTTTGAAGAAGTTAAAAATTTTCCAGTAACTAGGACTTTTTTCTTTTTTTTTCTTTTTTGACAGGCAGAGTGGATAGTGAGAGAGAGAGACAGAGAGAAAGGTCTTCCTTTTTGCCGTTGGTTCACCCTCCAATGGCCGCTGCGGTCGGCTCATTGCGCTGATCCGAAGCCAGGAGCCAGGTGCCTCTCCTGGTCTCTCATGAGGGTGCAGGGCCCAAGGACTTGGGCCATCCTCCACTGCCTTCCCGGGCCATAGCAGAAAGCTGGCCTGGAAGAGGGGCAACCGGAATAGAATCCGGCGCCCCAACCGGGACTAGAACCCGGTGTGCCGGCACCGTAAGGCTGAGGATTAGCCTGTTAAGCCACGGCGCCAGCCGTAACTAGGACTTAAAAGCTAACATAATTCCCTGGTAGTACATAATCAGCCTTACATCTTTTTGTTCCAAGACGTCATAGAAAACTGAGATTCAGTTTCATAAATTGAATTATAGGAATAGTTGAGTTCCAAAGAATTAACTTTTCAACCTAGAGAAATACAAAAGTTGGGACCTTGTTTAGAATGGAACCCCCATAAGCAAGTGAAAATTATTATTCCCACAATCCCACCAGAACCTTCTGTAAATATGACAGAACTTGTCACTATCTTGAATTAGCATTTCTCCATTGCCTGAATATGATACAGGTTTTTTTTTTTTTTTCCCAATAGTTGATATTCTATTTTTTGGAAAATATCCTTACTTTCCCTTCTTGGCTTTTGGTTTAGGACATCATATAATCCAGCAAGTGCCAGGGTGGGCCTGATAGAGGAGTAGGGGTGCTATAATGCAATGGAACTTCAGGGGGCACTCAATGTATGCAAACAGGAATTGGAAGGATATGTATAGGACCAGACGGTAGTGATGCTTGACCAATGGCCTGAGGTTACATAAAGGAGCTTTGTTGATTTGGGATCATTCTCTGGGGACATCAGATTTAATACACTTCCATAATATTGGAGTATGGTGCTAATATACTTCTAGGATGATTCCTAAATCATGGAAAAACAAGACAGAATAAATGGCCAAAATGCCAGAATTTGCATGGCATACAGGTGTTTAAGGATTGAAAGACTCAAAGATGTAATCATATTAGCATGGTTATTTGGTACAGCTAGATGCATCAATTAAAAAACTGTAGTCTACAGGAAAACAGACAGTATACATCATTTTCCAGATCAATAAGGAATCTGCTGATGAGAGAGGCTCTAACTCCACTAAGAATCTCATGGGATGCTTTTATTTCTAGACCCTGGGTGGTGACAAGAGAATGTCTTTATAAATATGAGCTCACTGGTACTAATGGGGATGATGGAACTCTAAAACCACATAGGCCAAGTGGCAGTGCTTAACTGTGAAAAGACAGAGGCACACATTTATAATAATTGTATGGCAAGACCAGACTTGGGTTAGAGACAACTGACAGACAATTATAAATATGGCACATAGAATATGGGATTTCTACAATCAAAAATAGGCTAGCAAATTATACAAATACTGCTTAATCTGTAAAAAAAATGAATGGATGGATAATTAGAAGGATGAAAGAAGTCTCTCTAATAAAACTCATTATTTTTTGCTCAGTGTCATGTCTTTAACAAGTTTTCAATGTCTTCGAGAGGAAAAACTATAGCACTTTGTGAAATGAACATGGCAAATATTCCCTAAGGACCTCCTCCAAAGGGACTCTGGCCATGTGACAGTACTTTTATGCTAAAAACAACAAAAACCTTTCATGGGCTCTTCACTGTAGGTTTGATTTCACACTGAAGGGTCCTATCATGACTCCCTATTATCAAGATAGCATATGGAGCCCAAGTAATAGACTCCAGACCATGGTCATGCTATATATACAATACAATATATAATCTTTTATTGTATAAATACTTCTGCAGTTGGCACAAATTACACATTGATTTTCTATTGTATGAGATTAAAAATGATAGGAAAGATGAAGTGATACTGGCCCTGCCCCAGCCCGTCAAGAAGACAAAGCAAAACAATATCACATCATGGGAATAATGATGCAAATCAGTGCCATATTGAAAGTCCTAAAGAATGCAGAGACAAGGGTACTCATTTTAGCTGCATTTAATGTAGCACTTTAGTCCATGCAAAAATCCAATGACCCATGGAGTAATAAACTATTATAAAATCATTGAAAAAGATACCTCAATTGGAACAGTTGGGTCACATAGAGCATCTTTGCTAAAGAAGAGGAAAGTTGGCCTCAAAGTATATTAAGATACCATTAATTAAATGAAAGTATAATTTTCAGAAACAGTTCACTGCACTGGACCACAATACATGTGAACAGTCTTTTCTCAAGACGCTCTTGACTCTCTGGCTGTATGTCATATTTTGAAGAGATCTGGACCTATCTGACATCTAAAGGAACTTTTCATTCTTTCTCTATGCTGATAACATTATGCCATTGGAGTGGATGGATAAGAAATACCATGTGAATTGGAAACCTTAGTAGGAAATCATGCTTCAGAAAGAGGGTGGAAAACCTGATGAAAATTCAGAGATTTGCAATGTAGTAAAATATTCGCAATGTAATAAAGTACTAGGTGCTCTGATTTCTGAGGCATGCAGGTGCATCACTATTGAAATAAAATTGTTGTTATTACATTTGGTGTTTCACAAGCAAAGAAGAAAGCACAATGCCTGGTAGGCCTCTTTCAATTCTGGCCAGTGTTTTCCACATTTGGGAGTACAGTCTAACTTACATACTAGGTGACATAAAAGACAGCTATTTTTTGTGAAGGTAACAGGAAAAAAAGACTGCAGTAGATCTACACTGTGCTACAAACAGCATTGCCTCTTAGGATATACATCAGGATTCTCCTTTGCAATAGAAACATTAATGATGGGAAAGACCCTGTGTGAAGTTCCACATGGCTCAATGAGAAAATCTAAAACAGATACCTCAGTTTCTGAAGCAAGGCTGTGCCACCTGCAGTGCCATGCTGTAGACTTTTTAAAATATTCTGAAATGATTCTAGATCTTAAGAAATGTCTACTAATAAAGTCTCAAGTGGCCATGCAGCAAAAATGGCTTACAACCAGCTTGAGTCTTCCTTAAGGTTGGCTGGGATCAAGCAATCTAATTTGTAAGCTATGATTTCTATATAAAGAATCAAGTATGAAAAAAGAATTAAGTATGAGCAGAGTGTCATAAATATGTTTTATATAGGTATTGTCTCAGTTCTCATTTAAATTGCTAGAAACCCAATCATATGGTATTATCTTTGCCTAGATTAAACTTCTCCTTCTTGTGCAGTTTCTTGCAATGTTGCCTACCTGTTCCTCATATCCCTCCAGACTTTCCATCAGTATCTTCACACCTGACACCTCCAACCTTTCTGAGATCCATAAGCAAAACAAATTCCTCTGCCATCTTTCACTATTACATTTCTTCTGTTTCATGCAGTGTGCTTTCACCTCCTCACTGCTTAACACTTAACTGACACACCTGAACCCAGCTCCTCCATTGCTCCTCTATAAAGGGGACAATGACCATTTTGGCTTATAACCACTTTGCACAGAAGGACCTCAAGGGTAAATTAGAATAAAACCATAATAAGATATAAGTAAATTATCTAAGAGGCATAAGTAAACTATCTAGTAATTGATCCTAATAATTGATCTAATAATTGTACTATAGTGTGTTCTTCAGTTGATTACCTATGTCTGTATGGGAGATATCCTTTGTCACATTGGCAAAGTAAGAATATACCTGAAATTAGTTTTCAGATGTGTTCCCTGGAAATGGGTGGTGATTGTGCTGAACACCCCACCAGTAGAGGCCACAATAGATAGTAGAGAGTAAGAATACTCCTAACTGAAAGAGCTTTGGGTGGAACATCTAGTCACCCACATATATGGAAAGATAAGTACCTATGGACAATGATTTATGGTACCTCTTGGTGGTCAGTGTTCAGAAAGGAAAGATATTTAAAAATTGGAATACTGGGGTAGAAACAGGTAGATAACCTATGGGAGAGGGCACAAATGAACGATGTTTATTTTGCTTGATAGCATTTGCCAGAGACTATCCAACACCATTTAAACAGAGTGATTTGTGAAGGCAACATGAATCATACATCAATCATCAGTCACACTACTGCTTCTGGTACAATGGGTACATCGCAGAGTAGTCAGGGTGGCAGGCATGTAAATTATACGTGGACCCCAAATAACAAGTTCCCACTTATCAAGGCTGATAAGTTTCTGCTGCTTCCATGAGTCTGAATGACAGAAAGTGAGACTAAAGCTGAATTCTTACAATAGCATTAACAATCTGCGAGATCAAATGGTTAAGTGGTTATAAATTAACTATATTGAACTTCTTCTACCATGGGAGAGGAGGAAAATTACTTTGAAAGTAATAGAAACATATTCTTGTATGGGTTTGCCTCCCTTGCCACTTGGTGCTTCAAGTTTCTTATCCTAAGGAACCAAGAGAGAAGATATCAAGTTACCACTGTTACAGAGATCAATGAATTTTACCATTAGGAGAAACTAAGACTCCATTAACAAAATTTTGAAATGGGCAGTTATGCTTGGCATAGAAGTAATCTACTTGCACATCTGTTGCTACTCTTTTGTCTTATTTTGATAATGAATGAGAATAACAATAGCTATAACCTGCAAAGAACACAATGAATAGATGCTCAGAACCCTCAGATTTGGGAGACTGTGTTATACAAACAGTAAGCCACCACGATCAACAGAAGTAGTCCCACAGGCCACCACGATCAACAGAAGTCCTACAGGGTGAGAGGTGTGCTGCAGAGACTGAAGAGGATAGGTGTGATGAGCTTGAGTTGCACACCTGAAACTGGTTACATGCAGAAGAAGCCATTCACCTTGCTAACCTAAATCTCACCCAGTAGAAAATAGACAGAAATCTGGGGGAACTATTGTCAGGGTGGGCAGACGTATAAGTCAAGTGGATCATAGCTGCTCAATGCGTGGACTGTGGTGGATGGCTTGATGAGCCATCCATTAAATGCCTTTGGGAAGGAAGGATCATGGACACTGTTAACAAAGTGCTCTAAGCCTTCATCCTTGTATAAAAATTGCCTTGACTTAAGGTAACCTCAGTGCTCAAGTCATACTTCCTCCCTGGGTCTGCCCACATCTGCTTTCTCACCAGTTAATACTTGAATAGAAAAGCCCAGCCCTTTTTGCCTAACTTAGGAAAATTCTGAAGGGTAACCTCAGCTTCAGTGCTCTTCACCATGTTAAGTGAAACCTCTTTGTAGTCTGAAATACAGACTAACTTCTTCTTTTGCCCAATTCTTTTCTTGATTTTAACCGAAGTTTGTCCCAAGAGACATCCTCAGTAAAAGCTCTACACACATATTTATCTCAAAGTGTGCTTTCCAGGGATTCTAATTTGCAACCTGACACAAAATACATAGTCTATCCATATATGCCTTAAAATCCAATTGCCATGGGTGGGTATTTAGCCTAGCAGTTATAATGCTAGTTAAGATGCCCCCATTCCATACTAGAGTGCCTGGGCTTGTTGCCCAGTTCCAGCTCCCAACCCCAGCTTCCAGCTAATGCAGACCCTAGGAGGCAGCAGTAATTGTTCAAGTATTTGCTATTCATGCTCAAGAACTAGACTGAGTTTTCAGCTCCCAGTTATGAACCCACCCTGCCCTGACTGTTATGGGCATTTGGGATAGTGAATTGGCAGGTAGGAGCTGTATCTGTCTATGTCTCTCAAATAAGTAAGTACAAAATTGAAATATAATTTCCAATACAGTTTTTCACCAGTCACAAGTTATGATGTGTAAAATCACAGCTTTTTCCCCTGAGAATTATCCTTAATACATGTTGGTCCAATGAAGAATATCAGTAAGTAACCAAATAAAAAACTTGACTTAATCTTCTGCAGCTAAAACTCATTAATATTTTCTTTCTTATTCCTCATATGTTAAACACAGTGAGATTTTATATTTTTTGTTGCCCCTCTTTAAATATTTAATTAATTCTCACTTCTGAAATTAATATGAGTTGTGGGTATTCTTGAGCTCTTCTGTACAGATATTTCCTAGTATGGACAATTAACTATTGTGACTTTTGTAACTTAACATACCTCCTCAAGATCTAGAAACTACAAAACCATCCTAAAAGTGTTGAATGTTTTGTTTAATTGGCTTGGCACACAAAACCTGTATCAAGTATGAGATACTAAAATCACCACATATTGTCTTCTCAAATCTGTTACATAAACATCATTTTGGCTTTCAAAACCAGATTTTATTTGCTCACAACTTGTTTCTGTACACAGCTTAAAACAATCCTATGTAGACACAAAAAGGTAATCTTGGAATACAACCTCCTTTGAAGGCTGTTAGTGTTAGATCTCTCCCTTTGGACCTTAAAAGATACACAGGGAAAGGAAGACCAGTGTGTGTGCCCACCATGCAGATCATCTTTCCACTCTCCTCACCACGCTCTGTTTGTGAGGATGTATTCCATGTACCACATTTACTGGTTCTGATGTCTTCTGGTGTCCTGAGGGGCTCCCCCAGGGGGAGTTGCAGCAGAAAAGCAGAAGGTAAAAAGGAGCAGAGGGAAAGTGAGCTCAGAACATATTTCCCATCTCACTCCATGCAAGGTTGCCTGGAGCCAGCTGTGACCAAATTCATGGCTTCTCTGAAGACTGCAAACTCCCTACAAGTCTCTTTGCAATTATCAAGGGCTACATTCTTTCTGAATGTTTTTGACTTGGTATGCTAGCTGCTTGGGAGCAATTGAACCTCAGGTTACTGTCTTATTCCTGTGATTTTCTCATCCTTATCTCTCATAAATAATTACTTAATTACTTCTTAAAATAAGCTGCCTGATAATTTTTATTCATGTTTTTTCATATTGCACATGAAAACATTATATGATTATAGCCTGTGTGGGCTGATACAGATGCACATTATAGCTATGATATACCATGTTTTTGGTTGAGAAATAAATAAATTTACAGCATTTTGAATTTTACTTTATATCATTCAGGGTCTTTTTTCCTTCTTATTCATTTGCAGAGGATGGCAGCCACAACCTAGGAGCAAATGCCTCCTCTATCAGGGTGAGATGTCTCATCTATGATGATTCTCTAGACAAAGCCCTTCTTATCCTTGGCACCAGCATGATCTTGCATTTCTTGCATAGAGCTCTGGATTATCTGGCCCTCCAATCTGGCATCTAGTCATTGATCCACATATGTTGTAGTCTCATTTGACAAATTATTTCACGGCAGAATTTTCTCTTAACCCTTTTGCTCTGCTCTTGCATAATATGAAGACTTCACTTATTTTCTCCCGTACTTATTGAGGTCCCAGGAAACTGACATGTCTCAGGCTCTCTTAGACTAACCCTTCTCTATGCATGCTTCTAAGAAATCAAGCACGCTTACCCTTTACTGTGTTCCTTGCCAAGTCTGTCTGGGTTTCTTTCTCCCTGGGAATTGTCACAAGAGAAAGATCCTCTCAATTTTCCTAAATTCCCAATGTTGCCTGAACCTCAAGGATACTGGTAACAGTTCTGTTTTTTTTTTTCTTTTTTTTTAAGATTTATTTCATTTATTTGAAAGAGTTGCGTGGGGTGGGGGGAGATCTTCCATCTGCTGGTTCACTCCTCAAATGGTCGCAATGGCATGAGTTGGGCCAGGCAAAAGCCAGGAACTAGACCCTTCCTCAGTAGAGAAAGACTTCTTATAAAATATATCACTTTAGAAAAAACATTCCTTTTCCTCTTGATTTTATGTTCCATCTCAGTGATAAAGCCCCAATTTAGTAGGCTAATTTTTCTTATCAGTTTTCCATTGCAATGATTTTTTTCAAAACATACATTTGATCCTGCTTAAAATACTATTAGGCTTTTATACCACTGATTTGAATCCTGAGAACTTGCTCTATGGAAGACAAACAATGTGGCCAATGAATGAGCAGACAGGAAGGTGATGTTAGCATAGTTTGATTGGAAAAAAGTGAGCAGACAGAAATTTCTACTCCTGATAGACCAAGCAGTCATCTCAGTAAAGGGCCAACCTGTGTTCAGAATAGAGTTGTCAAGGACATGGGTATGGGTCTCCCAGTTCCGGGAAAGCCTGGGTCGGGGAGTTTGGGGATGTGGAATTCTCCTAAACAAATCCCTCTGGACAATACTGTCCATCAGGGTTCCTATCTCCTTCAGCGGGGCCAGTTGGATCACTCCCTCAACTCAGTGAATTCCGTCCGATAAAGGACAGGCACGGACACCTTGGGCGGGGGAGGCAGACAAGAGGCTGAGTCGCACTCCCAGGACTTGTTTCCTCATTCCACTGCACATATATTTATTTCCTTTAAACTTCTCATTTTCTTTGACCCCTCTAACATACATGGGCTGATATCTACTTAGCTGCCTTAGCAGCTTTCCTATGTGATGGCACAAGGATATAAGCCTCAGCCATTTTAATTTCTTGTATAAAAGTAGATAAAATTCCTTGTTACCCCTTACTTCTGCCTTCTGCATTCTTTTCCAGGTTTGAAAGCCCGTGCAAAACCTGAAAAGTATTTATGAAGAAACACCTCCTTTCGTTGCTCCCCACCCTAAGATATATAAAGCCCAGCCCCCTGGAAGACTGGGTCCTCTGCTACTTGTTCGGTCTGTGTGCACACTGGCACTTGGCCACCCACCTCTGTAAATTTTTTTCTTGAATAAATTTGTTTTGGCTGTGAGTTTGTATTCTGTCTCCCCTCTGTTCTGCATCCCTTTTTCTTACACCATATGCTGAGGAAAAAATACACTTAAAAGATATGTATATTGTATATTTATATTAATATAAAGGATACTTCAAAAATTTGTGGAAAACAGAATTAATGATGGATTTTGTGTTGGTAAATGTTTTTTGAAATTCATGAGTAGTCTTCTCATAAGATCTCTTTCTCTCTCTCTGCCTCTTTGTATCCCCTCCTTTCAAAGAAATAATTTTAAAAAGACAGGCATTCATAAATTAATATGATACAGGAGAATTCTGTGTTGTTCCATCATTGAAATGACATTGTTGACACAATTGTACTACTATGTTTCTTATACAACTGTTTTTTTTTTTAATTGGTTTATTCATTTGAAAGGCAGAGTTACAGAGAGGCAGAACACAACCGCTTTTTAATGAGATAATTATCTTGCCTACTACTGCCCAGATACCTCTAAGAAGGTATGCTTTATAATAACCCTTAATTCTCCATGCTAGTCATACATTACTTGTATAGTATGGCTCAATCATTCCTATTATATTTATTGTGCAACTTCTTTAGCATTGTTCATGATACTTTTCAGAACAAAAAGAAAAAAAATGAAGCATTCACTTTGAAAACCAATGGCTTTATTGATGGATAATACAGCTTCTATTATGCTATTTCTGCCAACAATTTCCAACTGCAAAACAAAGAGCAAATGATGTGGTACTAAAAAGTAGGAGTTTAAAAAACAGAGTGATCACTAGAGGTCAGAAGAGACAAAACAAATCAAATTTCTTAAGGGAACAAGGAATTGAGCTTGTTCCTGAACACAAGAAAGTATTTGATAGAAAGAAATAAGATATTGGATCTGGAATATATCTACACAGTTTTTGAAACCATTGAAAAATCCCCAGATTTAAAGAGAGAGAGAGAGAGAAAAATCATCTTTGTGTCTGCCATCATGGATCAGCAAAGCCATTCCCACCAAAATTCCTTCACCTCTACAGACTGGGCCACTTTGCTTATCCACCAACATTTCAGGTCTTGCTTTGAGAAAAACAAATAAGAAAATATTAGAAAAATAAACTTCATTATAATTGATTGAATCCTGTTTGTGTTTCTGATTGCCAGAAGACAATACACTAATTACTGATTTCTTGTCCGCATTCTTCTACTTTGCTATTACTAAATAAATCTGGATTTATAAAGAATGATCCATAGAGTCAAATGCCATCCCATACTCAGTGTAATGCTAATTCCTGTTGCTAAAATGGTCTCCTTCTTATCCAAGAAATGTAATGCATATGTTTCTTATTATAGAATTTCAATAAAATATTGATGTACTAAGACTTTATCCATTTACAGGATATGGGGTCAGGAGTTCAAGATGACGGGCAGTCTATTGAAAACCTCATTATGGGAGGAGACTGAAAATGCAGAGATTCTGGACAGAAGAGAGAATGCCTTGCTGCCAGCATAGCATGGATTTTGCTCCAACGAATTTGCAGTCAAATTATGGCACTAGACCGGACTCTGTGAAGTGGGAGTTCAAAGGAATATTTGTAACATTTTGTTAAATGGGTCATATTGATGTGTTTTAATGTAATTATCTTTATGGATATTACATTATTATTTATTTAATTTATTAAGTACTTTATATTTTCTGGAGTATAGCACAGAGAGTCTGAAATCTGCTTTATATAGCAATTGCTAATTAACTGACTTAGCCTAAGTTAGGTGAGAAAAATCTTTAATTAGAGACAGAATCCCTTCATTCAAACATATATGCATACTATGAGCTGAATGTTGTAAATTTTAATGAAAAACGTAAAAAATTTTTTGAAAATGACTAAATTCACTCTTCAAAATAAAAAAAAACACACCCATTTTCAAATGTTTGTTAAAAAATGACTTAGATATGCAGTAGTTCTGGTACTATGCTCCTTATTGTCTCCCTAATGCTCTAATGTAACTATCTGAATAATTTATTTTCTGAATTGTGCTTGATATACTTTTCAAGGTTGTGGAGATCCTTTTGCAAAGATTCAAGTAGAATTATTGTGCTTTGCTATCTGGGCTGTGTGTCTTCCTCGGGGGTCTTAGTAATTGCTTACAAACTGAGTAAAATCTTAATCTTTAAAACATAAGAACTTCATCAATATTCTTCCACAGAGAGCTTTACTCCCCTCCAACGTCTTCTGCACAATGCTAGCCTCCTGTTTTATGACCTAATGGTGAGACTGCATCCCTTAGCCTCTGTCTCTAACCTGAACAATGTGAATCACTGTGATTGGCAGGATTGTCTCTGTTGGCTGCATTCTTAACATTTGAAATTTGCTTCCTGGTTTTAATGGGAGTGAGAACAGTTTTGCTCTTTAATCCTCTTGACTGAAGGCAAGTTTTTAACTTAGCAGATGAGCTGAAAATAATAGCCCCCTTCTTACCTAGTGCCACAGCATGTGCTTTCTAATATATAACACTTCATCCGTAATGATAGCTCTGGATGCTGTTGTGTCATCACTTCATGACCACTTTTATGTAAACTACCTTCTTACACATAATATTTTACTTGACCTTTATCTGATGTGTTGGCAGAAGAAGAAATACACACAGAAATAAATATGTTTCTGTTTGATCTTTTGTCTCTGGTGCCCTATAAAACTATACCTTAAACCAACACATTCTGGGATTATTGCCTTGGAGAGGGAATGATGTCCCTTCATACAGAGAGTAGAATCAAATTATATACCTTTAAGTCCCTAAGAACTCTTGAAAAGCAGAGTTTTGATTTGCAAGGGCAAATCTTTTAGAGAGAGAAAGGTTTCAGAATTCAGAAAGCCTGATTTTGCATATCAAAAGCAAAATCCCAAAGGAATAAAGGCATAGGGCTTCTGCCTTCTAAAAAATTTTCTGTTTCAGAAGAACCAGTTTCCCCCTTTCCTTACCTCTCTTGCCATTGATGACCTGAGAAATGATGAGCCTTGTAGAAAAATCTCTTGTAAGCTTCCTGTGGGGGGTAACATAGTTGATAGAATGAGAGGAAAAGGGCTAGGCAGAGAGGGCCTACAAATGCTTACAGACCATGTGGTTCAAAGTAGCCTAGGCAGAATACTCAGATGAAAGGGTGACCATTTATCATCAAAACTGGGAGAAGGTCGAGAGTGAAAGGGTGAATGATTAATTAATAAGCAGGTATAAACCAACAGTCCAGGGCAAAGAGGGCATACAGTTACCTTAAAGTGAGGCCTAACATTTCTGAGAGTCAGACATAGAAGGAAATCACAGAGCTTACGGAAAGTATACCTGATGCCAGAGAATAGATAGTGATAGAGAAAGATCGTGGACATCTCAACAGATTGCAGGTATCCAAAGATTCCTCCATCCTTAATAAGACCAGGGAACATAGCAGATAGACCAAGAGCAAAAAGGGAGAAATTTATAACATGGTAAAGAAAATAATTCATTGCCTCATGTGAAGTTTTGAGCAAACAACCGTATATACATTCCGTCTTTAATTTAAAAAAAAAAATCTGGACGTTTGCTTGGAGAGTAAATTATGCTAACTATTCCTTAGCTAGACAGTACAGCAAGCATTGCTTCTATTTTCCAGATAAAAAAGCTGAAAGTCAAAAACTTCACCAATCAACCTAAAATTTTGAAGTATACAAAACATTGTGCTTTAGGAAGACCTATGTCATTTGATTCTTTGTGCAATATTTAGATATTAGAATTCATTTTCCTATTTTTGCTAATGTAGAGCTAACTTGTTTTATTTTTTTTAATTTTTAAAAATTTTTTTTTGAAAGGCAGAGTGGACAGTGAGAGAGAGACAGAGAAAGGTCTTCCTTTGCTGTTGGTTCACCCTCCAATGGCCGCTGCGGCTGGCGTGCTGCGGCCAGAGCACCGCGCTGATCCGATGGCAGGAGCCAGGTGCTTCTCCTGGTCTCCCATGGGGTGCAGGGCCCAAGCACTTGGGCCATCCTCCACTGCACTCCCGGGCCACAGCAGAGAGCTGGCCTGGAAGAGGGGCAACCAGGACAGAATCCGGTGCCCCGACCGGGACTAGAACCCGGTGTGCTGGCACTGCAAGGCGGAGGATTAGCCTATTGAGCCGCGGCGCCGGCCAAGTTACTTTTAATCCATACTTTTCTTTGATATTGGAAGTAAAGTTTGGAGGCCAAAGAAGGATGCTAAATTGGTGTGGCCAGGCTAGTGTTTGGCTGTTTATTTTCCCTGATGGTAGGTGTGTCTAGTAAATGATCCTGCTTCCTGTTTTTGGTGTTTCTTCATAACCTATCTAGATACTTTTTAATACCTTTATTACCTGCAATCTTCCTTGTCCTTATACTGAAAGTACCATGGAGAAAGGAAATTTGTCTCTTTTGTTCAGTTTTATAACATTTTATCTAAAACATAACCACCCACATGCATTATTTGTTTAATTCCTTCACTAATAAACAAAATAGTGGGCCTCATCATGTATGATACTGGAATAAACAAAAAGTTGGCTTAGAATTTCAAGTATCCAATTCAGATGATTTTAATGATAGTGAGTCTCATTAATGTCATTGTACTGCTTGTGAAATACATGATAATAGGCATCTCAGGACTCAAATCCTGTAATGTGTCACGATCATTCAGTCAACTTGCTAAAAATGTGAGTTCTGAAATTCCATTATTAAAGATTCTGCTTTCAGGGTGTGATCATTTGGCACGGCTGTTAAGATATCACCTGTGAGACATGCATCATATTGGTATGTCTGGGTTTGAATTCTGTTTCTGTTTTTGATCCAGTCTGCTCACACACTCTCTTGGATGTACACACATTCTTGGATGTAATGGGTAGTGGTTCACATGCTTGGGTCCCTGATATTCATGACCAAGACAGGCTGAGTTCCAGACTCCTGCCATCAACCTGACCCTATCTCAGCTGTTATGGGCATTTGGGGGTAAACCAGCTGGTGGAAGATCTCTTTCTGTTTGTCTGTCTGTCTGTCTGTCAGTCTCTTTCTCTCTCTCTCTTTACCACTGTATTTCAATTGAAAATAGATAAATAAATATTTTTAAAGAGATACTGCCTTAGTAGATCTCAATTTTATCGGTCGATTCAATTAATCATCATTTATAAATACCCTGAATAATATGATCATATGGCATTTAAATTCAGACTCTAGAATTATTATTCATATTTTACTCTTTTATTTATAAACTGACTTCAAATTTAAGTACACTGTATTCTCTAATGGTAAGTAAAGTTTTAGAAATCAAAGAATCATTTAGTCAATCAAAATGGCTGATCAGCAATATATTAAAATCCTCTCAATAACCTTTATTGACAACATATTTTTAATGAAATCTCTTTGTTAATATAAAAAAGTCAGGAACAGTGAGATTGATTTTATATTTAAAGGAAAAGGCATTGCAATAATTTGAGCAATTGGTTCACTTATCATCTAAATATCACATTTTGACCACTCTGTTTGATACCATGTTTGTAAAATAAAATAGAGCTTTATTTATTTATTTATTTATTTTTGACAGGCAGAGTGGACAGTGAGAGAGAGACAGAGGGAAAGGTCTTCCTTTTTGCCGTTGGTTCACCCTCCAATGGCCGCCGCGGTAGGCACGCTGAAGCCGGCGCACCGCGCTGATCTGATGGCAGGAGCCAGATGGTTCTCCTGGTCTCCCATGGGGTGCAGGGCCCAAGGACTTGGGCCATCTTCCACTGCACTCCCTGGCCACAGCAGAGAGCTGGCCTGGAAGAGGGGCAACCGGGATAGAATCCGGCGCCCCAACTGGGACTAGAACCTGGTGTGCTGGCGCCGCAAGGCGGAGGATTAGCCTAGTGAGCCGCGGCGCTGGCTAAAATAGAGCTTTAAAATGTGATTATTTTTCTTCCATGCAGAAAATGTAACTTGGCTCATGGGAAAATTATAGTGCCATTGCTATTATCTCTTTATCAACAGATGATAGATATACATTAGAATATTCAAAACCTGTGGTCTGAATCCTGTTCTCAAGAGGACATAGAAAAATAAACACTCATCTCTGAACTCTAGCGGTAGCATGCTTTACACATTCTTCTTGAAGCTAATCCAACATCATTTCATTTCCAAGAACATGAGAAAAATGTAGCTCTAATTGAAATACAGCCATGTCATAGTGGCTTCTGACATGAATGCCCATCATATTAGACCCATTAGGAGATTTTGTACACAGTAGGCTTTTGATACCAGCTATACACTGACAATTCCCAAATCTCCAGTTCTGCTCATATCCAGTGATCTGCTAGATTTACATATCCAACTAAAGTTCGCTACTATTGGCCTATTCTGAAGTCCATTAGAAAAAATAAGCCCCAAATCTAATGTTTGGTTTGTTGTAAAGTATGTATTCATATGTCACTGGCACGTACAGAATTTAAAAGCAACTAACCAAAGAAATAATGATGTACAGTTAGTGTGAAATACATTATGCAGATAAGCAATTTGTTAAAAAGAAAGTCAAATTATCTTGAAATCCTGTATTTAGCACACAAAATTTAAAGATTTGCTAAAAGCATCAAAACAGTCTGACATAGATCTG
Source organism: Lepus europaeus (assembly GCF_033115175.1). Taxonomy (NCBI): domain Eukaryota; kingdom Metazoa; phylum Chordata; class Mammalia; order Lagomorpha; family Leporidae; genus Lepus; species Lepus europaeus. Next base: position 44,673,036 of record NC_084834.1, on the reverse strand, counting down.
TATAAGTGAGATTGAAGTAGTAAATTTCAATAATACAAAGCCTCATAGAATATATTTAAGTTTGCAAATAACCTGAAAATATCTTAATTTAACACTGTAATAAAGTAGGGATTTTATTTTTGCCAAATGTTGGGAAACTGGAGTAATAGACATGAGATATTTAAATTTGCAAATTCTACTTTTCTTGGGTTGTATTATCTTGAAAACATTTGATAATATCCAAGAGAGGTGAATTAGCAAGTTATTCATGGTTTGTGTGACACTCATTTAATTAACTGAATTAATAATGAATAGTGACATTACAGAAGCTATCCAATCCATTTACTATATAATAATATGTTGGTTAACACTTAAGAAAAGTGGCCAGTCATTATAAATGTATCATTGTACATTGTGCTAACATTAATCAGATCAAATTAATGTACTGTTACTTTTAACTTAAACAGGCATTAATGAACACTTAATCATTTCAAAATGTTGCCATGACATATTATCAAAATATCAAATACTTAACTTAATATTTATCATAAAAGGTTCATTTCACACTCAGGTTAATAACGATGTTATGTTTTTCATTTATTTTCATTATAATTAAAAACTGGTGTTATAAAAGCTTTAAAATTATTTAAATGTGTAATAGAATCACCTTCAAAGTGGTATCTGTGAATAATAATATGCTCAAAGCTATGCATATTCTTTTTTATATTTTACTTTTAGCCAGTAGATCAGTTCATTTCTATTAAGAGACAGAAATATGACTTCATATTAATGATAGAATCAAAACAGATGGAGCTATCTAATGGTTCAGGCAGGAAATTGGAGTAGGAATTATAGCTTCTTACCCTTACATCTACCACTGATTCACTGAATGACCTTGGGCAAATTACTTAAGCTGCCAGGTCAAATTTTCTAAGTGCACATCTTCTTTTTTTATGCCCAGAGCACATATTAACAGAAAAGGAAACTCTAGAGATACAGAAAAAGGAAATGATATAATATAGAGTAAAGGAAAAAGCCTTTGGCATGAAAGAGATTAAGTGGCTTACCCAAAGTTTCACAGTTAGTATGAGGACTACTAGGGATTCAAATTCAAGAATGTGACTCATTGAGTCTCAAATTCAAAGTCTAAAATATCAATACAATAGTAGCTATTTTGAATGTTGGTTAGGATGGTATGAGTTTATAACATTTCTAGAAAATTATAGGTACCTAATAGTTACAGTATTTTTAGTCTCTTTTCCAACATCAATTGCTACTAGTTTTTGTTCTTGCAACGTTTCACCAAGTTATGTGTTTATTTAATCTAGACTCTATTGTCATAAACCCATGCTTAGCATTTCTCACCTAGGGACTCATTAATTTAAAAATTGTTCATGGGGGCGGCTCTGTAGCTTAGTAGGTTAAGCTTCTAGCTGTGGTACCTGCAACCTATATAGGGACCAGTTTGTGTCCCAGTTGCTCCACTTCTGATCCAGCTCTCTGCTATGGACTGGGAATGCAGTGGAAGGTGGCCCAAGTGCCTGGACTCCTGCACCCAAGGGGGAGACCTGGAAGAGGCTCCTGGCTCCTGGTTTTTGATCGGCCCAGCTCCAGTCATTGTAGCCATTTGGGGAGTGAACCAGTGGATAGAAGACTTTTTCTCTGTCTCTTCCTTTCTCTGTCTGTAATTAAAAAAAAAAAAAAAAATTTAAATAATTCTCCCGGACACTATTTTGTTCCCATGTTTATTTCAGCCTTCATGTTTTCTATCACATACAGTGTTGCTTAAAATATTGTCTAGGCTGGCGCCTTGGCTCAACAGGCTAATCCTCTCCCTTGCGGCACCGGCACACCGGGTTCTAGTCCCGGTCAGGGCGCCGGATTCTGTCCCAGTTGCCCCTCTTCCAGTCCAGCTCTCTGCTATGGCCCGGGAGTGCAGTGGAGGATGGCCCAAGTGCTTGGGCCCTGCACCCGCATGGGAGACCAGGAGAAGCACCTGGCTCCTGGCTTCGGATCAGCGCGGTGCGCTGGCTGCAGGGCGCTGGCCGCGGCTGCCATTGGAGGGTGAACCAACAGCAAAGGAAGACCTTTCTCTCTGTCTCTCTCTCACTGTCCACTCTGCCTGTCAAAAATTTAAAAAAAAATTTAAAAAAAAAAACATTATCTAGTGGGGGTATATCTAGAAAACAAAGAAGACTGGGACAGTGCACTTTGTAACACGAACATTTCCCAGGCATGCAAAAGTAGAATCTGAAAACAAGGGTGAAATGTCTTTGTATGTTCTTACTGCCCAGATTCATTAACCTACCACAGCACAATGATTCTAACTCTTATATATTATTCAAATAGATCCATAAATTTCCATCCAAATTGACATTTCTCTAATTCAGGATTACATGATTTCTTAGAAACTTTGGACTAATTTCTTTGTCTCTCATGTCTCCTCTCCTGTTCTCCACATGACCTACATGATACATTCCTGTAATTCTTTTAATTTCAGTAATAATCTAGCATATTAATCCTGAGCAAGTCTGAATAACTTCTAAATTTTCTGACAACAGATCTTTGTGCTTTCTTCTCTGCTAAAGTGATCATCCTCTAAAAGAGGACTTGAGTTTTTGTCTCCAGAGAACCTTGACATTTTATTCATACCAAATTTTTGGTGATCTGCATTTTGGTCCCATTATGTCCTCTATAAATTGCTACAATTACATTCACAATTGAGTTTCTCATCTAGTTGTATGGTCAAACTTCACTCCTTTAGTGATAAAAAATGCCAAGCGGAGTTAAATAGGCAAGGAAGACAATCGCATAATTGCAGTAGGAGCGAGATTGAATTCTATTTCTTTTTCTATGTATCTCTCTAAGAAAGAAAGCAAGAGAAAAAGAGAGAGATTGAGAGAGCGAGTGCTCCCTTTTGCTAGTTCAGTTCCTAAATGAGTGTAATGAGTGCGGCTTGACTGAGCTGAGGCTGGGAGCTTAAAACTTAATCCAGGTCTCCTCTGTGGGTGGCTGGATCCCAATTTTTTTTTTTTTTAATTTAAAATACAGAGTTACAGAGAGAAAGAGTTACATGGTGGGGTGGGAGAGAAAGAGAGAGAGAGAGGAGAGAGAGGTCTTCCATCCGCTGGTTCACTCCCCAGATGGTCGCAATGGCTGGAGCTGCATTGATCTGAAGCCAGGAGCCAGGAGCATCTTCCGGGTCTTCCATGTGGATGCAGGGTCCGAAGAACTTGGACCATCTTCTACTGCTATCCCAGGCCATAGCAGAAAGCTGGATCGGAAGAGGAGCAGCCAGGACTAGAACTGGCACCCATATGGGATGCTGGCACTGCAGGCTAGGGCTTTAACCCGCTGTGCCACTGCACCGGCCCCATGGATCCCAATTTCTTGAGCATTCACCTCTGCCTCTAAAGTCCTGCAATATTAAGAAGCTGGAATCGAGAGATAGATCTGCGAATTGAATCCGGGCACTCTGATATGGAATGAGGGTATCTTAACCACTAGGCCAAACCTTCCTCTGAACTCAATGAAATTGAGAGCACAGTCACATTGTATAAGTTCTGAGATGAGCTAGTGTAGAAATATTAGAGTATGCATAAGGAGGGTGATCAATTAGGTCATCTGACAATCACCATTGGTGCTTGCAGGAGTCAGGTTGCTGGCTTCCTACTGACAATGAGATACAAGCACTATCTTATTTTAATGGTTCCATTTCACACAAAGGGCTTCCAAATCCTTCAGAGGTATTTCTGAGTTGCAAAACTAGAAGATTTACATTTCAATGGAGCAGAAAAAAAATAAGCAATCCTGAATTTCCAAAGTAAGATTCCTAAGAAAAGGGAGGTCAGGGCCTATTGTCAGGAAGACACCAGCTCATAGCTTAGTCAAGCTGGTGGGGACATTTAGGGCATCTTGCACAATATTTGTAGTCACAACTTCTTGGTCACGTGAAACATTATACCTCTTCTTTTGCTGTTATGTCTTATAAAGTCTGATAGGACGCTCAAGGATTCTGTTTTCTTTTTTTATTTAAAAATCCCACAATTAATCCCCCCAGTTATACATACACTTGAGCTTTGGCTGCTGGGAAAATATATCTATTTTTCTTTTGTATCAGTTCCCTTGTTTGGGTGGTGTGCATATTTCTTCTAGATGACTTTTATGTAATTAATAAAAATTAATAAAAATTCTGCCAGTCATATATGCAAGCTCAAAGAATTATTCCTTTTGGGAAGAGCAATGTTATAATTTATATACAGAATAAATGATACATGTGCATACATACTTATATATCTATGAGCTTATTTATATATATTTGCATTTTTAAATATTTATTTACTTAGAAATTCTGGTTCTAAAATACACATTGTGGAGACACTTGTGAGGTCACAGTATAGGGAAATAGGTGCTTTAAGACACTTGGATTTAATCGTGTGAATATACAGTGGTTCTATTCCTCCAATGCTTGCTACTATATCAACAAGCTTTCAGTGTAATTACTGTGAATTACAGCCGAAAGAGCTGCAAGACACAAACTCTCTTTAAAGAAGTGTACTTGTTTAGACTCAAAATTGTTAAAAGGAGCAAAAATAGAGGCAGCAAGAGAAATTTGAGTCTTCAAAAAACTATAGTTACAGAAACATCAAACATGTTTGAATTCATCACATGTAACTTCCAATGACAACAAAACACTCAGATCATGCTAAAATTAAAGAAATCACAAAGTCTGAAGAGAAAAAATATACATCAGACCCCAAGACAAATATGGCCAAGATTTTGGTGTTATCAGACATGAATTAAAATGTCTTATTATTATGTTAATAGCTCTACTTGAAAAAGTAAAAATGGGGCCAGTGCTGTGGTGCAGCAGAGTAAAGCCCTGGTCTGAAGCACTGGCATCCCATATGGGCACTGGTTCTCGTCCCAGCTGCTCCTCTTCACAGCTTTCAGCTGTGGCCTGGGAAAGCAGTAGAAGATGGCCCAAGTCCTTTGGCCCCTGCACCCAATGGGAGACCTGGAAGAAGCTCCTGGCTCCTGGCTCCTGGCTTCGGATCAACGCAGCTCTGGCCATTGTGGCCAACTGGGCAGTGAACCAGCAGATGGAAGACCTCTCTTTCTGTCTCTACCTCTCTCTGTAACTGTCTTTCAAATAAATAAAATAAATCGTAAAAATGGCATGTGATAGAAGGGTCATTTAAAGACAGAAATGCAAACTCTATAAATAATAAAAAGAAAACACTATAAGAAAAAACACTTTAATAGAAGGATGAATATTTGACACAGTGGTTAGGCTACCACTTGGCACACCCACAATGGACATCAGAGTACCTTTGTTTGAATTCCAGCTCTGCTCTCCATTTTAGCTTCCTGCTAATGCATGCTTTGGTGTCAACAGGTGATGTGTTCCTGACACTCACTTGGAGAGCCAGGTTGAACTCCTAACTTGTGGCTTTGACCTCATCATCCTTGTTCTTGTAGCTATTTGGAGGGTGAATAAGCAGATATGAGAATTTTCTCTCACTCTCTGTTTCTCTGCCTTTTAAATAAGTAAAATAAATAAAGTTTAAAAAACTCTTTAATAGGAATGAAAAGTTCCTTTGATAGGTTCATCAGCAGAACAATTACAGCCAATTTTTTTTTTTTTTAAATCAGTGGCCATAAAGGTAAGTGATGCCTCCCAAACCAAAACACAAGGACCCAAAAAAAAGGAATGAAGAAAAAATTAGAATTGAACATCTAACAACTATGGGACAATTTCAAAAGGTACATATTATGTGAAGTCAGTATACCACATAGAAAAAAGAAAACAGAAAGAAATGTTGATGTAGTAATGGCTGAGAACTTTCCAAAGTCAGTGATAGACACCAAGTTGGAAATAGAAAAGCTTAAGAAACCCCAAAAAGGATAAGCTGAACGAAAGTACACTTAGGCGTATTGTATTTCAACTGTAGAAAAATCAGACAAAATAAACTCTTAAAAAAAAGCCAGGGACAAGCTGAAGGAATCTCAGCTGTAAAGGAACAAGAATAAAAATTGCAGTGAAATCCATGCAAGCGAAGAGAACTCTTTGTGTTTTAAGGATTTAAATTGAAAAAAAAAAATCACCCAACTAGAATTCTGTACCCAGTGAAATTGTTCTCCAAAACGAAAGAGAAATGCAAACAAATGCAGAAATTCATTGCAATCAGACCTATTCTGAGTAAAATGTTCACTCAGAAAAAAAAAAAAAGATATAAAGTAAGACTTAACCCACATTTTCAAACATGAAGAGCATGGATGAAAGAATAAAGGCCTCCTTAAAACAGCTCATATTAATGACAGTGAGTGCCTCCTGCCCAGTAGTGGCATGGCTAGTAGTTACATTTCTTAGCATAAAGCAAAGTAACAGTTTGAACCTGCTTCCTCAAGATGAATACTGAGTATTTATCTTAGCAGTATATTTATTTACAAAATTGTGGGCGGGTCTTTCTGTAGGTATCTTTACTGCCTCTCAGTGCTTGTAATTTAAGCAATCAAACATATGAAATATATTTATTTATAATATGTCAATAAAACATCTACTTTAAGATAATACACAAACACAGTAAAATGCCATATTATTTACAAATATTATTTACAAATAAAGACAGAATGTAGTGTCTGAGGAGAAGTCAGAAAACAAAAGTGAAAAAGAGTTTTAAAATGAAAGATCCTCATTCTTCAGTTACAGAAACAAAATGATAAAGCTAGAGTAAGTGAAAAATGAGGAACTAGGAAGAGCCATAACTATCAGATAGTACGGATGGTTTGTGAATCTACTGATTCTTCTTTCTCCCTTGCCTGACACACATAGAGAATTTTTGTGACACAATATACTCTCCAAGTTGTATTATCTCCTTCATGCATATGAAAAATAAGAGAGATTAATGCAAATATAGGGTTCTTATTTTTAATAAGTCTGTAAGATCTACCTCTCAACATTATTCCACTTAAGTAGGGAAAGAGAGAGACTCAATAAAAGTTGAAAGCTTTTACCTTGTAAAGGGTCTCCTGGCTTGAAATAGAACATGTACAACCATAGCAGAAAAATATAGTAGCATTCTTCTTTAAATTAATAACTAAAGTAGAAGTCCTCATGAATCCATATAGGAAAAAGATAAAATTAAGGGCAGGTATTTGGCACAGCAGTCCGTATGCCACAAAGGATGACCACATCTAGTATCAGAATATCTGAGGCTCAAATCCTGGCTCTGCTTCCATTTCTAGTGTCTTGCTAGTGTGCACTCCAGGAGGCAGCAGCTGGTGGTCCAAGCAACTAAGTCCTTGCCACCTTCCTGTGAAACTCTTAAGTATTAGCTTTGGCCTGTCCATCGCTGGTGGTTGGTTGTGGACATTTGGGAAGTGACTCAGAGAATGAGAGAGTTCTATCTGTTTGCCAATTTTTCTTTCCTTTTCAAACAAAAATAAGTTCACAATTCAATATTGAAAAATTATAAAGGAAAAAATAAAATACAAAGGGATTGCAAAGGTAAGGTTTAACAAAATAAATCCAAATATTATAAGAGAAACTACATGAAATACTAACCAAAAATAATTTAAAAACTAAAGCAAATGATAATCTTTCCAAATATGAATTGCAAAGTTTCCTTAAGAAGAAATGAAAAAGCACACTTCAATTAAAAAAAGAAAAATGAATAAGGTGACTAATGTTGAAAAATATAAAAACATTTTCAGTGTTGGACTTAATCTATGCTTTTCAAAACATTATATGAATATTTCAGCTCTCTGAATCACTGAGGATGTATAATAAGATGTAAATTTTCCCAATTCATTTTATGAAGCCAGTATAACATATGATCATATCAGTTGAGGAGAAAAAGGCACTTAATAAAAGTCAAACGTCCTTTCTAATAAAAGATTTAGATAAAATGAGAACATGTTATGCTTTTGAAATGTAATAAAGACTAATAAAATTGAACAGCAAATATCATTTTAAATAGAGAAGCACTAAAATAATTAAATTAACTAAATAATGCCTTTTATCATCATTGTTATTTTCTGGAGGTCTTAACAGTGGTCTAAGTAAAGTAAATAAATAGAGAAAATATTAAAAAAAATTGATAAATGCATTGTTTTCTATGCCTTTAAAGCCCAAGGATATTACTCTAAGTATATTATAATTAATAATAGAATTATGTGTGGGCATTTGAATTAATATTTGTTCTCCATTATAATAAACACCAAGAAATACAATTAAATAAAAAGTCCCACTCAAAATAGAGACCAAAAATTATGTATATTATATATATTATATACAAATAGTCTTTCTTTTTTTTTTTTTTTTTTTTTGGACAGGCAGAGTTAGTGCTGTGCGGATCCGAAGCTAGGAGCCAGATGCTTCCCTGTGGTCTCCCATGTGGGTGCAGGGCCCAAGGACCTGGGCCATCCTCCACTGCACTCCCGGGCCACATCAGAGAGCTGAACTGGAAGAGGAGCAACCGGGACGAGACTAGAACAGGGGTGCCAGTGCTACAGGTGTAGGATTAGCCTAGTGAGCCGCGGCACCGGCTACAAGTAGTCTTTTAAATAGGCATAACAGCTATATGATGAAGCTGGTCAGCTTTTCCAAATTAATAGAAAATAACTGACAGGTGCTGTACAAAAATCTCATGAGAAGAGAAGAAAAGTGGCAAAATAAACATTTCCCTGATAAAAATTCGACTTCTTAACACCTATCCACTGCTGGAAAGCAAAAATGTAGTAGAGGGAAACCACAACAAAAACATTAAAATATCCTTAAAGAAGTTCTTTAGAAAGTAGAAAATTTAAAATATATTGCATCTGAAAAAATACTGGAGATCAGAAGAGACAAACATAAAGAAGATATAAAAAGCAGGCTGATGGAACGCAATTCAAATGAAAGTAAAGGAAAGAAAACCCATGGAAAAACAAATTTTATGGAGCTCATGGGAAAATAAATGCTTATTTTGTTTTTGAGAACCAGAGAGGACTTGCTCTTTTCTACTGGTTCATACCCCTCAAAGGCCTGCAATGGCCTGGCATGGGCGAGTGCAGAAGCCAGGAGCTGGAAATTCAATCCAGGTCTCCACACGGATGGCAGAAAAACAATTACATGCATCATCACCACTACCTTCCAGGGTCTGTAATAGCAGGAAAACAGGATCAGGAGTTGGAACTGGGGATTGAACCCAGGTACTCTTATGTAACACAGGTGTCAGCCAGAATCTTAACCTCTAGACTAAATATCTGCCCCAATATAGAATAAGTTTGATTAAAGCTTGATAAAGGTTTTGAAATTATGTTATTTAAAATGTAACAAAGTACAGTAAAGGACACATTGACACATATGCATTGATAAAAAGTGAAAACAAAATGAGACAATTTAATAAAATGAGGTAAAACAATGATCAAAGGCAAAGATAAAACAGTAAGAAGATCCAACATTCATAAAGTTTGTGCAGAACACAAGAAAAACCTAAATGAAATAGAAATAATTTTTAAGACGATTATCCAAAGCTTTGCACAAATAAAAGACAAAGGTTATACATTGTAGTAGCCATATACATGAGGGTTGATTGAACCAGAACAGTTCATTTCTAGGCATACTCAGGTGCAACTAAGAGATTTTTGCATTAACAAAAAGTGCTCTGAACATTTTGTCAAAAGAGGTCACTTAATAGAAAGAATCCAAAGAGCATCTGATTCCTTCATGGAAATCTGGAAGGTAGGACAGGTTGAACAACACATTCAAAAACTCAAGGTAAGAAAATGCATGTCGAGTATGTGTCACTCAAGCAAACTGTTTCAAATATAAAGGCAGTTGAAAAAAATGTCCTAAACTTCAGGAATTGAGTGTGTTTTGTACTCATGAGATGAATCTTTCTGATTATTCTAGTAAAGGATATCCTTTGGCAACCAAGGCATTACTGGGGAAATGTAACAAAAGGACTGTAAGTCCATAGCAAATATATTGACATGTGTATCTAAGACTGACAAAATAGAGAGAGCCAACATGAGTTTCTTAAGGGCAAGTTTTTGACTCAAAACATGCCCACACTCCTTGTCGGAGTGTCTAGTTTGAGTCCTGGTTCAATTTCCCATCTAGTTTCCTGGTAATGCACCACCTGGGAGGTAGCAGATGATAGCTCTAGTACTTGGGTCCACACCACCCGCATGTAGACCCTATATGAGTTCTGTGACCCTTTATTTTTCTTGGTTTATTTATATAATAAAGTTTTATTGGAAATACCATCAGATCTGAGATTATGGAATAAGGCAACCAGTTCTGGTTCTGAATGGATTATCATTAGAACTTATTTCATTTCTGTTCCTTTTCTTAATTCTGAAAGTAGTTTGAGTAGGAGAATATGGATGCCACTGAATCTTGGATTCCAGTAAAAAGAATTCAGTAATCTCAATGAAAATTAATTTTGTTTAAAATGAATTATTTAAGCCCTGTCTTTAGACACTGGATAACTATTTAGTATGTGAATAAAATTTAAGAATAGATATTGTACTATTTATGTCTATATGTATTTGTAGCTTATTCATACTGTAGCCTTGAAAAGAAGCTGCAAGAGGTATTTCTGACATAATTTATGATTTCCTGGCAACAAAAGGAAAATTTTACAATGTATATTCAGTTACATTGATAAAATGTAAATTTTTTTTTTTTTTATCTGAGGCAAGTATTGAGCAAAGAAATTTACTGGGTTCATTGTATTACAGTTTTAATTTATTGAAATAACAGAAATAAAAATAAATCCATGCATTTTTAGTTCAGGAATTACTGAAATGGAACTTTCTGCCATTTAATTATATCTTTCAGAGAACTATAATCTCTTAATCGCCATGAGCTTCTCTTTTATCCCAGTAATTGGCAGACATGCACATAGCATTCATATTACACTTTTCATGTCAGAAAGGAAGGCTGACTAGTGAATTAGAGGCTTTTCAAAAGTAAAGCTTCTGCTCTTTTAGTTGATGATATTTGAATCACTTTGAATATCCCATCAAATATCATCCTTTGATGGGGTTAATCTATATGGTAATGGTTTCTCTATTTTTATGTGTGATTTCTTGGCCTTTTCATTTATTGAATACATTGTATTTGTGCAATTTATATCATTTAGAAAGAAAATCTTCAAGTCAGTGAAGGGAGCAGCATACACTTTTATGACAAGGAAATTACATTCTAAAACTTGTATTTAAATGATATATTCAAATTAGGTTAAAAAGATCCTTTGAAAGAGAATTTGTTTGTAATAGAAAATCCTTGTAGAAATTGTAAACAGATCTTTATGGGGGCAGAAGAGAAGAGGAGGTACAATTCTGTGAAACTCCACAGAAAGATAACTCCAAAGGATCAACTTTACTTTAACATTTGGAGAAAGACACAAGCCCAGAGATTTTAGGCCACATGTGTGACCAGTAGACTGTATTATAAATATAATTCTACATATAGAATATTGATGCTTTTGAGATTATCCCAAATTTACTCACAATCGGATAGATACAGGGAAGATACTAAGATTTAAGAAAGAGATGAATGTGGTGTATTGACTAGGAAGATGCCTGTATTGTTATTATTTATTTATTTATTTTTTATTTTTATTTATTTATTTATTTTGCTCAGGCTGAGTGGACAGTGAGAGAGAGAGAGAGAGAAAGGTCTTCCTTTTTCCATTGCTTCACCCCCCAAAATGGCCGCTGTGGCTGGCGGCCGGCACACCACACTGATCCGAAGCCAGGAGCCAGGTGCTTCCTCCTGGTCTCCCGTATGGGTGCAGGGCCCAAGCACTTGGGCCATCCTCCACTGCCTTCCCAGGCCACAGCAGATGGCTGGACTGGAAGAGGAGCAACAGGGACAGAATCCAGTGCCCCGACCGGGACTAGAACCTGGGGTGCCAGGGCTGCAGGCGTAGGATTAGCCAAGTGAGCTGCAGCTCTGGCAAGATCCCTGTATTGTTAAAGTTCCTGGGTTAGAATTTCAGCTCTGCTTCTGATTCCAGCTTCCTTTTGATGTGTGCCTTGTGAGGTAGCAGATAAAAGCTCAAGTGCTTGGATCTCTGCCACCGAGGTGGAGAGCCAAGTTTAGTCCCAGGCTTCTGGCTTTCCCTTGGCTCAGTCCTGGTTATTGCAGGCATTTGAGGAGTGAATCAGTGGATGAAAGCTCTCTCTGATTCTATCTTTCAAATCAAATGAAAACAAATTTTAAAAATGGTACAAGACACAAATAGAGTTGCTGATACATCAGAAATAATCCACTATTTTGCAAGTGTGTCTTGTAATAAAGGCACAGAATTAATAAAGTGAGGCATAAAAAACAACTTTCCTGTCACAGGGACTTTTTTAGTCATTGTAATTGAAGATAACTTTTTATCTTAGAAATAAAGATCAAGGAAGTATAAAGAATATCAAAGTTTAATCTGCAACTTATTTCTATCTAGTTGTACTCTTCTGGTCGAGGTAGTTTCCAATTCCCTATGTCTCAGTTTCATCATCTGTAAAATGAGGGTATTGTTTGCCTAGGTAATGAGTTTTTGATGCATATGAAGATTAATTGAGCTAATACATATTAAGTGCTTAACACAATTCTGGGGACAACGAATGGCAGCCCATTTTGTCATTATTAACATAACCACAGAGAAATCTACAGGCTTAACATGATGGCTGGTGTATCAGGTATTCACACAGATGGGTAAATCATTGCTCTCTGCTCACAACTGAACAAACTCAGACTGAACAAGCAGGGTTTCATTTGCTAAAATTATATTTGCACAAGGGCAGATATTTACTGTTTTAGTTTTAACAAAATTTGGAGTGAATGAGTAGTTAATTAGCTCCATAAGAATCAGAGTCACCATATGCTTCCAAATATATGGTTTGACCCTCCTTTTTTGTACACTTGAGATTTCAAATACTTTACATTTTAAAAACGTCTATGTAATTACATTTTGTTCTTTTAAATATATAAAGTGAGTTTAAGTGTCATGTGACCTTGTTGCTTTCTCCTTCTCTCAAAGAGTATCCACCACTAAACAAATTGCCTACTTCTTCCCTTGCCGGAGAAAAAGGCCGTGGAAGTGTTACTGGAGAATCACAGGGTTCTTGTCTTCGCCCAATCAAGAATTCAGGCTGAGACAGAGAGTAGTGGGAAGTAAAATAGCAAGGTTTATTAGGGAAGGGACATCCGTAAGAACGGATGGGCGCCTCACCAGACAGGGCCTGAGAGAGTGTCCAGTCGCTCGGACTGGGGGGAAGGGGGAAGCGAGGTTACATGGTTGACTGGAGAGATGCGGCTCAGCAGAGAGGCAAAGGGCTGAGCGCGCAGTCCGGTTGAGGCCGGGGGTTTTTAAGGAGATGGGTCTTTGTCTTCACACATCTCCTCCCGAAACAAAGGATTTTATGGATGTAAATATTAAGAAGCTCCTATCTGAGTTTTCCCCTGAAGGTATCAGACAGGAGGAAGCCTAGCTGGCACCACCCTGGGTTCAGAGGAAGGGAGAGCAGGACCCCCTAGAGATTTGGGATCCAGAACAGGGTGTTTGAAATGCAGATACTGGGCTGCATCTGGGACACTGGGGAAGATTTGTCAGGCAGAAGGGGCAGGGACCCCCACCTGGCAGGTTATCAGGTAGAAGGGGGCAGGGCAGGATGTAAATACCGGGCTGCCCCTGAAACATTATCGGGATGACTTTGAGATGCAGATGCATATGCTGGACATAGATGTCTTCTCTTTAGGCCTGTTACACACACATAAGCTCATATCTAACTTCCTACCTAACATTTCCACTTCTCAATATTGAACCAACTTTGGAGCGAATAACTTTCTTCAGGTATATGCTTATGTTCACATGACATTTTTGTCTGCTGTAGAAAATGAATGATGAAATTGTGGGATCTGAAATGCATTTTTATTTTTATTCCTATAGACAAACACCCTCCAAAATGGCTGCCTTAGTCTTCAGTGTAATGAGCAAAGTTTGAGTAAAATTTTCCTTGCACCTTCACTCACAATCAATGTTAACAAACTTTTTTTTTTTTAAGAAATGTTATTAACACATGTTACCTCATAGATATATCCCCTGACTTGGAATGGTTTTGATTACAGATAGTAAGCATTAACTCTACTTAGTTTAACAATAGGAATTGTATCACATAATGAATAATCTCTAATATCTGGTGGCCCTAAGCCAAATATGGCCAAGGCTCCAACTGCAATTCTCTGCTTTTCCCTATGTTCCTTCTTGTTCCCTGTGTTTGCTTTGTCCTGAGGCTAGATCTTATCCTGGTCATTTAATGACAACACCAATTTGAATTCTCACATACAGATATACCAGTGTCCACAGGCATAAAAGAGGCCATTTCTCCCTTATGTACTCGTTAGGAGAAAAACAAGAAAAAGAAATTCAGAAATCTCTCATGATCCCAACAGTTTTTCAGTATGCATTGGCAAAAATAGCCTAATGCCTAACCCTGTCACTGGAAAGGAATTAGTTTATGCTTTTCAGCTGTAAGGTTGGTTTCCACCCAAGAGAAACCACCTCCTTTGGCTGGGATAGTGTTCAGCCTTTCTTGAGGTTTGTGGCCTTGAGGGAAAGAATGGGGTTTGGGCTCATGGGAAGCTGTTCTCTCAAGATTCCGGGATGCTGTGATAAATATTGTCTAGGCAAGTAATGGTTTCTGTTATGTTTTGGTAGAAGAAAAAGGAATATAATCTTCCCTTCTAAATAGATCCCAAATAAAGAATAAAAAGTATTCAAATACAAAGTCTTATAAGACATACATGCAAAGAACTAACCACACCTGAGGATGGAATTGATGGAATATCGTGACACAGACATTCAGTTTATAAAATATGAATGCACTCTTAAAAAGAAGTCATGTGATCACCAATGTTTTATAATGTATAAATTCATAGAGTGTTAATTTCAATGTTTGGAAATATGAATAGTTAAAATGCATGTTGTCCAATTTCCTGTTAATAAATAAAATATTTAATTCAATAAGATAAGAAAATTAGAACACTAACATTGTTAGTATCAGTATCTGGCTACTGATAACAGAATGAGTCATTAATAAGGTAAATCTTCCTTTTTGCCACTGAAAACATATTTGAAAGCAGACAAAATATATTCCATGGGAATTATATTTTAGCAGCAATGGTAGTAAACATAAATTTAAGAAAACATATAATGAATTGAGTGGTAATAAGGAAAGGAGTGGGAAATAAACCAAGGAGAAAGACTTAGGGAATATTAGTTTAATGGGATTGGTTAAGGCCTCCCTTCGATCAGACACCTGTCACAAGTGAGGGAAGTAGTCATATAACTATCAGGACATTTTACAACTCTGGGGCGAGAACTGCAAAAAACAAAACAAAATAAAAAACCAAGATCAAGTGACAATTTGTAGATAAATTTAGAGAGAGAGAGAGAGAAACTGACACAGTGGTAAAATTGCTCCCTTTGCAATCTTTTTTTTTCATTTTTTCTTAAATTTTTTATACTCAGGATGGTTGTAGGAGCATGAAATGGCATAAAAAATTTACTGCTTATGGAAACTTTCAGCTACATTCCTACTTTATTTCCCCAAGGATATTGTAGCAAAGGAAAAATAATGGATACATCTGGATACAGATTTTTATTAAAAAAGATTTCTTTCTATATTATGATCACCACCACTAGTACTTTCTACACATCTTCAGGCTTGTTACAAACTGTATCATTTTTTAGTGACAGTTTATGAGTATTCAGATAAAGAGATGGGTAAAAATGTGTCAGAGCTTATAAAACATTGTCTAAGGGAAAGACATAGTATGTCTGATATAATTGAGTCACTAGAAACAGAGATTCTATAATGGGCAGAGATAATTGTCCAAGTTCTAATGCAATAGCTTTCGTGTAGCTCTTCATATGACAGCATTGCCTTTGAATTATTCATGAGGTTAGTTCAATATGATAAATTATATAAAACTTTTGGTATATGGTATCTGTTCCATCAACAGTTTCTATTAAAGTTATCTATTATTTTGTTTCGCATTCAACAAATATTAGATTTTTGACATCATTTCTTCTATCAACTATGTAGTGTTTCAAATCATTATATGTGCCTTCATCACATGAAACTTAGAAAAAAATTAAATATAAAGCTGAAGATAAAAAAAAGGTTGGATTACTCAGACTCTTAGATTCCTAAAACAATGTTTTCATACATTGAGATCAGTATTTTCTCATTTAATTCCCAGTTATCTTCCCACCTGAATAGTCTTCCACTGTAGTATACCAAATGTGTTGAATTTGTACATTTTCCTGGGAAATGCATATTGGGGTATGAGTGTATGTTCTGTTTGAAGATATGTAAATTATAGTCTGCATTAGATCTTGTAGTAAAGAGTCTGGTATTTTGAATATTTATTGACAGCTTTTAAATTTTAGCCCTCTTCCTTCATCTCTGCCCACAACTGGATGCCAAATAAGAAAATCTGGGTGTTCTCTGCTTTGGTGCTGATGAGAATGACAAAGCATGCAAGGTCCTTCCCATGCATGACAATGCTCTCCCCATCCCCACCTCCTATCTGCCATAAAAATTCCCAACATGGTTCCTTGCCCTGGTCTCATCACCAGTTTTGTTTGCTTTACCAGCTTGAGTTCACTTTGCTCTCCCCAGAAAGCCACATTAGAGTAGCATCATTAGTTTTGACATTGCAAACAAACACTGGGTGGGAGGCTTCTTAATACTGTAGAGTAATCAAAATACATTTCTCTATTTCTTGATCTACTCAAAGTATTTTTGTTTATAAATGCAAATACACACATATGTATTTCTATATTGAGATTTATGATTCTAACTGGTATCATGACCAGTATCCTATTTGTGCATAGTAAAATCAGTCTCAATTTATCTATCTGTATCCCCTTTGAAGGGCACTGGGTTTTCTCCAATTCTCCATCTCTGCAAAGGGTAGTGTGACTAATATGTTTGTGTTTCCTCTCACAAGCCTAAATAATACTCTGTTAGATATGTGTCCAGGGCTGATAACAACTGTTCATATTGTTAGCACATTTTTCTATTTTTGTTTCTTCATTTGCAGGATTTATTTTCATACCTTAAATATAAATGCCTGATTTGCTATATTCAGATGTCTTCATCCTGGTAGTTACCTGTAAGTTAACCTCATCCTGCTCACTTTGGTACAAAGGCCTTAATTTTAATTTAAATAAATCCACAATGTCCTAAACACTTGAATTAAATGGGCCCTATAAGAAGTATTTCTTCATGGTTAGTTATTTTCAGTATTTTCCTCTCCATTTGGAGTTCATATTTTTATTTAATGTTATGATCTAGATATATTGGTTTACAAAATGGTGATCTGTTTTTCCTATGATAATGGGTAACTTTTGGACTTTGGTAACTTTTTTCTCCATAACCTATAAACATGGGTTTGTTTGAGTGTTTCTATTCCAGTTCAATATTTTGCATTCTGTGGCTTCCTATAGTGTGGTGAGATTTACCTGGGTCAGCCTCACCATGCTTTTTCTTTTGTCAAGCACTACTATTCTATATAAAGATCTTTTTTCTTTTAAATAAAAGTTTGAATGGGGCTGTATTTAGTTGTTAGTTTATTTGAAGAGTGAATATCAACAATCAACATGTTAAATCTTTTATTAAAATTATTGTTGTTGAAAATATTTATTTATTTTATTGAAAAAGCAGAGTCACAGGTGGTCACTTAACTGACTACACCACAATACCACATCCTCAAATTATTTTTTAGTGTATTATGATACTTGTTTGTATGTAATAGTTTTCATTTTCTCTGATGATGTTAGTTATTTCATAAGTCCTTACATTTCATTATTATTTTGATATGTATGTGGCTAACATATTCTATAACAAGGTTCTGAGACATTAGGCAATTTGGTTTCCTTAATATCCCATCAATTCCAAATTCACAAACAGGGGTGAGATAAAAATAATTATGTTTATTTGTTTACATGGGGGTGGGAGAATGAAAAAGCTGGGAATGTCCCTGTTAGCTATCTCCAGGGAATCTGACAGTGGATTTCCAATTATCCCTGATCAATTTCCCTGACTTTGGATAACAGTCTAGGTAACAACTATGTGGATATTCCTCGAATCGCTGCTGTTCCTTTTGGATGGCCTTGCATGTCGTAGTGCCATGAATCCGCTTTATCAGAGTTGAAGCCAGAGCAGATGCTTTCTCTCTGGTGATATCAATCCTTTTAGACCAGGCAGTAAAATCCTAAAAATCCTGCTGTCAGATTGGTGAAGTCACCCTACTACATCGTAGTAACACAGTATCAACTGATATATGATTCAGTTTTTACATTCTATTTACAGTGCTTTGGCAGGTGTTGCTATATTTTCTATTTGCTTATTGCTGGTGCAGAAAAATTTTTCATACATTTGGCTAAATATTACCATAATCTCTCAACCACTTGAGAAGCTTGCCAGTTTTGCAAGGATTTTTCACAGTAATGGTTATATTACTCTCAAATAATGAGAGATTCATATTTTCCCTTTCCATTGTCTTGTTGCCATTGTCTTTATTTATTCATTTATTTATCTGACAGATAGAGTTAGACAGTGAGAGAGAGAGAGAGAGACAGAGAGAAAGGTCTTCCTTCCGTTGGTTCACCCCACGAATGGCTGCTACAGCCAGCGCTGTGCCGATCCGAAGCCAGGAGCCAACATGCTTCCTCCTGGTCTCCCATGCAGGTGCAGGGCCCAAGCACTTGGGCCATCCTCCGCTGCACTCCTGGGCCACAGCAGAGACCTGGACTGGAAGAGGAGCAACCAGGACTAGAACCCAGCGCCCATATGGGATGCTGGCGCCGCAGGCAGAGGAGTAACCTAGTGCGTCATGGCGCCGGACCCTGCCATTATCTAGTGTTATTTTATTTTATTTATTTATTTATTTGACAGGCAGAGTGGACAGTGTGAGAGAGAGAGAGACAGAGAGAAAGGTCTTCCTTTACCGCTGGTTCACCCCCAATGGCCGCTGCAGCCGGTGCGCTGCGGCCAGCGCACCGCGCTGATCTGAAGGCAGGAGCCAGGTGCTTCTCCTGGTCTCCCATGCGGATGCAGGGTCCAAGGACCTGGGCCATCCTCCACTGCACTCCGGGGTCACAGCAGAGAGCTGAACAGGAAGAGCAGCGACCGGGACAGAATCTGGCGCCCCAAGCGGGACTAGAACCCCGCGTGCCAGTGCTGCAGGCGGAGGATTAGACTATTGAGCCATGGAGCCGGCCCCAGTGTTATTTTAAACAATAGCAGGGAGATCAAATATCCAGGTGTTATCCTGATTGAAAGTGAATGTGTTAAGTTTTTCCATTAAGTATGTGTTTTCTAAATTATTTTGGCATATAGACATGCTTAAATATTCATATTTCAGATTTTTTAAGTTTTTTTTTTTCTCATAGGTAATGCTGGATATTATAAAATTCTTCTGTATATGAGTACCTTAACCATTTGCTCATAAACTTTCTTCTGAGTTAGATTCTTTGTCATCATATTCCTAAAGTTCAAGCATCAGTAAATCAAATTTTTAAAATGTCTCAGATTAAGAAATTTTTTAATCATAATAATCAAAGATATGAGCAATGCATAATGAAGATCAGTAGATTTATTTTTAATTACCCTTGCTATAACAGGTAAATTCAAATTGCTTTGGGATATACAGTTACAGTTTTCATTTTGACGGAATCTATAAAAACTTCCTCTGAAAATAAGGATAATATTATATACACATACAAAGTTAAAATCAAACTTGAACATGAACAAAATATACTTTTTTATTATTTTCCATGCCTTGTGATCATTTTCATATCTGTGATCAGTTAAATGTATAAAAAGTTATCAAAATCACATGATAAAGAACATGTCTTGGTCTTGAAATTTATATTTAACCGTAAATGCTCCTATAAATATACTTTTAAAAGGCCTAACTAGACTCTTAGATGAATCTCAACTGTGAATGTTATCATAATGTCAATTTCTGAAGTTCATAAAAATACATCTTGAAATGTTCTTGTAAATGTCCCTGTGATTACAAAATTGTGATCAGGAGAATGGAAATGTTTGAATTGTACTTCATGATGTTATAGAAAATCTTAAATAGCCATATGACCTTCTGTGAAAGAAGTCCAGTAATTTATGTTATAGAAAATTGTGTGTGTGTGTGTGTGTGTGTGGTATATTGAGAATCTCCCTTGGAAGAAGCAACGATTATATAATAATTCAAAATAATATATTAGTTTGCAATATATATATATAAGCTAAACCTGAAGAAGAGAAATTCCATATGCATTTGAAAAAACGATCTAGGAGTTGAGCTGAAAATTCAAGGTTGTGAAAAATTAATGAAGTAGGTGAAATACTGAAGTAAATGTAGATGATTTCCATGCCTTCTCATTGTGTTAATCCAAGAATATCCTAAAGAATTATTAAGTATCTCTATTTTTGTTATAATAATATTGTATTTTGTTAATGATTTTGGAAGATAAAAATCTTCTTTCTAAACCTTTCTTTTTCTGTGACTTGTGCACAAATACACACACACATATATACATATATATGTATGGACACATAGTCATATATTTACATTATTCCTAAGAAATATATCAGATATTTAATAAATCCTTTGCTTCATATTGTTTTTCATGAGAATTTAAAAAATATTCAAAGGCAACAGAAACACAACTAAAATACTAAAAGTACCTTTGCTTTTATTAATCCATATTAATATAATAGTTTTGTTGTTCATAACATACATCTTTCAGGTGGATTTGTGTTGTCCTCATTGTCCTTTTACTTCTTTCTAAGAAGGTTCTATTTGCCTCTCAATCAGAAAATTTAATTGTAGCTTAGACAGCACCTTTCTTAGCTCCTCTAATAATGACTCTGTCCTTTGTTCTAGACCCTGTCTAGCACACTTGGGCTTCATTCCTTTGTAATCATAACCTCTACCACCAATGGCTCTACTCCCAACCTGTGTGTACTGATGGTCCTCTTCCCCACTTAATGCTGTATAATTGTTGAAACCTGGTAAATGCCACTCTTAGGATCATTGGTTACTATCCTCACTCTGTCTTTTATGATCTTGTTTAAATATGGTCAGAGTTGGCAAACTTGGAAGGCTTCCATAGCCTTGGCAACTCATGACGACAGCCTAGGATGGTTACTGGCACCATAAACTAGAGTGTCAATTTGTTGGGTCAACAACAGGAGTCACTGTGCACTTGCTCCTCATGTGGGATTTCTGTCCTTAATGTGCTGTACATTTTGATTTAATGCTATAACTAGTACTCAAACAGTATGTTTCACTTTGTGTTTCTATGTGGGTGCAAACTGTTGAAATCTTTATACTAAATTGATCTTCTGTATATAAAGAGAATTGAAAATGAATCTTGATGTGAATGGAAGGGGAGAGGGAGCGGGAGAGGGGAGGGTTGCGGGTGGGAGGGAAGTTATGGGAGGGGGAAGCCATTGTAATCCATAAGCTGTACACTGGAAATTTATATTCATTAAATAAAAGTTAAAAAATTTAAAAAAAAGATTTATAATGCATTATGCCTTGATCAGTATAGCAACAACAGCAGCGGATACATCAACGCACCTGGCCTCAAAGTTTGTGTCTACTGATTAGAATGTAAGAAAATTATGAAAGTAAGTGGTCCACAACTTTCACAAAAACTCAGTTATATATAGTTTTATGTGTGTGTGTGTATATATATATATATATATATATATATGATATTAATGCTTTTAAACAGCGTCTCAGATATTGTGACAAGGTTAGCAAGCTCACATCATCATCTGTAAAGTTTCCAGAATACAAAGCATTGTATTGTTTTGGTGGATTTAAAAATAGAGCGATTCACTTTGCTTTCCAGGTTTGTACCCCTATCTAGCTCAGTTATTGGGAGGTGTGGGTATATTGTCCTTTAATCAAATTTCTCAAGCCATCACTTTTAAGAAGTCAGTAAAACAAAGTATTGAAATGCAGATTGTATTGATTTGTTCCAAGTTATTGCAAGGTAAGAGGAAACAGTTATGTTAGGGTAAATCAATATCATCTACATTACAGTACATTGCCTCCCAGCATGCCAGGAAATAGTCAGTGATCTCTATTACAGAAGTGGCCACTGTGACCACCCTATCTTGTTTGTTGTTAAATTTATGTCCCTAAAACCTTAAAGTAAGCATGATTTTCAAATTTTCTCAGAACCTAAATTCAGTTTCCAGTGTCTAGTCTGGAAGAGCATCTGTACTTTTTAGCTTTATCATAAAAATTATGAAAATCTGGAATTATTACAATCTCAATGAATTTATGTCTTGATATATAAAAATGTATAACTGTATTATAATTTTGTTTTTTTTTGTTTTTTTTTTTTTTTTTTTTGACAGGCAGAGTGGACAGTGAGAGAGAGACAGAGAGAAAGGTCTTCCTTTTGCCGTTGGTTCACCCTCCAATGGCCGCCGCGGTAGCGCGCTGCGGCCAGCGCACCACGCTGTTCCGATGGCAGGAGCCAGGTGCTTCTCCTGGTCTCCCATGGGGTGCAGGGCCCAAACACTTGGGCCATCCTCCACTGCACTTCCGGGCCACAGCAGAGAGCTGGCCTGGAAGAGGGGCAACCGGGACAGGATCGGTGCCCCGACTGGGACTAGAACGTGGTGTGCCGGCGCCGCAAGGCGGAGGATTAGCCTGTTGAGCCACGGCGCCGGCCAATTTTGATTAATATGAAATCATGATTTTATTACATATTGACTTCTCAAATATAAACTTGTGGTTTCTTGTCTGATACTCTCTCCAAAAAGTCTTCCTGAGAGGAGCAGGTGATCGTTTATCCTCCTGCTTTGGCTGGCCAAAGGAGGTTTTCAATTAGTCCCCATGTGATAATAACTGCTTAGATCAGCACAAGTGGACTTTGTAAACTGTTACTAGGAAAGTATTAAATGCAAAACTGAGGCCTGCGCAGCTCACTAGGCTAATCCTCCGCCTGTGGCTCCGGCACCCTAGGTTCTAGTCCCGGTTGGGGCGCCAGATTCTGTCCTGGTTGCCCCTCTTCCAGGCCAGCTCTCTGCTGTGGCCAGGGAGTGCAGTAGAGGATGGCCCAAGTGCTTGGGCCCTGCACCCCATGGGAGACCAGGAGAAGAAGCTGGCTCCTGCCATAGGATCAGTGCGGTGCGCCGGCTGCAGCGCGCCAGCCGCTGCGGCCATTGGAGGGTGAACCAACGGCAAAGGAAGACCTTTCTCTGTCTCTCTCTCTCACTGTCCACTCTGCCTGCCAAAAGAAAAAAAAAAATAAAAAAAAAGAAATACGTGGGGACAAGAAAGTATAGAAAGATTAGTATGTCTTTTAATCTCTTTATCATGACATATTAGAATTTCTACATTTTCCAGTTTGTATGATTTTTTGAAGTTCTCAATGTTAAATAAATAAATTTGTTGTCATGTGATAGCAGTTGTCGTTGTGTGTAGAAGGGGGAGAAGTGGAGAATACAAATATCTGCAACATCATATTTGTTATTGCTTGATTGACAGGCCACTTTTTGCCTGCCTACCTTCCAAAGGGGGATGTGAAGAATTACAGACAGCCTTGAATTAGCCTAAAATACATTGTCCTCGCTAACAACAAGCTAATGCTACAATATTATGGGAAAAATGTTTTTATTGATTTTTTTATATTTCCCCTTAATATTCGGCCAAATTTCTCTGAAATAGTTTTGCTTATAACATTTCTTTATAATTTAATTTTCATATTGATTTCCCTTTTACATGTAATAGTATATTTGAAAATTATAGTATCATTCATAACCATTTTATGGAACTGCTGTATTTAACATTACTTCTAATGTCTATTTAAAATATTCCACCTATTTTTCAAAAGTAAATAAAATATTTCTACTTAGAAATTTCAATAAAAATGATAAGAATTCAATTCTTTATGTCTGTTGGTGAATATATGATCAGAATATCTATAATTTACATTTACTATACTAAAAAATTTTAAAATTTGAAGAGATGCATATTTTCTATAGTTTTGCACATTAATAAAATGAATGTTTACACTGAGAAAATGTTAAAAATTTTTTGAAACACTTTTCACTGATATAAGAGAGAAAAAATTATGTTTTAATAACAGACAGGGTTTCTTGGGTACATAAGATAGAAACAAACCATGGTAAACTATATCAATGTTAAACTGACTGAGGAACATTATACTTCATAAATCTGAAGATTAATAGATTATAATGACATTAGAAACATCCTCTGCAAAAAACCACAATATACATTGTAAATCACATGCAAAAATATCTTGTGAAATTCACAAATTTTATTAATTTGAAAAGTAAATTAACTATGCTTTTACTTTACATTTGTGTTCATACAACAGAAATAAGTGCACAGAATTACTTAGAAATCACAGCAAATATTTCTAACAAAATTTGCTTCTGTGCTTTTAAATTTTCTCTTCATTTTACTGTTTCTGGAACCATTTCTTAGCTGCTGACTTAGCCGTTCCCCTCTTGTGATGCACTGACAAGACCTCCATTTTGAAAATGAAGTCTCACAATGCTCTGGCAATTTGGATGCATCCCTGAGTCCAAATAACAAATGCTAATTCTTCTAATCCAATCACAGTAATCCAATTCGCTTTTGCCCTATGGATTAGCATAGGAATGCCATTAAATTCTCATCTGTGAAATATACAGTGATATTTAATGAAAGGATTTAAGGGAAAGTTTTTCCCCTCGTTAAGAAAGCAACAAATTAAGGAGAAACTGCTCATCTGACCTCTGAGAAAAGGAATTTGGTAATGTTAAACCTGTAATGGCTGTGATGGAAATAATGGAATTCTCATGACTGTGTAGAAATCACATTAGCTAAAGCAGTGGAGAGTTAAGGGGAGCTTTGAGGCTACCAATTACTACTCTATCAGCCCATCCTAAAGTTGTCTAACTGCAAACTTCTTGCAATATATGATAATACATTACCTATAAGTAAATTAGGTTGGAAGTACAGTAAAATCCACAAATATCCCACATGTTCACAATTCTCTCAGTGATGAATTGACTATATTCTCATAGGCAGTAGGTGGAGATGAAACCATCAAGTAAAACTTTTCCAAAAACAACAAATAAATATAATGCGATGTTTGTTTATGGCTTTCTTCTTTCAGATCTTTCCATTGACAGTCAATTGGGATCTTGTGAACCTCTCCAGTGATTTTAGAACATCTTCCTTTAGGTTGCACTCTCTCCCTAATTCAAAACATCCATGCATCAAATCTACCAAGTTGTGGTATCTCCAAAGCTGAGTCAGAAAGAAACACAAAAATAAAATCATACTTAATTGCATCTATCCTTCCAATTTTGTCCTGTTTCTCTATTTTAATGACAAAATTTGTTTATTAAGATTTTATACTACTTTTTGGTTGTTACATACAGTTCCTACACTTTCTCTCTCTTCATCCCAATATAGACATGTTTTAAAATGCAATCACCATTTTACTGTTCTATTATTTGTCCCATCTACAATATTCCACACAAATCATACTCTACTTTGCAAATACTTCCTCTCTGGATTCATGTGAACCATGTATTTCCAATTTTCATACACGTTGCTTTTTATTGAGTATTTAACCATGTATTCCAAATATCCATGACTAAATCAAATGTCTGTATGAATACTATGCTCATCCTATTCCAAATATTGGATTTAGTTATTCTCAGTTATTATGTTGACTACACAGGCTTGAACTAAAGCGCTCCTTCAAGTATTCCTTTAAAGACAAAGAACAGGGTTTGGCACAGAAGCGTAGTGGGTAACACTGTACCTGCAGCACTGGCATCCCATTTGGGTACTGGTTCCAGTATCGCCTCCTCCACTTCAAAAGGCTCCTTGCTGATGCAACTGGGAAAAGCAGCAGAGGATGGCCCAGGTCCTTGGGACTGTCCATCCACATAGGAGACCTAGAAGAAGCTCCTGGCTCCTGGCTTCTGTCTGACAAAGCCCTGGTAGTTCGGGCCATTTGGGGAGTAAACCAGTGGATGAAAGGTCTCTTATCTCTCACATCTGCCTTTCGTTCTCTATAGCTCTTTCAAATAAATGAACAAATCTTTAAAAAAATAAAAGGAACATATCATAAACACAATAACAATTTCCATGTCTATGGCAAAGGATCTAAAAACCCACATCCTGAGCCAAGCAGATGATTTTATGATAAATTTACAGAAATGGTTTAACTTCTGGGTTCCTAAGTTAGAGCAAATGTTTCTTCAATAGGTGAAATGGTGTATCTCTAAAACAATGCTGGAACACAGAGAGAAAATGGACAGTATTATTCAGGAATCTCTCACAATATAAATTTCTTTATATTTTATACTTTCATTTTTCTCTGAGTCCTATAGAGTGTATTGTTGTTCCAGGCTAGATCATATGGCAGATATATGTCTCACCTTTTAAAGAAGACTGTCCAACAATTTTATAACTGGTTGTTATCATTTTGCATTTCCACCAGCAATATATGAAAATTCCATTTCTTTCATTCCTTCAGTAACACTTGAGATGGTCTATCTTTTACAATATAGCCAAACTAGTGAGCATGTGGGAGTATTTTCTTATGGTTTTAATTTGCGTCTCCCTGATGGATAGTAATTATAATCATCTTTTGATGTGCTTATTGACCATAATTTTCTATTGTGAAATGTCTGCTAAACATGCTGCCTCTTTGTATATGGAGTTATCTTCTTATTATTGATTGTAAGAGTTCTCAGTACACGATGTCTGTCAGATGAGCCTGAAGTAAATATATTCTTCCAGTCCGTCACTTAGGTTTTCATTTCTTATTGACACTTCATAAAGAGCATAAGAAACCTCTTGAGATGAAACTTAATTTATCAAAAATTTACTTTGTGTTTTTTTTTATTTCCATTTAGGAAATTTTTATTCACTCCAAGTTCACAAACAGTGTTTATATTTTCTCTTGGGATTTTGTATTTTTAAAATATTTTTACAATATAATTGCTTTTCTTTTTTGTAATACAAATTGTTAAAGGAAAACTATTATTTTTCCCAAAGTTTCATCTCTTACTATTTTATCAGAGATAATAGTTACGATGTTAATAGCTAATTAAGGGTCCGGCGCTGTGGCGTAGCGGGTAAAGCTGCTGCCTGCAGTGCTGGCATCCCATATGGGTGCCAGTTCTGGTCCTGGCTGCTTCACTTCTGATCCAGCTCTCAGCTATGGCCTGCGAAAGCAGTAGAAGATGGCCCAAGTCCTTGGGCCCCTGCACCCACGTGGGAGACCCAGAGGGATGCTCCTGGCTCCTGGCTTCGGATCAGCCCAGCTCTGGCCATTGTGGCCATCTGGGGAGTGAACCAGCGGATGGAAAAACTCTCTTTCTATCCTTCCCTTTCTGTGTAATTCTTTCAAATAAAATAAATATTTTTTTTAAAAAACTAGCTGATTAATGTGAGATATTACTACAATCCAGTACTCCTCTACTTGCATTATCACACTTCATGCTAATAACTCCTCCCAGGTTGTTGTAATTTCCCTTAAGTAAATACAGGAGAAATTATCCTTAGTCACATATCTTTCCAAGAAGACAAATTTCATCAGAAACGTTCATTTTACTAAGCATCTTTATAATCTCTCAAAAATATAATTAATAATTAATTCTGACCTGTTTTTTTTTTGTTTTTTAATCTCCACCAATGTACAGAAAAGTACCAACTTAAAAAAAATAGCACCAACTTCACTTTCTGATAGTTGGCTTAAAAACTTCAAAAAGTGTACTGAAGTTGTTTTTAACTTCTATGTTACATGGTTTTCCTACTAAGTTTTTTATTTACTCTGAAAAAAGTATTCATATTCTTTTTATATTTTTATTTATTAAATTTCAATGTGCATTTTGTTTTGCTTCAGCTTTTTTCAAAAGATCAGCCTCACCAGAAATCGTCAGGCCCTTGTCATTTTGAAACCGAGCCGGTCCTTCTGGAATGGGTGCTGAATAAGGGGGTAGTTGTCACTACCCAAGTAGCCTATTTTAAGAAAAGTTTCTCATAAATTCCCCAAAGACACATTTAATGTTTTTAAAACAGTTCACTCGTCTCTGTCTTTATTTGTGGGACAAATGTCACATATGTATCTGTGAATGCTCACCATCAGCAGAATTATATATACTCAGTCATTACTCATTCCGTTCTTCTAGTTCACTTGACAGTTGACACTGGTTATGGGTTTTTCCACTCATTTAAGTGAATTTACATTTATTTTCCATTATTTGTGGACATATTCCTATACATCTAAGACAAAGATGGATGGAAGCAAAGTAAATGGCTAAGATATATGTCAGATAGATCTGAAATGATTTCTATAGTGACATGTTATACTCAGAAATAATCTTCAAAACTTTTCAACAGATTTAGGGGACATATTGGAAGTATTTGGAAAGTATTTATTAAACAAAAACTAAATAATTAATGGATATTTTCACTCTAAATTAACTTGAATATTAGTAATAAAAATAAGTTGAAGTCACAATAGTGCATTATATTGATTAACATTGGATTCTGTATGAAGCTGTGTCACTTTCAGATCATTGGGTTGGGGCACATCAACTAGCCTCTTGTTTTCAGCTGATTCTTCCTTATAAGTGAAATTATAATGAAATTTAGAACATTGGATTGCTGTGGTCTTGTATAATATACGGATGAAGCACTCTGAACAGTGTCTGTCACATATTAAGGGTTAGTGTAATGCAGTTGTTCTTGTTATTAGTATGGCTTTCACATGTCCTGGGAAAGCAATAGAAAAGTCTTACCTTCTTCAGTTAGTAATTATTATCACACAGAAAACTGTCCAATTATCTCCCATTACATTTAAAACATATTATCTTGCAAATCCTTAGGTAGACATGGGAATATTTAAAGAATTACTCCTAAAATCTGTGGTAAAAATTAATGACTATCTATCATCTATCAATCATCTTTTTATTGGATACTTTTTATTTTATTTAATCAGCTATCCATCTAATCATGTAACATCTTTTACTAAAACTATGTATTTTCACTTCTTCCAAGCTAGTATTTCTCAAAATATAGTCTTTGAATTATCTACTTCAAAAACTTGTATGCTGCTTGTTAGGAAAATGGTTCCAAGGTGTCACTCACAGAGAGGCTAATGAGTTGAATTTTGGGAATTATGAGTTATTAACATATTTATCACTTGCTCCATATATCTTACACACAGAAATGTTTAAAACACAGTGTTGGAAAACATTTTCCAAATGTTCATTCCACATTAGGTCATAAATATATTTTCAATGGGTAAATGCCTGTTTCAGTAATTACGCCCAATCATCAAAGAATACTATAACTGTACTATATTATATATGAGGAGAGTTCCAAAAGTTCATGAGACAATGGAACTACAGGATTAGTTTCTTTTGTGGAAAAAAAAAAACAAATAAGCAAAAACAATGAAATACTGGATCTAGCATTGTGACTTCAGTGATGCCACTTGCATTGCTGCATCCCAAATCAAAGCATCAGTTTGAGTCCTGGTTGCCCAGATTTCAATTCAGCACCTGGCTTTTGCACCTGGGAAACAATGGAAGATGACCCAAGAACTTTGGTTTCTGCCATCCACCTGGGAGCCTTAGATAGAGTGAAGGCTCCTGGGTTCGGCTTGTCCTAGCCTCAGCTGTTTCAGTCATTTGGAGAATAAAATAGCAAATGGGAAATATCTTTTTGTTTTTGTTTCTCCCTCTCCAACTCTCTGCCTTTCAAACACATAAAAATAAATATTTTAAAAATGAAAACCATTCTTAGATTTCTCATAATACACATTTCTTGTGAAGACTATTAGTATATTATTGTCAAATCTTATTCATCTATATAATTATGGCCGACATCCCATCACTTCCATGTCTGCTACAATCACTTTGACTCATATGAAAAATACTTCTAACATCCTGCAGAAACTTTCACTGTATCAGCTGCTTCTTTGCTTTTCTTTTGAATGCATCTCACAGGAAGTTTAACATAGTACAGACTGATGTTTAGCACAGCTGTGACAATTCACCAATCAGACCTGTCCTTGTTACCAGAAGGCACTTGGTTTCTCTGATTCTCACATCCAGAAATCTGGATTCTACAGATGGAGGCAGGAATTAAACTCAGGCACTCTGATAAGGGGCATCTCAATATCCTTTTTTTTTTTTTTTTCTTGACAGGCAGAGTTAGATATTGAGAGAGAGAGACAGAAAAGTCTTCCTTCAGTTGGTTTACCCCCCAAACGTCTGCTATCGCCGGCATGCTGCGCCAATCCAAAGCCAGGAGCCAGGTGCTTCCTTCTGGTCTCCCATGCGGGTGCAGGGCCCAAGCACCTGGGCCATCCTCCACTGCCCTCCCAGGCCACACCAGAGAGCTGGACTGGAAGAGGAGCAACCGGGACAGAGTCTGCCACCCCAATCGGGACTAGAACCCAGAGTGCCGTCACCGCAGGTGGAGGATTAGCCAAGTGAGCCATGGCGCCAGCTCAACCAATATCTTAACCATGATGCTAAATGCCTCTTCTAGGGTCTACTGAATTTAAAGGATAGGGATGAAGACACCAACCATGGACAGAGGTGTTCAAATTCAAGGAGAGTTACTGAGATCTGGACACTTGGCCTCAGAAATTACAGCCTTAGAATTACAAACATCTTTATTTTACAAGAGGACAAAGTCAAGATTTCAGTAGCTTATTAATTAACAGTGTGAGCTAAATTACATGAACTCCTAAAGGGTAATAGAATGATGATCAAATAGTTAGAATATAATACATTATGTTGAAAATACACATGACAATCAAATTTATCATATTTTCACATTAATATATAAAAAGATAAAGTATACAGATATTTAAATTGTTCAAATTAAGCACCCAATTTCAAATAAAGCTGTAATTTATAAACTGATGTCTATAGATGTAAAAAAATAGTCATTCTTTTTTATTACAAAATGTGTTCATAACAAACACAAAACACAAAAAGATTCCATCCCTTTGTGATGTTTCTATTTTAGGGAAAATAATTTAAAAATTCTGTAGATAATTAAAATAGTATTATTCTAAACTCACCATAAGGATTTGTAAACTATGTAAATAATTTCCCAAATGTATCTGCAAAAGCCTATAGAATTTGAGAAAGAATTTAGTCACTGATACACAAAAGCATCAAACATAAGAAAAATAATGTATGTATATTATTAAAGATGTTAATATTTAGCATCAAAGGGATAACTGTCTACACTAAACTAATTTTATCATTCCTGGACATAATTGCGGATCTGGACCTCAGTAATTTTTAATATTTTGTACTTATATTAATAACATTTTTCATATTTTTTTCTAAATGTACTGTCAAATTGATTCAGTATGTATGCAACACTAATTTAAAAATAAATATGTGCTTAATTTTCAAATTATTTATTTTTGCTTATAAATCTGTTTATGCATACTTTCTTTTATTGTAATTTGTGTATTTTGTGTTTTTTAAGAGTTTTGAAAGCCCAACTTATTTTGATGTGAATATTTGAACTTTTAGTAAAAACATCAATCTTATATAAATTAGGATAATGTTTCAGACAAAATGTATTTCCATATAATAGTATTTTAATAATTTGGAACAGACTGTTTTCAAGAAAAATAACTATTATGTGGTTTGCTTTACTCATATTTTTGTATGCATGAATAAAGGAAACAGTTGCTTTATGAATTTTAAACTGTTGAAAATTCTATTTACATTGTCCTTCTTTTAGCGATTTCAAATTTATAAAATCAATTCTGCTATATCACTATTAAAGATAGATATGAATTATTGGAGAAAAACATTTTGCTTTGCATTTCAAACTTTATTTTAACTTCTTTTTTATTTTATGTTTTTTTATGTATTTATTTATTTGAAATACAGAGTTACAGACAGAGAGAAAGAGAAACAGAGAGATCTTCCATCTGCTGGTTCACTCACCAAATGGCCACAATTACTGGGCCAGATGGAAGCCAGGAGCTTCTTCTGGGTCTCCCTGGTGGGTGGTGATGGCCTAAGTATTTGGGTCCTATTCTCCTGTTTTCCCAGGCACATTAGCAGGGAGCTAGATTGGAATTGGAGCAGCCAGGACTTGAACAGGTACCCGGATGGATGCTGGTGCTGTAAGCCATGGCTCCAGCCTCTTAACTTCTTATAAAATAATTTGAACCATTTCTTGATATTCTAGAGTTGAAATACAAATATAAATTCAAGTGTTCATAGACTGACTGGTGTGTTAGCTTTGTGGTAGACAATGAGATTGTAAAATGGTTTTCTTGCCAAAATTCTGTTTTGTTTTTTGTATTTCAAATTTCTCTATCTTTTCATCATTAGCACACTCTTTACTGAATTCTATTTGGAAACATCCAATGTTTTAATGGTCTACAAGTCACATAATGACAAAAAGTTTATTGAGATTTTGAATATAAGGATAAGTTAGGTTTGACCGGTGCTGTGGCGCAGTAGGTTAATCCTCCACCTCTGGCGCCAGCATCCCATATGGGTGCTGGTTCTAGTCCTGACTGCTCCACTTCCAATCCAGCTCTCTGCTATGGCCTGAGAAAGCAGTAGAAAAGGGCCCAAGCACTTTGGCTCTTGCACCTGTGTGGGAGACCCAGAAGAAGCTCCTGACTCCTGGCTTCTGATTGGCCTACTTCTAGCCATTTCAACCATTTGGAAAGTGAACCAGCGGATGGAAGACCTTTCTCTTTATCTCTTCCTCTCATTGTTTGTAACTCTACTTCTCAAATAAATAAATAAAATATTTAAAGAATAAGTTAGATTGTTTCTCATAGTGTCCATTTCACTTGACTTGATCAGACCTTGTCCTGACTGTCGATGAACAACTTAATACTTTATCCATTTTAGTATTTTTTTGTTCTACTTAATACCATTGGTTGAACTCTTTAATTAACACACAATTATTCTTAGGTGTTTAAATTTAACTAAAAATTGATCCATGTTAAATATAAGAGTGGGAATAAGAGAGGGAGGATATGTACCTTGCTGCGCATGCTCAATTGGACTTGCCCCAAAGGATAGAGTTAGAAATGTGCCAGGGGATTCCAATTCAAACCCATCAAGGTGGCATGTACCAATGCCATCTCACTAATCAAAGTGATCAGTTTCAGTTCACAACTGATCATAATGAAAGGATTAAAAGTCAAAGGGATCACATAAACAAGACTAGTGTCTGCTAATACTATCTGAAAGGATTAAAAAGGAGAGAACCATCCAACATGGGAAGTGGGATACACAGCAGACTCATAGAATGGCAGATGTCCTAAACAGTGCTCTGGCCTCAGAATCAGTCTTTAAGGCATTCAGATCTGGCTGAAGAGCCCATGAGAGTATTTTAGGCATGGAAAGCCAAGACACTCTGGCAAAAAAAAAATAAAATAAAATAAAAAATAAAAAAAAATAAAAAAGAAAAAAGAAAAAGAAAAACAAACCTATATGGAAGATCTCTGCAAGTGAGATCCCAGTAGAAAGAACGGGCCATCAAAGAAGGAGGTACCTTTCTCTGAAGGGATGAGAGAACTTCCACTTTGACTGTGACCTTGTCTAAATAAGATTGCAGTCAGCGAACTCAATAGGCTTCCATAGCTTTGCAACTCATGACAAGAGCCTAGGGTGATTACTGATGCCATAAACAAGAATGTCATTGTTAAGTCAACTACAGGAGTCACTGTGCACTTGTTCCCCATGTAGGATCTCTGTCCTTAATGTGTTGAACAATGTAAATTAATGCTATTACTAGTGCTCAAACAGTACTTTACATTTTGTGTTTCTGTGTGGGTGCAAACTGTTGAAATCTTTAGTTAATATGTACTAAACTGATATCTATATATAAAGATAATTGAAAATGAATCTTGATGTGAATGGAATGGGAGAGGGAGCGGGAGATGGGAGGGGTGCGAGTGGGAGGGAAGTTATGGTGGGAAAATAGCCACTATAACCCAAGAGCTGTACTTTGGAAATTTATATTTATTAAATAAAAATTATAAAAAAAGAATAAGTTAGATTAAGGAAGACCTTGAACTACTCAGAAAAATCTGATTACATTATGGATATGATAATTTACCAGAAATGAAAAATTCTAAACAGATACTAATATATGTGTGTGTTTAAATTTTTATTTATTATTTTCATTTTTATTTGAATGTCAGAGAGATAGCGAGACTTAGAGACAGACATAGAGAGATCTTCTATCCACTGGTTCACTTCTCAAATGCTCACAACAGCCTAGGCTGGACTAGGATAATGCCAGGAGCCAGGAACTCAGTCTAGTCTCCCACATAGAGGGGAGGGACCCAATTACTGGAGCCATTCTCAGCTGCCTTCCAGATTGCTGATTAAGAAGAAGCTGGTTTATAATCAGAGTAACTGGGACATGAGCCAGGCACTCTGATATGTAATGTGATTTTTCCAGGTGGCACCTTAACTGCTGTGTGTATTTTAAAATGTCTTTTCTTTTTTTTTATTTTATTTATTTATTTTTTGACAGGCAGAGTGGATAGTGAGAGAGAGAGACAGAGAGAAAGGTCTTCCTTTTTGCCATTGGTTCACCCTCCAATGGCCGCTGCGGCCAGTACATCTTGCTGATCTGAAGCCAGGAGCCAGGTGCTTCTCCTGGTCTCCCATGCGGGTGCAGGGCCCAAGCACTTGGGCCATCCTCCACTGCCTTCCCGGGCCATAACAGAGAGCTGGCCTGGAAGAGGGGCAACCGGGATAGAATCCAGCGCCCCAACCGGGACTAGAACCTGGTGTGCCGGCGCCGCAAGGCGGAGGATTAGCCTGTTAAGCCATGGCGCTGGCCCAAAATGTCTTTTCTATTAAGCAAATGTTCCTGTTCATCGTAGTTGGTGATTAATAAAGACAAGCTCATAAAATAGGTTCTGCAAATAAAAATAATGAATTTCCCTTGCAATTAAAAAATGTTTTCGGGGCTGGCTGTGGCTCACTGGGTTAATCCTCCAGCTGCGGTGCCGGCATCCCATATGG
Source organism: Lepus europaeus (assembly GCF_033115175.1). Classification (NCBI taxonomy): domain Eukaryota; kingdom Metazoa; phylum Chordata; class Mammalia; order Lagomorpha; family Leporidae; genus Lepus; species Lepus europaeus. Next base: position 44,637,942 of record NC_084834.1, on the reverse strand, counting down.
GTGCCAGGTTCTAGTCCTGGCTGCCCCTCTTCCAGTCCTGCTCTTTCTGTGACCCGGAAGGCAGTGGAGGATGGCCCAAGTGCTTGGGCTCCTGCACCCGCATGAGATACCAGGAAGAAGGACCTGGCTCCTGGCTTCGGATCGGCGCAGCGATGGCTGTAGCCGCCATTTGGGGAGTGAACCAGCGGAAGGAAAACCTTTCTGTCTCTTTCTCTCTCTCTCTCTCTCACTGTCTAACTCTATCTGTCAAATTAAAAAAAAAAAAAAAGAATGTTTTTATCTCATCTTTTGCTGGCTATCCTCAGAAGCAGATTCTAAAACTAGAGTTTAACCTGCAATCACTTTATTTATGAGTATTCCCAAGAGTGACAGGTTGAGATGAGGAGATTTCAAGAGCAAAATGAGTTTAGTGCTTTTTTTTTTTCTTAAAATGTATTTATTTATTTGAACAGCAGAGCCCAGCAGAAGCAGAGAGAGAAAGAGATTTTCCATCGACTTATTTATTCCACAAATGTCCACAAATTCTGGAGCTGTGCCAATCCAAAACCAGGAGCCAGGAGCTTCTTCCAGGTCTCCCAAGCAAGTGCAAAGGCCCAAGGACTTGCGCCATCTTTTACTGCTTTATCAGGTCATCGCAGAGAGCTGGTTCAGAAGTGGAGCATCAGGGACTCGAACCGGTGCCCATATGGGATGCCAACCCTGCAGGCGTCAACTTTACTTGCTACACCACAGCACCAGTCCTCTGGTGCATCTCTGAGGTGGTCACTGTGGGGTGCTCGGCCAACGGGGATGGCTGAAACACTGTGAGAACACATCTCAGACCTCAAGAACTATCTACCAAAGCCCCATCAACTGTTCTTTTGGGACTGTAGCTGAATACGTTGAGTTGTGAAGGATAGGAAGGACTTAATTCCTTAGCACGTCCAGTCTCCTCTCACATCCCTAACAGTGAAACCTGCTAGGCAGAGAATCCTAATTCCTAGAAGTGAAAAGCTACCCAGCTTCAGGAGAATAGTGAAGGCTGAGTACATACTAGCATACTATTGCCTGGATCTCCTGCTGAACATAACCGTTGAACATTGAGACTCTTTTGGTAAGTGAAAAATAGAATATCAAGCTGGCCTGCTGTATGTCATTTTGAGTCATGTATGGTTTATCTATTGCAAATGTCTAACAAATCTTTCCTTAGATGTGACCCATGTTAACTTGAAGCCATTATGTTCTTTCCCTACGCTAGGGAAATCAAAGGGCATACAGACAAGAAAGGGTGAGAGTGATTGTGATGTGCAAGGTGAAATGAAAAACGTTGTTGCCATTCCTAGAATTCAACAAAGGGCTTGCATCAAACATTCCTGATTTTGTGAGTATGAAAAGCTACACTTAAAAAAAAGTTACGATAGATACAGAAGATAGCTAAGATTTAATCCTGCATAGATAGTTAGGGACAAAGGGCCCAGTTCAAGAGGCAGATGTGAACCTGAAAGAAGGGTATACCTGGAACAAAATGCCTCATTACTCAAAAACAAGATAGAGAAACTGAAAACAAGATGTAATTACAGCTAGCCCTGTCGATGTCTAGATACTGACTCCCCAGCAGCAAGGAGGTCTTTGGTGACTTACTGATATGTTTGCAAATCCCTGTTAAACATTGTTAGCTCTAGGATATAAAGGCTAGGCAGATTCCCAAGTAGATTCCTGCTTAAGAACTCCTCCCACTGTGGAAGCTTTCCTTTGCTTCAATATAACTTTCCTTTTTCTCTTCGCTAAATAAACTTTTCTTCCTGCTTACTCTCCATTGTCTGTGCCCCTTGTTCCCCTTATTCTTGTTAGTCCCAGGGAATAAATGAGATTCCTGCATCAGTTAGACAACATATTTCTCTTCTGCTGTTTTTCATTGCTAGAATGGAAACAGACTTGTAAAATTACACATAAGGTTCTTTTGGTTGCCTTAGTAGTTTCTATGTTCTAACGAGTGACTGATATCATATTCAAGGTAAATCTAGGATGGCAAATTTTTATAAAAAAATACTCCAAGTGACATAAATATATAGGGAGGTACTGAAAATGTTTGCATTATTTAAAGTGACAAATTTTAATCCATTGGATAAGCAATCTGGCACCTGCTTCGGACATAGTCTCACAGATGTGGGAATCAAATCCAAGCATGACTTACTGAAAGTCATTCTAGAAACACCTGTTCCAGACAAAAGGATAAATTACTTTTATTCTTAGCTTATGTGCATATTATTTGAAATGTGTGATCATTCGCCACAGATCTGGTATCATTAGGAAGGCTTATCCACTTTGCATATGTTGTGCTCACTAAGCGTCAGAAGGGACTAGGCTCAGGAAAAAGACTTTCAGCAGTAACTAATGAAGGTAAAAGGCTACCTTTTGGAGCTTAATATTTTGACTAATTAGAACTAATAGTTAGGGATTTCCATTTTATTGTGAGAAATGTAGATAATGACAGAGCTAGGTCTTCCACAGGTGGTAGTTATAGGTTTTATTAAAATTAATTTTAAAGAAGGATAAAACAAAGATATTTAGAAAATAAATGAGCCAATGGCTAATCATTTTTCCCCAAGAAATTAGCATTTAATGGTTCTATTTTTTTATAATTTAATAGGATAAATTTATCCTAAAGCTTTGCAGGTCTGTTTAAAATTTTTTCTCTATATTGAAGGTGTAAGTTTATCCATATATCAAAAGTTTAATATGTCTATTTTTTATGTAATATTAAAGGTCTAAGGTTGTTTCAGAGGCTTATTTAGAGACATATTATTAATTGATATATCTATACTGTGGTAATAACAATAAACACAATTTAATAACACCTTCAAGACAAAAGTCATGAAATTGTCTAATGGAATTCAAAATTTCTAGAATCTACTTTAGATGGTAGGCATTTCCAACTTTGGCATAAAAAGAATTATGTTTCACAATTGTTAATAATAAATTCCTTTCCTGAAAATTTGATCAACAGCAGGTTATTAGCTGGTATATACACTAAATAAAACAAATAAATGCAAGACAAATAGCACACAAATACTTATATACACAACATCTCCTAGCTTCTAACTCTAATTTGAAGCACTATTCTTGGCTTTCCAGTAGCCTCATATTTGAACTAAAATCTTGGAAAATTATTTTATGAAATGTATAGTTATCCATGATTGATGTACTCTAATGGTCAAAACAACATAACTATGCCTCCTCCTGGAATATGTTATCTTTTCCATTAGAGCAAATCAACTTCAGTGATGGCATGATGGGTGTAGGGGTAAATGAAATGTAAGACTTAAGAAATGTCAGCTAATTCAGCACTAAAATAAAGAAAGTGGACAGTAGCAAAATGAAAATAAGTACTAAAGAAGGGAGCAGTCATATTTATTTATTTAAAAATGTTTTTAGATTACATAATTAACCAAGCAATAATTATTTTTTGCAACTAGTCTTTTCTCTATTTATTACAAAATAAGCTTATTTTGTAGTAAATAAATCCAGAATAGTATTTCAACATGAAAATCACAGAATTCTAGGGTGATATCTCTGCCTAAGATTTATATTCTCTCCTGAGTCCCAGACTTTTATAACTAAAATGATGTTCATTAGCATGTCAGCATCTTTCCTTTTCATTCAGTCAACTTTACCCCTTAATTATCTTATTAATTCCATATTTGGATTTTCCATAATTTCTTGTGTATTTCCTAAAACTGTTTCTCAGGGGTTCTCCCTACTTCTAATTATTTATTTATTTATTTATTTATTGACAGGCAGAGTGGACAGTGAGAGAGAGAGAGACAGAGAGAAAGGTCTTCCTTTGCCGTTGGTTCACCCTCCAATGGCCGTCGCGGCAGGCGCGCTGCCCTGATCTGAACGCAGGAGCCAGGTGCTTCTCCTGGTCTCCCATGGGGTGCAGGGCCCAAGCACTTGGGCCATCCTCCACTGCACTCCCGGGCCACAGCAGAGAGCTGGCCTGGAAGAGGGGCAACCGGGATAGAATCCGGCGCCCCGACTGGGACTAGAACCTGGTGTGCCGGCGCCGCATGGTGGAGGATTAGCCTCTTGAGCCTCGGCGCTGGCCCTACTTCTAATTTTTAAAGATTTATTTCTTTCTTTATTTGTAAATAAGCATTACAGGGCTGAGGGGTGGGGAGTCTGAGACACCTTCCATTTGCCGGTATACTCCTCAGAAGGTCACAATGGTCAGGGCTGGGCCAGTCTTGAGCTAGGAGCTTTATCTGGGTCTCTCACAAGGGTATCGGGGGCCAAACACCTGGGTAAACTCCTGTTGCTTTCGAACTAGTGCCCTAATGGAATGCTGGAATCCCAGGCAGAAGCTTTGCCTGTTATTCCACAACACCAGCTCCTCTGCTTCTAATTTTATTCCACCTTCTATTCTACAGATAAGAGCGATATTTATGAAGTAAAAACTGACAGGCCACTGCTTCGTTTGTATCATCTGATGATGATTTGCAAATTTGCAAAAATTGCTTCTTCCTTCTTCAGTTCTCTCTCTTGGCTCCTATGTGGTGCATTCAATATACAAAAGATGCTCATTTCTTTAAAGGTACTATTTTTCTCGTTCTGGATTCTTGATATCTTCACCTTTACCCAATTAACTTCTGTTTGCATCTTTAAGGTCTCACTACGAATGTCTGGGCTTAATAGGATAATTCAAAAAGTTTGGAGTATTTACCTTTGTCATATGTTCTTTTCTTAAATCTATGATACCAAAATTGTGGAAAGTTTTTAAGTATTAAATAATATTCTCTTTTTATTTTTTGGAAACATCAAAAGTTCCCAACATAAAATTGCTTGCCAACAATTATTTATCAGGAATCCTTATGAATTATTAATCTTAATCTCATTAAGACTACTTTACACATGGTAACGTGTTCTATAAATTTTCCATCTGTTTACCACAATGCAGTATTTATTTCAGCCTGCAGCATTTAAGGAATGTGGAACAGGATAACCTTTAAAGGATAGGGTAAATTTCAGGGAATAAAAAAGTCTAATTCATTTTGTGCTGTCATGTAGATTCCATGCCAACCCTCTAATATAATACATAAATTTTATGCTAGTTGAGTTATGCTGGTTGAGTACAGACCATGTGTCATTATATCACTCCAAAACCCTTTAAAACCTTCAAGGCAGTAATCATCCCACCAATCTTTTAGTCCAGGAAATTGACACTCACAAAGTCTGGTTACCTTGCCCAATGTCATTGAATAAGTTTGGAAGACAGATGGCAGATGCAATTCTTTTGAACTGCAAACCGTTCTGTCATTCTGCCTCCTGTGACCAATGTAAACTCCTCTAAAAAACGTAATAACTACACTGTTAAACGAAGCTTGTTTATTTGTGGCTCAAAAATATAAGTAAAACTCTCAAACTCCAGGAAAATGTTATCATCTTTCTAATCAATACGATACATCAAAATGAAGAGGTGATGGCCGGTGCCGTGGCCAATTGGCTAATCCTCTGCCTACAGCGACAGCACCCGGGTTCTAGGGCGCCGGATTCTGTCCCAGTTGCTCCTCTTCCAGGCCAGCTCTCTGCTGTGGCCCGGGAGTGCAGTGGAGGATGGCCCAAGTGCCTGGGCCCTGCACCTGCATGGGAGACCAGGAGGAAGCACCTGGCTCCTGGCTTCAGATCTGTACAGTGCGCTGGCCATGGCGGCCATTTGGGGGGGGGGGGTGAACCAACAGAAGGAAAACCTTTCTCTCTGTCTCTCTCTCTCACTGTCTAACTCTGCCTGTCAAAAAAAAAAAAAAAAAAAAAGTGAACAGGTGAGATGTCAAAGGAAAGATTGCTTTATTTCCAATTTGTGATTCTAAAGAACTACTATTTATTTATTTTTTTCTTTTTTTTTTTCTTCACCCCGTCCCCCATGACCCCGTCCAAACACGATCCGAGTCGGTGAACCCGGAAGGCCTCCTCAGCCCCGGCAACCCACGACGACAGCCCAGGGCGGCCGCCGGCGCCACAGACCAGGATGCCAACCCGCTGGGCCAACAACAGGAGGCACCGCGCACCCGGTCCCCATGCGGGATCCCCGTCCCCAATGCGCTACACACTGCGACCCGATGCCACAACCAGCACTCAAACAGCATGCCCCACCCCGTGCCTCTACGCGGGTGCAAACCACCGAAATCCCCACTTAATACATACCAAATTGATCCTCTGCATACGAAGTGAACCGAAAATGAATCTTGATGCGAATGGAAGGGGAGAGGGAGCAGGAGGGGGAGTTGCGGGCGGGAGGGAAGCCACGGGAGGGGGAAGCCACCGCAATCCACAAGCTGCACGCTGGAAACCCACATTCACCAAACAAAAGTCAAAAGATAAAAAATTAATTAATTAATTAATTAATTAAAAAACTGATACACACACACAAAATTTTTTGTAGGTGCTAATAGAACTACAAGCCCTAGCAGTTGTTTTATTTTATTTTATTATTTATTGATATATTTGTAAGTCAGAGTTACAGAGCGAGGAGAGGCAGAGAGAGATGCCCTCCTTCTGGTGGTTCACTCGGCAGTTGGCCAAAAGGGCCGGAGCTGTGCTGATCCGAAGCAGGAGCCAGGAGCCTCCTCCGGGTCTCCCACGTGGCTGCAGGGGCCCAAGGACCTGGGCCATCCTCCACTGCCTTCCCAGGCCACAGCAGAGAGCTGGATCAGAAGTGGAGCAACCAGGTCTTGAACTGGCACTCAAATGGAATGCCGGCACTTCAGGCCAGGGCATTGACCCACCGTGCCACAGCGTGGGCCCCAGTACTATCTGTTCTATGTTGTTAGCATTTCGTCTTCAGTGCCAACTGCTAATAATACAGTAGAGTTGCAGAAGACCTGACAGTCATGCAAACCTTACCACAGCTAGCACTGTGTAAAATAAATCCTTTAAATATAAAGACAATCTTCTTATTTCACAGCGGAGGAAGAACAAGAGGGGTAAAATGACTTGCTAATGTCACTTAGCTCTTTTGGTACAGAAACAAGGAAGGCTCTCAGCTTTATGCCACTTGCCTCAACTAGATGAGCCTGCAATTTTAAAGACACTCAACTTAGGTTCCATGAGTTTAAATGAATTTTCCAAGGTTACATGACAAAGAAGCACCAAAGCCAGAAGTAAAAATTATTGCTCTCATCTTTCTCTTCCTTATCCACTATGGAAGTCTGATTTACAGTTGCAAATTATTCTAATATCATTTACAACCAAGAAGCATTATTTTTTGCTAACTTTAACAATGAAACTATTTTTAGCCATTGAGGAATTTATTTTAATGAAATATATAGACATCCTTTTTTGTTTTATTTTTTAATTGGAGATGCAAAGAGACAAACAAGTAGACAGAGAAGTGGTATTCACCCTCTAGTTCACTGCTCAAAAGTCCACAGTGGCCCGGGCTGGCCCAGGAGCAGGGAACCCCATCATCTGAGCCATCACTTGCTAGCTCTCAGGGTCTGCATTTTCAGGGAGTTGGACTCAGGGGCTGGAACTGGGAATCAAACCCAGAAACTCCAATGTGGGACACAGGTATCTAAACCACAAGGCTACACCCTGGCTTCCAGACTTGTTTTTTCACCAGTCATCTGAAAATGAAAGTTAGTTCAGACCTGAAGTCTAAGGCTCTGGAGTCCTCAGGTGTGTGTGTCTATGCATGAGAGTTAGTTGGGTTGCCCAAGCAGAGTCTGCAGTTTAGAGAGAACAGCAGAGTGAAACATGTGTCAGAGGATGTCAGCACTGGAGAGGTGGCTGTGCTCTAGTCAGAGGCTGAGGAGGACAAGTCCACAGAGAGCAGCAGCACCAAGGGAGTATGCAAATGTTCACAATGGCTGGGACTGGGTCAGATCAAAGCTCGGATCTGGAACTCCATCCAAGTCTCCCTCATGGTGGCAGGGACTCAAGAATTTGGGTTGTCTGCTGCTTCTCAGATGCACTGCAGAGAACTGTATCTTTATGGGGAATCAAGAAGGCAGGACTGCCTGTTGCTCAACCACCTACACCCACACCTGAGCAGTTTCTGGACCACTTCCCGCTCCCGAGGTCCGGGGCTTCCTCTTCTCAGAGAGGAGAAGGCCAAGCCACCGCAGGGACGCTCTTCCCGCTGTAGTCTGGACACGACCAGAACTACTCTTTATTTTTTAAGATTTACTTGGTGCCGGCCGCAGTGCTCCTACCATGGTGGCCATTGGAGGGTGAACCAACAGCAAAAGGAAGACCTTTCTCTCTGTCTCTCTCTCACTGTCCACTCTGCCTGTCAAAAAAATAAAAAATTAAAAAAAAAAAAGATTTACTTGAAAGAGTAACAGAGAGAGGGGGAAAGGGAGGGGGAGAGAGAGAGAGAGAGAGAGAGAGAGAGAGAGAGAAATTATACTATCTGCTAGTTCATTCCCTCAAATATAGCAAGGTTATCCTGTTCCACATTCCTTAAATGCTGGGGTAGGGCAAGGTTGAAGCTTGGAGTGAAGAACTCCACCTTGATCTCCCACAGAGGTGGCAGAGTCCCAAGTATTTGTGCCATCATGCACTGCCTTCCCAGGCACATTAGTAGGAAGCTGGATTGAAACAGGAGTAGGTGGGACATGAACTGAAAATTTATTACAAGATATCAGTGTTGGAAGCAAATACTTATTCCACCGTACTATAATGCTGATCCCAGAACTACTCTTTATAGATGTAACCTTATAATTTTCTAACTTATAGAACTGGCACAAGAATAGATACCTTCATATCTCTAAGGGGTTAATAAAATGAAATATTTCCATATATATATATATATACACACATATATTCTGGATTTCCCAGGTTTAAGGAGTAATTGTGATACAGCGTTGACTATGCCTGGTGACCACATCATTGACTATCTACTCCTAGCAAAACTTCAGTAAACTAAGAAAAAAACTGCAAATTAGCAAGATGAGAAAAATGATTAGAAATGATGTCTAATAACTGTCAACCAATTAAGCAGTTCTAATTAAACCAATAATTGTATTCGGTTCAAATATATTTCCTCTCTAGGATATGAATCACCAATCTTTTACAAATAAGGAGATAAACAATATCTTACCTTCCTTGTTATCAAGGAGAAAATATTAACTTTCAAAGGGAAAAGCATTCTGTGTGTTTCCTCAATATTTTGTAAAGCAAGGCAGGCACTGTGCCACAGCAGCTTAGCCACCGTGTAGGAGTCCCGCATCCTGCCTCGGCAGAGTGCCTAGGATTGAGTCTCATCTCCTCGTCAGGTCTGGCTCCCTGCCAGTGCACTTCCTGGGAGGCAGCAGTTGATGGCTCAGGTACTTAGGTCCCTGCCACCCACTTGGGAGAGCGGGATGGACTCCACGTCTCACTTCTGCCTGGCCTTGCCCTGGATATTGCAGGCATTTAGGGAGAGCAGCAGAGGACAGAAGTTCCCGCTGTCTCTGTTGTTCTTTCAAAGAAGTAAAAATATATAAACTAAAAACTAAAATTTGTAATGAGGAAGAAGCACTGGAGGGTTTTTTTTTTTATTTTTGAAGATATTTTATTGTTGAAGACATTATTTTATTCTAGAAGACCTTCCCAAATCTTATTTACTATATTTAAAATGAGCTTTGTGCTTCCCTTTGTCCTGTTTCCAGCCTTCCTGCCTTTCTAGAGAAAAATCTAATTTGTCTATTTGTCTTTTCCTTTTTTTTTTTTTTTTTTTTTGACAGGCAGAGTGGATAGTGAGAGAGAGACAGAGAGAAAGGTCTTCCTTTTTGCCGTTGGTTCACCCTCCAATGGCCGCTGTGGCCGGCACATCACGCTGATCTGAAGCCAGGAGCCAGGTGCTTCTCCTGGTCTCCCATGCAGGTGCAGGGCCCAAGCACTTGGGCCATCCTCCACTGCCTTCCCGGGCCATAGCAGAGAGCTGGCCTGGAAGAGGGGTAACCGGGATAGAATCTGGCACCCCAACCGGGACTAGAACCCGGTGCGCCGGAGCCGCAAGGCAGAGGATTAGCCTGTTAAGCAACAGCGCCGGCCTGTCTTCCTTTCTTTCACTTGTTTTTTGATTTATAATAAAACAAAATCAAATATGATACTGTTTAAAATATTTAGCTAGTGCTTATGATTAAATTACTTACCAGAAGGGCCAACGCTGTGGTGTGGCTGGTAAAGCCGCCACCTGCATGCAGGCATCCCATATGGGTGCCGGTTCAAGTCCCGACTGCTCCACTTCTGATCCAGCTCTCTGCAATGTCTTGGGAAAGCAGTGGAAGATGTCCCAAGTCCTTGGGCCCCTGCACCTGCGTGGGAGACCAGGAAGAAGCTTTTGGCTCCTGGCTTCGGATCAGTGCAGCTCCAGGCATTGCAGCCAACTGGGGAGTGAACCAGCAGATAGAAGACCTCTCTCTCTCTCTCTCTCTCTCTCTCTCTCTCTCTCTCTCTGCCTCTCCTCTCTCTGTGTAACTCTGACTTTCAAATAAATAAATAAATCTTTAAAAAAATCCATGGGTTAAAATAAATTAGTTGCCAGATTTACTTGTGATATATTTGTTTTCTGAGTATGCATCTCAACAGGAATTGTATTATTGCTTTTGCTCCTTTTATTCACAAATCAAAATCCTCTCTTTACAATAGAGTCAGAAAAGACACATCTTAATCTGGGAAATTTGGATTTTTTTGTTCTTTTTATTGTTATGACTATTTCCCATTGTAATATTTTTTCTTAAACTAAATTTTTAAAATAATTAAAGCACTGCATGGATAAACAAGCAGCAATATAATTTCACCAATATTGTTTTAGGAAAAATAAGGTAATTTAAACAATTTGGTTTTGTAATTTTCTCTATTCTGAATAATTGCAAAGCATTAAGTCATTAAGTAGGATGGAAGACCAGTGACATTTATGAAAAATAGGCATGGAAAGGCAGCAAATACATGCCTTTGATCTAAATGACAGAAATAAATTTGCCAATGCCACATAATTTGGGCATGTTTAAACTGACCTGTGTGACTAGAAATACAGGTTCAAAATTTTTTACTTTGATGAGGCCATTCAATATAAAGCATAAATGAAATTAAGTTATGTACATAATATCTATAATAGAATTTATCACATTAATGCTTACAGATGTGAGCTAATATTTTATTTGCATACATCCTCAAGTCTGTCCTCCTCTTTGCTTAGATTTATCACTAGTCTGCAGACATAGCTTGATGCTGGAAATGGACATGAACAATTAAATTTGCAGTCTGGAATATGTGAAAGATTCCACTCCAGCTGTATTTGCTAAGCCCTTTGGTAGCTGCACTGATAAGGCAAAAAGAAGCGCCAGTGAGAAATCTGAAATGGAGATGCAAATCTCATGCTTGGTTGCTATATTGTTATCTTACAATATGCTGATCCAGACTAGCCTCAAACTAGCTGAACCAACAGAGTACAAACCAAAGTAAAAAGAGTTATGGTTCTTCCTTTTAAAATTATACTATATCGGTTTTTATTACATCTCCCTTAGAATGAAAAATAATGTATTCACTAATGTATATTTAAAGTAGTTTTTGTTTCATAAATTGTTGGACTTGTAGACTATAAGAATGCACTCCATTTTAATTTCTAGGAGGTGGTTTTTACACAACACATGGTCACATACTATGTCACGCATATTTGACTAAATGGTGTTAGGTTATGATTAATCAATCTTGTCAAATAAATTGGCTGAGTAAATATTGAGTTCTATTTTTAAACAAAGCCAGGATATTTTTAGTAGCGCTGTGATATTTAAAGCAATTGATCACTTTTAATTTACATGTTCTAAAAGTGTTTCTTAACTAGTATTTATCAAAGCTTAAAGATAGACACTCAATTGTGAGACTGTTTTCCTGCCAGCTTAATCATTTGTACTTCAGTAAAATATTTCTCAAGTAACTGTTCAAAGCTATTTTAATATGATCAGACAGATCTCTCTTCAGTGAATTTTAGTCTAGCAATAATGTCATTAGGTAAAATGTTGGTTTTTATACTACTAAAATGTGCATTTGAAACAAATAAAATATTGACTAATTGTTTTCCAATTTAAACTTTCCAATATAAAAGATATATAAGAAACTTGAACAATTGTATAATTGGATCCTGAGGTGTTTGTGTTCTTTCCCATGGGTTTAGCTTTACCCTTTAGTAATATAAACATGTAATGGAATGGACAAGTAAAGACAATAAGGGTCAAATTCAGTTACTTATGTCTAATATGTAACATAAATAACTCAACAATATGGTTCTCTAAGACCTCTTCCTTGAGTGAAGCAAACATGCTTATCATCTTGATCTGGAAATTGACATGAAATTGATTTCCGAAGTTATGGATGAAATATTTCTGAAACAATAAGTATACCATCATTTATAATTTTAGTATTGCTTAAAAGATTGTAGTGTAGGTTCTGTTTTCGAAACTAAATTTGAGTTATTTTTCCTTAATCTTTGGCAGTAGTTTTCTTCTTGTTTAAGAAATCAGTAATGTAAAATGACTAATGAAACAAATTTAATTTAGTTTAAGGCTACACAAATTCAACATTACCTAAGAGGTAAAATGAAAAGTTAAGCAAATAAAAGATTTATCTTTGTGAACATGCTTTAAATTACTGCTTTTGTTTTCTTTAGATGATCTGTATGACTTTCTGAAGCTACAAATGTTTATGATTTCCCTTGTGTCTTTGCCACTGTTAAACACGCTGGCCCTTTGAAATACTGGAAATAAAGAGTTATTTTCCTGGGAAATGTGCTGTTTTAACAATCTGAACTTCAATTAAGTCTACTAGTCTAGAAGTCTAGAAGAGAATTACAAGTAGATTTAGTTTTCAAAACAGCTCATTTTTACTTCAATTGCATGTTACTGTGGATAACCACTATTTCTGTAAAAATTTTCATTCTCTTAACACACTCTTCTAATGTAGGGGAAAAAAACATAAAGTGAAGACCACTAAATATTGCAAGAAATTAAAAATCATATATAAATGAAGACAAAAGTAGTAGTCTGTTAGGAACAGTACTTATTATATTCAAGCATTGATAAAATGCACTGGTTTATTGAAATACAGAACAAAGAGCTTATGCAATACTTATATTTTTCACACAATTTAATCTTTAGACCTTATAAAAGAGATGGCTAACATTTTTCTGTAATAGCATAGCCAAAATAAGAACTTAAATAATAATCTCATAGCTAGATTCACTTCGCCATCAGCGAAGTATACAGGAAGTAGAAAAAAACTTCCCTTTCAGACCAAAGGGAAAGAAAGTTTTTAAGTGAGAATATAATTTTCCTCATGGGCATTGTCTACCTTAGAAAAACTACTACAGAACATGCCTGTGACTATAGACTTGTAGTTCAGGCCACCGAAGATTAGAGATGGGACTTGGGCACTCCCTTGACTTGCATCCTCTGGTCTGCTTTAACACAAACCAGGAGGAAAAGAAAGCTCGGCATCAAAAGCAATGGGTGGCAGGCCTATTAATGGCTGATCTGTACAGTGATCTGCCCTCAAGGAGACCCAACAGGCCAGTCCACTGCAGTGGCTTTCAATGTGGTAAGCCTGGGCTTCAGCAGAAGTCAGCTTGTGAAGAGCCCTGGCAGCTCTGCCAAGAGTTGGATCACTGGAAATGGACCTGCCCTGGAGTTGAAGGATGCCCAGGTCAGAGCCACAGATCTTATTGGCTCTAAGCTGAAAAGCCCTTCACTCAGCCCAGCTTCCAAAGTGACCACTGCAGCTGAGGGGATGGTCAAGTAGGGTCAGCAACATTGCAGGCAGAACTGTAAATTTCTTGTTAGAGATGCCCCCTGCCTTTACCTGGCCAGCTCTCCTCCCAGGCCAGCCAAGTAATGAAAGTCAACAGAGTGCCTTCCCCTAGGAGGTTTACACCTCCCTTAGGATGTACCCCATGTGAAGAGATAGATAGGTCTGGGCCTCTGAATTTACAAGGCCTAAAGCCCACCAGATTATAATCACGCCCCTTCTATCAGGTTCTATTTGCCTCTCAATCAGAAAACTTAATTGTATCTTAGACAGCACCTTTCTTAGCTCCTCTAATAATGACTCTGTCCTTTGTTCTAGGCCCTGTCTAGTGCACTTGGGCCTCATTCCTTTGTAATCATAACCTCTACTCTACCACCAATGGCTCTACTCCCAACCTGTGTGTACTGATGGTCCTCTTCCCCACTTAATGCTGTATAATTGTTCAAACCTGGTAAATGCCACTCTTAGGATCATTGGTTACTATCCTCACTCTGTCTTTTATGACCTTGTCTAAATATGATCAGAGTCGGCAAACTTGGAAGGCTTCCATAGCCTTGGCAACTCATGACGACAGCCTAGGGTGGTTACTGGCGCCATAAACTAGAGTGTCAATTTGTTGGGTCAACAACAGGAGCCACTGTGCACTTGCTCCTCGTGTGGGATCTCTGTCCTTAATATGCTGTACATTTTGATTTAATGCTATAACTAGTACTCAAACAGTATGTTTCACTTTGTGTTTCTATGTGGGTGCAAACTGTTGAAATCTTTATACTAAATTGATCTTCTGTATATAAAGAGAATTGAAAATGAATCTTGATGCAAATGGAAGGGGAGAGGGAGCGGGAGAGGGGAGGGTTGCGGGTGGGAAGGAAGTTATGGGAGGGGGAAGCCATTGTAATCCATAAGCTGTACACTGGGAATTTATATTCATTAAATAAAAGCTAAAAAAAATACTTATATTTTTCCAACGAAATACGGAAAATAGCATAATTTAATTGTAATTTTATCAACTCCCTGCAAACCCATAATCTCTGCGCCATTTTTAATTTCTCTCTAAATGTGTTTACTAGATTTTAAATACATAGCCCAAAAGCATAATGGTAAGAAGCACATTTACCCCAAAAACATTATCAAAAGTAAGCCATAGAACCAGCAGATGATAGTTCTAAGTTTGAACATAGAAAATTTGCATAAAAATATACAGTTTTATATATAAGTACTACTTCATCTAAATGTACTTTTACTATTCAAAGTTCAGTTCAAAGTCGACTTCATTAAAGTGCTTCCTCTAAAATTCAGTGTTTCTTCCTTTTGCTCTCATATAATAATTATTCTTGCTAAACATCTATTGAAATCATTTCTAATATAATCACCCACTTTTCTCTAAATATTTCTTGTGAACATTCTTGATTCTATAGATTGTGAGCAGCAAAGAGAAATTTGCTTGAATAACAGGCACTATATATATATATATATACTTTAAATTGATAACAAGTCTTTTATATGAAATATCTTGACTGGAATATCTTGTTATAATCTAAAAATGGTAAGAAAATTAAATGGAAAATGTGTTGTATGGCTTTGATTTTAGAGTGCAAGGGTTTCAAATAAAGATCAATAGCAATAAAAAGACATGGGGATTAGATAGGCCAGTTTAGAAAGACTAAAATAGAATGAAAACAATCACCCACAACATTTACTGGGCCCCAAAAGCATGTCAAGTTTCAGGGACATTACTATCTTAACATAGCTATTACCATTACCTTACAAAAAAGAAAGCAAAGTTCAGAGGTTTCAAGCAATTGACCGAACTCGGCAGCTTTACAGAGCGCAGCTGGACTTCAACAATGAGGTCAGGCCAGCAAGAAAGCCTAAATCTTCCCTGTTTTACCACCAGTATTCTTGAGCTGGTTACAGCAGTCCATTTATGCTTCCTGTCTCCCCCTGCTAAGCAATCCTTCGAAGAACTCCTCCTTTCTCTTTCTCATCTATGCACTGTCATATCTGTACCTGGTGCTTGTGACATTGGACCAATAAGTATTTGTTAGATTAAGTATCTATCATAAGTATGCAAGGATTTTAAGAGGACTGTATTTTAAAATCTCTAAAATTATCTTTAGATTTCATTTGTAAGTGAAATCTATTAGGATTCATCAGTACAATATTGATCTAGTCTGTAAAATACAAGGACCATGACGCTTAGTAAGTGTAATTTCATGACCAATTACTCAAGGAAACACAACTTTTTTTCTTCCAATAGAGTAAATATTAACAAATATTTCTGAATTTTTATATGTGATAACCATATGGTTAGAATAATAGCAGAATGGGGCCAGCAGGGTGGCATAGCGGTTAAAGCCGCCAACTGCAATGCCAGCATCCAATATGGGTTCCAGTTAGAGTCCTGGCTGCTCCTCTTCTGATGCAGCTCTCTGCAATGGCCTGGGAAAGCAGTAGAAGATGGTTCAAGTCCTTGGGCCCCTGCCACCACGTGGGAAACCCGGAAGAAGTTCCTGGCTCCTGGCTTTGTATTGGCACGGCTCCAGCCATTGTGGCCATCTAGGGAGTGAACAAGATGGAAGACCTCTCTCTCTCTCTCTCTCTCTCTCTCTCTCTCTCTCTCTCTCTCTCTCTACCTCTCCTTCTCTTTCTGTGTAACTCTGACTTTCAGGTGAATAAATAAATCTTTAAAAAAATAATAGCACATTTTCATATTTGAGATTTCTGTAGTGAACATTAAAAAAAAAAAATCTATGGACCCAAAAGTTAACCTATGCTTGTAATGACAGAGTAATTTCTTTCTTTCTCTCTCTTTTTTTAAAGACTTATTTATTTACTTGAAAGGCAGAGTTACAGAGAGGTACAGGCAGAGAAAGAGAGGAAGAGAGGAGGTCTTTCTTCCAATGGTTCACTTCGCAAATGACTGCAATGGTTGGAGCTGAGCCAATCCAAACTGAGGATCCAGGAGTGTCTTTCGGGTCTCCCATGTTGGTACAGAGACTCAAGGACCTGGGGCATCTTCTAATGCTTTCCCAGACCATAACAGAGAGCTGGATTGGAAGTGGAGCAGCCGGGACATGAACTGGTGCCAATATGGGATGCTGGGCACTGCTGGCTGCAAGTTTAGCTGCTACTCCACAGCATCAGGCCCAGAATATTTTCAGAAATACCTCTTGGTCACTCCCAGTCAATATGTTGTTGTATTTTCATCCTACACATTTCTGACTGTTATTTCATCCTATCTTTTAAGGTTTAATTCTATAGGGAGATAAAAAAAGAAACAATAGTTCAACTTATTTTAATATTGAAATAGTGATTAGAACTGGCATGCTATTGAAAAAGGTCTATTATCTATTTGACTTTTAATTACCTTTTTTCAAATATATATGTCCTGGGATTTTACTTTCCTTCATTACACCTACTAGACCCTGAACTTTCAATTTCAGACTATTAATTACCATGATATCCCCAGGTCATTTTCTACCCTCTGTTCCTGCAAGATTAATATCATCCTAAACATTTACTTTTCTCTCTTTTTTTCTATCTCCCTAGATGATGAACTTCACTTTACACACACTGAATTCCACATCTTTTTGCTGCTGCCATAACACATTTCAGTTCCTTTTCTTCTTAACAATATCCTTCTTAGTACTAACAATGTTTCCTACTTCATCACTAAATTTTATTGCCAGGAGATTCTGCTGTAGCAATTCAATTGTCTGTAAATCTAAGCACCAGTAAAGCTGCTAAAATCATTGTGAGTCTTATTTAACTGTCTGGCACATAAATCAGGTAGATTTTATTTGATTTCAGCAGGGTGTTTTTCTAGACCTTAGCGATCTAACACATACTGATATCAACTAACCACACATTCGAGTGCTTATTATTGCTGCACAGAGGGAAAATTCATCCACTCAGCACAGCCTATCCTTCTAAAAGGCAATCATCAAGAAACATGTCCGGAGTAATGTCATTCTGGGTCGGCAATATAAAAAGAGCCATTCTATGATGGTGTGCTAGTCCTTAAATACAAGGCATATTCCATTCTTGTAGAGCATCCAGGCTACCACTTTTTGCATGAATAATGTTTTTATGATGTCATACTAAGTGATTACTGTTAGAACAGTTTTCTATATGGTGATTTAATGCATCCTTTAAATCTACCAACAATCGTGCTTTGAAAATCATCATAATATCACTTTAATTTTAAATTTGTGTAATCTGAGAAGAATAGAAAACACTTTCTGCAAAATAAAAGTTTGGTACAGGACAGAATCATGCTTTGAAAACAGATATATATATATATATATCATAATATATATACATATAGAGAGAGGATATACATACATGTAATTAGTATATATTTATTTGTTTATATAGATATATATGTGTATCCATATAGGTACATATACATACATACATATAAACACACATTTACATAGTTAAAAGTTAACATATCTTACAAAGAATAATGAAAACATATCTATATATGTGAAAATGTTTCACAAAAACTGTAACTAGAGGTAGAAACACTAAAGTAGAATATATTACCAAAATCAAATTGATTTCATCAGGAAAAAGACATCTGTTAAATAGTACAAATGAGATGGCCCTGTAGAAAGTTGTTGATTATCTAAGAATATTTTTACAGGGACATTTTCCAGGATTGTGCTGCTCCCTCTTTAGCCAGTGCTCTTCTCTTGGTTTTATATAGAGCATTCTCTACAGGTAGCTATTTTTTTAACTTCACTAATCACAGTTTGATCTCTCAGGCACATAGGGACATAAAATTCTGCTCTACATTGCAGTCATACTGAATAAGTAAAAAAAAATAGAACTGAATTAGTTCTGTATCTGTGTTTACTTTTTAGAGAATAGCTTATAATGCCAATTTATTTCTATTTATAGAGGCATGCACATACTAATTTTGAGAAAGCAAAGCACAAATAAAGAGGACATACCAAAAATAAGGGCAGCTAAGTGATGTTACCTAAATCCTCATCAAGTTAGAATGTCAATGCTGTGGTGAAGTCTTAGTGAACAAAAAAAAAAAAAGAAAGAAAGAAAGAAAATAAATGAATAATTACATTCATGTGATGTGAAGTACAAGTCAAGATCCATTTGAGTTAGAAGTCATATCTATAAAAAATAGGTCGGTAAATTTGTACAGAAATGATCACCAGGAATCTTACATACTTACTTAAACATGAATATTATATTTAGTTACAATACAGAGCTTCCAAGATATAAGAGGTTAAGCCTCCTGCAATGCTGGCATCTCATATGGGCACTCCACTTCTGATCTTGCTCTCTGTAAATGGACTGGGAAAGCAGCAGAAGATGTTGCAAAGCATGGGCCCCTGTACCCACCATAGGAGACCCAGAAGGAATTCTTGGTTCCTGGCTTCAGATCTGGTCAGTTCTGGCCTTGGCAGCCATTTGAGAAGTGAAAGTGAACCAGCAGATGGAAGACCTCTCTCTGTCTAGAACTCTTCATGTCAAATCAATCAATCAATCTTTTTTAAAAATTCTAAGCTTCCAAACGGAGACCAGCATTGCCACATTGGCATTCCACATTAAAGTGGTAGTTTAAGTCCCAGATACTTTGCTGGGTGCTAAGGTTCCCTGATAATGCACTTGGAAAGGAAGAAGAGTATGGCCCAAGGGCTTGGACCATCTATGTGGGAGACAATGATGAAGTTCTAGCCTCCTGACTCTTTAGTCCGGCTTAGATCTGGTTCTGTTGGGTGGCAGTCTCTCTCTCTCTCTCTCTCTCTCTCTCTCTCTCTCTCTCTCTCTCATATGTATAAATAAATACTTAGAAAATTAATAATGCATATATACACATGAATATATGTGAGTGTATAATCATATATACTTCTTTTTCAAAAATATTTTTATTTATTCATTTGGAAGTCAGAGTTACAGAGAGAGAGAGAGAAAAAAATATATATTCCATCCACTGGTTCACTCCTCACATGGCCACAATGGCCAGGGTTGGGCCAGGCTGAACCCAGGAGCTAGGAGCTTCTTCCAGGTCTCACCATGTGGGTGCAAGGGCCCAAACACTTGAGCCATCTTCTGCTGCTTTCCCAGGCACATCAGTAGGAAGCTGGATCAGAAGTGGAGCAGCTGGGACTCATATTGGATGCCAGCATGGCAGACAGTGGCTTAATCCACTCCCCCACAGCACCAAACCCTCATAATGTATTTCAATATCTCATCAGAACATACTGAAATCTATGCTAAGTAAAATAAACCCTGAAGCATTAGATGTAAAAAGTAAAACTTTATTTTATATAACAAACAAAAAAGCTTAGCAAGGTTGAGTATGAAATATATGTATTTCAAAAGTCAAAATCGACAAAAGAATGTGTTGTAATTTATGTCAGCACAGCATAAAAATTTGCAACTCTGTTCATCAAGATTCAAGGAACAGTCAAAACATCAACTACATAAAAAGAAGTTATTGGTGGGCTATATGTGTGACACAAGATTTAATTATGGAATTTATTAAATGTATTTACAAATCAACTAC
Source organism: Lepus europaeus (assembly GCF_033115175.1). Lineage (NCBI taxonomy): Eukaryota > Metazoa > Chordata > Mammalia > Lagomorpha > Leporidae > Lepus > Lepus europaeus. The sequence goes on along the minus strand of NC_084834.1, from coordinate 44,617,643 downwards.
TGAAAGTTAATCTAAGTAAAATCCAAAAACTAAATAAGCATATGAATTAAAAAGCTATAAACCAATATACAGAACTCACTGAAAATCAGGGGCAAGTAAATTAAAATTATGAAAGATATTTTACACATCTAAAAATGTAAAATGAATTATAAAATGCAATCATCCTAAGTACTGACGAGCATGTTAAATAAAAGAAATGCTTGTATGTTGCTTGTGGGTATTTATATATTGTTGCAATACTATTGAGACTAATTTTGCTAAATAAGGAAAATTGAACATATGACCATAATTTCACTGAACAATTGTCCTAAAAGATATTTCCTAGGTATACTATTGCACATGAACATGTGGAAGCAGCATAATAGAAACACATTATTTGGCATCAAAATATTTTAATAGAATAAAAAGGAAAACAACTGAATATCCCATTAAAAAGGAAACAAACAAATTAATTGGGAAATATGAATAAAATAGAACTTTGTAATGCAATAAAAAAAAGTTAATTCAACTTGCCAATGTAAAAAGGATGAACCCAAAGTATTTTTTTAGAGATTTATTTATTTATTTCAAAGTCAAAGTTACACAGAGAGAGAAGAAGAGGCAGAGAGAGAGAGGTCTTCCATCCGCTGGTTCACTTCCCAGATGGCTGCAACAGACAGAGCTTAGCCAATCCGAAGCCAGGAGCCAGGAGCTTCTTCTGGGTCTCCCACGCGGGTGCAGGGGCCCTAGGACTTGGACCATCTTCTGCTTAACAAGGCCATAGCAGAGAGCAGGATTGGAAGTGGAGCAGCCGGGTCTCAAACCAGGGCCCATATTGGATGCCGGCACTGCTGGCGGCGACTTAACCCACTATGCCACAGCACTGGCCCCAAAATCCAAAGTATTTTTAATGAAAAATATGTATAAACTTCAGAAAAAATATACACGTTAATGTCATGATAGCATTTATATAAATTCTTCAACAGTAGTACCTTCAAAGATGAAGAGATGTAAAGTTTTGAGGGGTATCTGGAGTGTTTTAACTGCATTATGATTAATCTGAAGTTTAGCTGTAGCAGGTGTTTGAGTACTGGCTCTATTATCTATTATCTATTATTATACTGGCTCTATTATTTAAATATCTGGGATAGTTTCTTTGTTTTATAACAAGTTTTAAGACGGACTTGTGTATGTAATTTGTCACATTTCTACCTATCTTCCAACAAACTTTTTCTTAACATTCCTTATGACTGTTTTTCCTCACTTGTTTTATACAAATCTGCTTCTCTATCTACTTCTTAAATGTTGATTTTTCTTAACGCTCTCCGTTATTTTGTTTGAATCTAAACTCTATTCCTACTCCATTTCATTGATTCCCAATTATCTTTTGTTTAACTAACTATACTCTTTTGAATATCTAACTTGTGTTTCTAGCCTTTGTACTTCTTCTGAGTTGGTTGTTGATATAAATGACTACCTGAGCCTTCTTAGAGATGCAGAAATGTAACATGACAGGCACTGAACTCCATGTACTCTACAAGAAACTTAAAAATTACCAATGACAGGGACCGGCGCCTTGACTCACTGGGTTAATCCTCCGCCTGCAGGGCCAGAATCCCATATGGGGGCCGGGTTCTAGTCCCAGTTGCTCCTCTTCCACTCCAGCTCTCTGCTGTGGCCTGGAAGGGAAGTGGAGGATGACCCAAGTGCTTGGGCACCTGCACCCACATGGGAGACCAGGAAGAAGTACCTGGCTCCTGGCTTTGGATTAGTGTAGCGCTGACGATAGCGGCCATTTGGGGAGTGAACCAATGGAAGGAAGACCTTTCTCTCTGTCTCTCTCTCTCTCACTGTCTATAGCTCTACCTGTCAAATAAAAAAAAATCTTAAAAAAATTACTAAGGACAGTAAGTATATAAAAATCTGTACATAGACTAGCCTCACTCTTGAAGACAAGTTAAAAAAAATATCAAACTAAAACTAAAGCAATCGGAGAAAAGTGACATTCCTTTCAAAACAGTACTTAGAAGACTGATGATGACCAACTCTACAAGATAAATGCCAAATTTTATATTTTCAAAATTCTGTAAGAAAATTGATTCTATCTTAATATTCAAATATATTAAATAAGAAAAGCTAAACTGAAACTTCAAAGTTTGAGCTCAGGTTTCAGTATACACTTCTTATAGTCAGGACCAAAGTCGACTGGTGTAAGAATGAGGTATCAAACTGCAAACTTGGGCCAGAAACTAATGGATGACCTCCATCATTCATTATCCTCACACAGTACCACTGTTTTGTTGGATGCAGATGGTGGGGTATTTGAGAGAAATAGCTAAGTGCAAGAAGATGGCACTATCACCTAGAGACAAATTTAGTTGCATCCTGTTTTTGTTTTTGTTTGCATCGCCAAGGATGAAAAATCATAGTTACCCTTATCTAATCCAAATATACTTTAGTTCTGAGTTCCAAGACTTTCCCTAATAAGAGGTTGAATAAAAAATATTAAGATGATGGTTACTTTTATTTGTCAACTTGACTATGCTAAGGGATGCCCAGATAGTTACTAAGACACTATATTAAGGAATTCTCCTAAGGATGTCTCTGGAAGACATTAGTACTTGAATCAGTAGTCTTTAGTAATGAAGATTGTCCTTACTAATGTGAATGGGTATTAGTTCTTTAAGGACTTAAATAAAAGAAAGAGGAGGAGCAAAGGTAAATTCATTCCTTGACCTGGGATAGCCATCTTCTCCAGGCCTTCAATATTGGTGTTCCCAGTCCTTAGGCCTTCAAACTCTGAATTTTACTGATTTATCTTTGCTGGTTTATCTGGGTTTTAGATGATGAGATTTTTTTGGCTTTCATTCTAACAAAAGCCAAATCCTAAGATAAATATTTTTCTTTTTTTATATAACAATTTATTTTTTTCATAAACACAACTTTAGGAATATAGTGATTCTTTCTACTGTACCTACCCTCCCACCCATACTCCCACATCTCTTCCTCCTCCCTCTCTTATTCTTATTCTTATTTTTACTAAGATCTATTTTCAATTAACTATATACACATACAATTAACTCTATACTAAGTAAAGAGTTCCACAAATGTATGGAAAAAAAAAAAAAACTGTTCCTCAACAGTCTAGATAAGGGCTGTTCAAAGTCATTGCCTCTCAAAGTGTTAATTTCACTTCTATAGATTATCTTTTAGGTGTTCTACTAATTAACATAGATCAGGGAGAACATAAGGTATTAGTCCCTTTGGGACTGGCTTATTTCACTAAGTATAACGTTCATTTTGTTGCAAATGACAGGATTTCTTTCTTTCTTTTTTTTTTTTTTTACTGCTATGTAGTATTCCATGGTGTACGTATTTCTTTATCCAGTCTTTGGTTGATAGGCATTTGGGTTAATTCCATGTGTTAGCTATTGTGAATTGAGCTGCAATGAACATGGAGTACAGATAACACTTTCATTCTCTGTTTTGATTATCCTTGGATACATCTCCAGGAATGGGACACTGGGTCATATGGTAGGTCTATATTCAGATTTCTGAGTTATCTCCATACTGTCTTCCACAGTGGCTGTACCAGTTTACATTCCCACCAACAGTGGATTAAGGTATCTTTTCCCCCATATCCTCACCAGCAATTGTTGTTTGTCAATTTCTACATGAAATCCATTCTAGTGGAGGGTGAGGTGAAACTTCATTTCTCTGATGGCTAGTGATTCTGAGCATTTTTAATGTGTCTGTTGGCCATTTGCATCCTCTTTTGAAAAATGACTAAGTTCTTTGCCTATTTCTTAACTGGGTTGGTTTGTTTTGTTGTAGAATTTCTTAAGCTATTTATATATTAGGATATTAATCCTTTATCAGTTTTATAGGTTGCAAATCATTTCTCCCATTCCATTGATTGCCTCTTTGCTAAGTGTTACTTTTGCAGTACATAAATTGCTTCTCAATTTGATGTGATCCCATTTGTCAATTTTGGTTTTGATTGTCTGTGCCTCTGGAGTCTTTTTCAAGAACTCTTTGCCTATGCCAATGTCTTGGAGGGTTTCCCCAATGTTCTCTAATAATTTGATCATATCAGGTTGTAGATTTTGGTCTTCAGTTCATTTTGATGATTTTTTATGTAAGGTGTAAGGTAGGGGTCTTCCTTTATACTTCACGTGGAGATGAGTTTTCCTAGCACCATTTGTTGAAAAGTCTCTCCTTGCTCCAGGGATTGATTTTAGTTCCTTTGGCAAAGATATGTTGGTTGATTTATGGCATTTATATTCTGTTCCATTGATAAATTAATTTGTTTTTATGCCAGTACAGGCTGTTTTGATTTAACTATCCTTATAGTATGTCTTGAAATTTGGTATTGTGATGCTCCTGGCTTCGGATCAGCTCTGCTCTGGCTGTTGCAGCCATCTGGGGAGTGAACCAGAGAATGGAAGACCTATCTCTCTCTCTCTGCCACTGCTTCTCCTTCTCTCTCTTTGTAACTCCGACTTTCAAATTAATAAATAAATATTAAGCAAGATTGCTTTAACTATTCGGGATTTCCTGTGTTTCCACATGAATTTCAGCATCAATTTTTGTATATCTGAGATACATGACCTTGGTATTTTGATTAGTACCACTTTGAATCTATAAATTGCTTTTGGTAGTATGAACATTTTGATGATATTGATTCTTCCAATCTATGAACATGGAAGATTTTTCTATTTTTTGTATCTTCTATTTTTTTCTTTAGTGCTTTGTAATTTTCATCAGAAATCTTTGACATCCTTGGTTAAATTTATTCCAAAGTATTTGAATTTTTTGATAGCTATTTTGAATGGAATTTATCTTAGAGGTTCTTTCTCAGCCATGACATTGTCTGTGTATACAAAGGCTGATGATTTTTTGTGTGTGTTGATTTTATATTCTACCACTTCACCAAACTCTTCTATGAGTTCCAATAGTCTTCTAGTGGAATCTTTTGGATTCTCTCTACATAGAATAATCTCTTTCATTGTTTTCTTTCTTTTTTTTTCTTTTGCCTAATGGCTCTGACTAAAACTTTCAAACTATATTGAATAGCAATGGTGAGAGTGGGCATCCTTGTCTGGTTCCAAATCTCAGAGGAAATGCTTCCAACTTTTCCCCAATCAATAGGATGCTGGCTGTGGGTTTGTCATAAATTGACTTGATTGTATTGAGGAATGTTCCTTCTATTATTTAAGCATTTTTTTTTGAATACTCAAGACTTGTAGCTCTCTCTATATATGCTAATGGATTTGTGTCTCTGGAGACACCTGACTAATACAATCAATGTGTTGGTATTTCTTTAGAAAACTTCATGAAAACTGGTGCTGGTAAGATTTGGGGTAGTAGAATTCTATTGAGGTGAAGACTCAGAAGACTAGGGGAGGCAGAGTGAACTTGGAGAAAACTGTTGGAATTGTAGAGAGTAGACAAGTACTACAACCTTCCATGAATAGGGAAGATCCGCACATCCTCTCAGGACAACACTTTGAATGTATCTAATTATAGTGGAAAAGTGATATGAGAAAACTGTTTTGGAGTCTGACCACATTTTGGCATGAAAGTAAGGTAAAAGTTTCTACATGTAGTATATGCATTTGGCGCTGTCAATATTTAAGAGGCAAATGCAATGACCTGATGTAGGCACTCTTTTTCTTCAACATTTTTCACCATTATCCACCCTATACTTTCCTAAAGCTTCTATATGACCTTAGAATGAAACTTGAATTTTCTGATAGTTGACTTTGTGGCTTTTTGTCATTTTTTGGTTACCAAACAGTTGAATAATTTCCGTACTTTAGCGTGTTAGTTTGTTGAAGAACAGGGCTCTGAATCATGCTAATATGTTTTATTTCTGATAAACATGAAATGTGGACATGGGTCAGACACTCCAGCTTGGAATTCCGAATCTTGAGAGAAAGATTCAATTACATATGGGACATTGTTTCTCAGTTTTGGTAATGACATTAGCTTCAAATGCAGCTTTAAATGCACCTGGTGACCCATTGCAGGGCCTCTGGGATTTTGGTCATAAGTGTTGAAGTAATGACTTTGCCTAATCCCCTTACTTGCTTTTCTGTGTACTAGTTCCCAAACTATTCCAATGATTCTATGAGCGCCAGTTAGATTACTTTTCTACTTTTGTTAACCAAAGTCAGTTTCTGACCTTACAAGTAGAAATACTAACTCTGAGTGCCTGTTTTTTGTTTTTTTTTTCCCCTGTCTTCATTCCTCCCACCTGAAATCAGGTTTAATTTTTTTTCTGTGTCCATAGAGTAGTATTTTACAATGCAAGAAAGGGATTTGGCACTTCTCTATATGCCACAAATTAGAATAAAAAACAAAAATGAGCTTATGGCCTTTATGAATCTGGAATGGAAACTGTAATCAAGCCAGATTAAGTACAGGAATATTAACTGGAAAGAAACAATTTTCTATTTAAATTATTTATATCCTGAAGTTTAAGAATTTTAGTTAGGACTTTTGTTGTGGTTTAGTGGGTAAAGTCACTGCCTGCAATCCTGGCATCACATATGGGCTCTGGTTCATGTCTTGTTGCTCCCTTTGCTATCCAGATCCATGCTAATTGCCTGGGAAAAGCAGCAGAAGCCTCTGCCACCCACCTGAGAGAATCAGATGAACACCCTGGTTCCTGGCTTTGTCCTGGCACAATCTTTGCTGCCATCTGGGGAGTGAACCAGCTGATGGAAAAATCTCTAGTTCTCGCTCTCTCTTTCTCTAACACTGACATTCAAATAAATAGATAAATCTTAAAATAATTTATGTCTTCTATAATGTCTTTCAAATGATTTTCAAATATCTAAAGTTCTCTTTCACATTTTAAATTACCATATTATAGAAAATGGAAATTAATTTATCTAAGAATTGGATTATCATTCTACTTTATTAGTGCCTAAGAAGTTGAAAAAAAAAAACAGGATCTGAAAAATACAGTAAAATGACAAAATTAAAATTAGATGAGGTTGTATAAGATTTCTTAAAATATTAAGGATTGGAAAAATTGACTTAGAAAGAGGTCCTATTGCTTAGAAAATGAGAAAAGTCATCCAAAATCATTCTATTTTATTTTGTGAATAAACAAAACACAAATGATTTATTTATTTATTTGAAAGACAGAGTTAGAGAGAGAGAGAGAGAGAGAGAGAGAGAGAAACTGTCTATCTGCTGGTTCACTCCCCAAATGGCTACAATGACCAGAGCTGGGCTGATCCAAAGCTAGGAGCCAGGAGCCAGAAACTTTTTCCGGGTGTCCCAAGTGGGTGCAGGGGTCCAAGCACCTGGCCCATCCTCCATTACTTTTCCAGGCCGTAAGCAGAGAACTGGATCAGAAGTGGAACATCTGGAACTTGAACTGAGGCCCATATGGGATGCAAGCATTCTAGGTGAAAAAAGATATTCCTTAACCATGTGTTGATGAAAACAGGAAATGAGAGAAATGATTAGTTTCATGAGAAAATTAGAGATATGATTGACAGAACTTGGTGATCATTAAATACAGAGCTACGACAGAACTACCTAGAGGGACAGTAGTTTTTTTGTTTGTTTTTGTTTGCTCAAATGGATGAGGAATGGTGTCATTGAGCAACACCAGACTTAAAAAAGACACTTTTTTTCATCATAATCTGTGTCTGGGAACTCCAAGAACCAGGCAACAGCACACTTGGTGCCTGATGGGGCCTGCTTTACCCGAGAGGGTTGTCTTCTCACTATAACCTTATGTGGAAGAGAGATGAGAGATCCTTCTAGGTTTCTTTTAGAATTGTAGTAATCCTATTCACATCTTTGCCACCTAATCTATACCAAAGGCCCTAGTTCCTGATACTGTGCTAGCACCTTGGAGGTTAGGATTTCAACACATGAACATAAACATTCAGAGCATTGTAGTCTTAGATATGCTGAGTTTAAGATACTTGCGAAGTGAATATGTTAAGTACTAAAAGTCCAAAGAGGAGTTTAGATTGTTATTTGTGTGTAATGGAAGAAGTGATACGAGTGAGTTTTAGAGAGCTTGATAAGAGAATATTTTCTAAAACTGGGTCTTAAGGAAATCTAAAATTATAATGGGAGGGAAGCACTGTGGCATAGTAGGCTAAGCTTCTGCTTGCTTGGTGCCCCATATTGTAGAAGCAGTTGAAGTCCTGGCTGCTCCACTTCTGATCCAGCTCCTTGCTAATGTGCCTAGAAAAGCAGCAGAAGATGGCCCAGGTGCTTGCATCCCTGCCACCACATTGGAGACCCAGATGGAGATCCAGGCTCCTGGCTTTAGCCTGGACCAGCCCGAGCCATTGAGGTCATTTGAGAAGTGAACCAGAAGACAGAAATTCCTTCTCTCTCTCTTTTTTTCTCTCAATCTCTCCCCCTTTCAAATACATAAATAGGTTTTTAACAAAAATGTAGTTGAAGGGAAGAATAAAGTGTGTTTGAAAGGAAGTGCATCTAATTAAATATGGCTATTTACTTCATTTGGTATGTTTGGGATGCCAGCACTGCAGGAAGCGGCTTTGCCTGCTACACCACAGTGCCAGCCCCCAAAAGGAGATTTATACAATACAAACTTTAAGAATTTTTATTTTAGATATCTCTCTCTCTCCTCTTTCTGAAGACCTGCCTTTCAAACAATTTTTTTTTTTTAATTAGGTCTTTCAGGGGTCAGTGCTGTGTCATAGCAGGTAAAGCCACAGCCTGCAGCGCCGGCATCCCATATAGGCGCAATTCGAGTCTTGGCAGCTCCTCTTCTGATCCAGCCCTCTGCTATGGCCTGGGAAAGCAGCAGAAGATGGCCCAAGTCCTTGGGCCCCTGCACCCATGTGAGAGACCCAGAAGAAGCTCCTGGCTCCTGGCTTTGGATCAGCCCAGCTGTGGCTGTTGCGGTCATTTGGGGAGTGAACCAGCGGATGGAGGATCTCTCTCTCTCTCTCTCTCTCTCTGGCTCTAACTCTCTCTGTAACTCTGACTTTCAAATAAATAAAAAAATAAATCTTAAAAAAAATTAGGTCTTTCTATTTAAAAAAGATTTAAAACAAAGTTTGACAAAATAGCATATTTGAAGCAGAACTGATACATTCAGGCATTTATTTCCTTTTTGATTTTGTTTTTAAAATTTTGATTGTTAAATTTTAACTCCCACATGAAAGGAAGAGCTTGCAGTATTTGTCTTTCTGTGTCCAGATTATATCACCCAACGTGATATCCTCCAGTTGCAACCATTTTGATGGTTCACTTCTCCAAATATCGACAATGGCCAGGGCTTCCATTCAGGTCTACCACGTGTGTGGCAGAGGCACAAGCACTTTGGCCATCTTCTGTGGCCTTCCCAGGCACAGTAGCAGAGAACTGGATAAGAAGTGGTGCAATCTGGAACTCACACCGGCACTCATATGGGATGCCAGCATCACAGGCAGCAGCTTAATCTACTGTGTCATAGCACTAGTTCCAACATGTCTATGCTTACATCTAAAGATTGATTCCCTTACTCTAGGAACTGTCATCAGTTAATTTTTTAAACTTCTATTGATTTACCACTGGTTTACCTTTAAATTCCATGTTATTTATTTGGTCTGTAAAAAAGATTTTAAAAGGTTAATTAAAAGGATAATAAATTATAAAAAAAGGACATATTAAAGTTCATCTATTCTAATTTGTCTTAAAACTCAAATGATAATAAAATATATTTCATCTATTGACGTAAGAGTATTTCTTATTATACTGGATACCAAGTGTACTTCTAACATTTGGTGGACTTAGTACTAAAGTACAAATGGGACCTTGGGTCAAGGTCTTTCTAATACTGTATGTTTATGAAACTATATACATTAATTGCAGTATTGTACATCTTTTTACCTTGAAAATTGCACCTTCATAGCAACTTGAATTTTCAGATCTATATTTAGATTTCCTAGACTCCTTGGCCATTGTGCCTTGGCCTGGTCCTGTTTTCCCTTACACTTGAATTCATACAATCCCAAAATAACAGTCTCATGTTGCTTAAGAATATTAGAGGCAGCATTGCAGAGCCATGCATGATCATGCCAATGTTTAGGTCACTCCTTGAATCTGTAGTATATATTCTATCACGTGTTTGTCCTTGAATAGAAATCCTAAGGGAAGCAAAGGGGATTCAATTCCAGGTTCCTGTGCATTTAGAATTAACAAGTTAGGAGACTTGGGTTTCTAATGAACAGGTCTTCTTGGCCTGAAAAAGACAAATTTCATTGGTTCATGATCAAGGTGGAGTCCCCTGATTGCTCAGATCTAAGGAGGTGTTGTTTAAATGTACAAACTTTAAAAATCAGTACAAATGGTGCTGGCATTGTAGCTTAACAGGTTAGGCTGCTATCTGCACTGTTGGCATCCCATATGGATGCCACTTCGAGTCCCAGGTGCTCCGCTTCTGATATAGCTCCCTGCTAATGCACCTCAGAAATCAGAAGAGGATGGCCCAACTGCTTGGGCCCCTGCACCCATGTGGGAGACCTGGAAGAAGCTCTGGGCTCTTGGCTTTGAACTGGTCCAACCCTAGCCATTGGGGCTTTTTGGGAATGAACCAGCAGAGGGAATCTCTCTCTCTCTCTCTCTCTCTCTCTCTCTCTCTCTCTCTCTCTCCCTTTCCTATCATTCTTGGTCTCTCCCCTTCTCTTTTCTCTGTCAGTCCACCTTTCAAATAAATAAATAAATAAATCATTAAAAAGGGTTGCCAGTTTTTTTTTTTTTTTGCCAAACATAATTGTGTGGTGTAACATAAGTGAACAATAATGTAACAATATCTACTGATGCTGAACTTGCAAATAATCAATAGTACTATTCCTAGGTACATACCAACAAAAATGTGCACATAAATGAACTAAAAGATGAATGCAAGATTGACTGTAGTATCACTGCTCATAATTGCCCTAAACTAGTAATAACACAATGTATTTGAAAATAGAATGCATAAGACATTAGAATAGACTTGAATAATTACAAGCAATAAATCTAGCTATATGCAATACCACTGATGAATTCCATGCATAATATTGTTCCAAGGAAGCCAGACACACATACAAAATACTTTTCTGTATAAATCCATTTAAATAAATCTTAGAATTAGTATAGATGGAAATCAAAATAGTGGTTAATTTTAGGTGTGCTAATAGATGTCTATTAACGGCCCAAATGTGGTGCTTAGGCTGACAATGTTTTCTTTTCCATTTGTATGGCAGTATGTGGGTATGTTCAATTTGTAAAAAAGTTATCAAGCTATACAATTATATACATATTATATTTAACTTTAACTGCAGGAATTTAAGAGTTATTTAAAGAAATACCTGGGGGACTTTTTACAAATAATAAACACAGAATTGTCTATTTTATCTCTTATTGGACTCTTCTAGACAACAATTCTAGTAATCTCTGACTCTAAGACTTTCATGAAATCTTTTAGTATCAAGAAATAATTAACTCTCCAGTTAGTTCCTATATGCTTTTATAGTTCTAATAGCTAAGTGAGTCCAAGGTAAGGCAAAACCCTTTCTGCCTTCAACTACACTCAAATATTAATTCTCTCATATAGAGGCTATTTTTTAGCCCAGGTTTTACTCATATGTAAAAAAAAAATGTCTGATTGTTAGTCATTGCCCATCATTTCAGCTCCTGAGATACTTCTGTCAGATGCCTGTCTTCCAGTCTTTCCTTCACTGAATATCTGAAAAGTTCATTTCTTTATTTTTGTTGTTGCTAACAGTGCTGCACAGAATATAGCACCTAAACTGTTATTGCTAAATATCTGCTCTCATTATAAGGAGAGAGCAGATTCTAGATGCAAAACGGGAGCTTGCAACCCTAGGACACCTTGTCATAAAAGGAAATGAGGCAATTACCAGTGACTAATAGACTTTCACTGGTAAAATAAATTGAGAATTTAAATACTAATATGCATAACAAAATGAATTAATTTACATAATTAATCTGTACATTCAAATGCCATAGCCCACTTCTTCTGCCACAAATATCATGGACAGATACAGAGGCTGGGAAGTCTACTATCAAGGTGCTAATAGTGACATCTTGTGAGAGGTACTGTTTCCAACAGAATGTGCCTTGTTGCTGAGTCCTCACCTGAAGGAAGACAGAAGAGCAACAGAGCTGACCTCACTCTTGCTACACCTTTTGTCAGAGAACCTGCTCCCATTCTTAGTCACCTCATAAAGATCCCATCTCTTAAAAGCATACCTTGGGGGTTAAGTTCCAATACACGCATTTTGGAGAAACACAAAGATTCAGACAATAGCATCATACTAACACAATAAAGAAAGCTGTATGATCACATTTGAAGTACACTTACAAACCAAAGTGACACTTAAAATTAGTTTTACTTTTAAGTAGTTTAGTTTATTTATTTCAGGTAATAGGAAGTTTATGGAAGAAAGTTTCTCTTCACAGAAGTATTTTGGCTGACAGATGGCCTTGCAGAGAAAGAATTACAATGGTATGATTTTTCCAGCCCTTGATGGCTTATGGTTCTTTGCAATGACCATTAGGGAAATAGTTATTCTCTGTTGAAAGATAAGACATCTCTTAATACTTGATGAAGTTAGAATCATCATCAACCATGTTCAGTCATTCTCTCTTATCCATGGTTTCATTTTCTGTAGCTTCAGTTACCCATGGTCAACTACAGTCCAGAACTACTGAAATTCATCTCATAGTGAATGATATCATATTCAAATAACTGTTATTATAGTATTAGTAGTTATTACTGTTGATATTTTACTGCTAATATATGAATTAAACTTTATCATAGCTATGTATAAATGTGTACATGTCAACAAACATAGTACAGGTTGGATTCGGTACCTCTGCAGCTTTAGGCACCCACTGGAAGTCTTAGGGATGCATCTCCCATAATTGGTGCAGGGCCACAGTCACTAAAATTTCATCAAGCATTCATATATTCCTGCCATATTATGAGAAATGCAGCTACAATAGAAAGCCATCTTGAGCCAAATTTAAACTGCAGTGAACTCTAGAAAAGAAGCAATGTAGCTTCTTCTGTGACAGTTACAGGGAAATGGAGAATGAACAAGAGAAATCTATAGATTAAAAAGATCTATAGGCCGGCGCTGTGGCTCAACAGGCTAATCCTCCGCCTAGTGGCGCCTGTACACCGGTTTCTAGTCCAGGTCGGGGCTCCAGATTCTGTCCCGGTTGCCCCTCTTCCAGGCCAGCTCTCCGCTGTGGCCAGGGAGTGCAGTGGAGGATGGCCCAAGTGCTTGGGCCCTGCACCCCATGGGAGACCAGGATAAACACCTGGCTCCTTCCTGCCTTCAGATCAGCGTGGTGCGCTGGCCGCAGTGCACCTGCCGCGTCGGCCATTGCAGGGTGAACCACCGGTAAAAGGGAGACCTTTCTCTCTCTCTCTTTCTCTCCCACTGTCCCCTCTGCTTGTCAAAAAAAAAAAAAAATGTATAAAGTAGAGAACACCATCACAATATATAGAACATATTTAGATCATGATTCAAACAGAATAGGTAATGTTTTTAAAATAAGTATTTGGAAATACAAATAGTTATTAGATATTTGGAAATAGTAAAGTACTATATTATACTTTTTCTGATATATAGAGTACAAAAATGTAATGTCTATGAGTGAAATTGACATTTTGAGATTTGATTATTATTCATAAGGCTATGAACAGTAGTCTTTCTACTTTCTACTGTTGAACTCTTTATTTAGTGGATGATGAAGCTTGTGATTATAAAGTAAATTGAAAGCATGCTATGGCAAAAATTAAAAGAAAAATAAGTAAGAAAGGAGAGAGGGTGAGAGGAGGAGGGGGGATAGTAAATATTATTATGTTCTTAAAATCATATGTATGAAATACATGAAATCTTTTCTATTTATATAATCAAATTTATAAAAACAATAAATAAAATAAAGTTTGAAGATACAAGAACATTACTAAATTTTTTAAAGCTCTAATATTAGAGATACATATTGAAACGTATTAAGTGAGATAGTGTCTGGATTTTTTATTAAAGGAATTAGATATCTTGATGTGATAATTTTATAAAGATATCTTTATGTGGTTAATGTGTAGTTGTTCATGATTCTATTCTCTTAATTTTTGCACATGTTAGTAATTTTCAAGAGGAGACGTCCCCAAGAGATTCCTATGTTGCCCTAAGGCATCCTTTGGTGCTGTAGTATACGCACAGGGACACAGCTGAGAGTTTAGTTTGTTGAGGGAAACATGGTAGCATTTGCCAGGCACCACATAGACTATAATATTTGAGGGAGTTTATCTAATTAATAAAATTATTAGGTTTCTTGTTTTTTGGCCTAATCATGCCATGAACCAAGAATCTTTAGAAACCTCTGTCTTAATTTCAGTTAAAGGACTCTATTCAATCTCAGAAAGATACCTAGATTCTAATTTAATATAAAATTGCTTTAGTTTCTTCAACCATGCTCACTACAAATGCAATGGTTAATAAATGTCTCACACATGTTCGGTTTGACATGGTTATTTTTTTTTTAATTTTTATTTTTGACAGGCAGAGTGGACAGTGAGAGAGAGACAGAAAGGTCTTCCTTTTGCCGTTGGTTCACCCTCCAGTGGCCGCCACGGTAGCGCGCTGTGGCCGGTGCACCGTGCTGATCTGATGGCAGGAGCCAGGTGCTTATCCTGGTCTCCCATGGGGTGCAGAGCCCAAGGACTTGGGCCATCCTCCACTGCACTCCCTGGCCACAGCGGAGAGCTGGCCTGGAAGAGGGGCAACTGGGACAGGATCGGTGCCCCAACCGGGACTAGAACCCTCTGTGCCGGCGCCGCAAGGCGGACGATTAGCCTAGTGAGCCACGGCGCCGGCCTGACATGGTTATTTTGTTTTTACTTTCCTAATCTATTAACATAAACTGATCAAATGAATACAATAATACTTAATAAAAGTATCTCAAGCAATAATCATACATATGTATTATATACTAAATGAAAATCTGGAGGAGAGGAGCTTGTAAGCTCCAAACATGGAGAAAGGGTAAGGAGGTAGAGATTCTGATTGCCTGAAATAACTATTTAATGCTCTGTGCATGGGTTGAAATAGAGCACTGTATACCATAAAGTTGCATAAGTGTTACATGTTTATCACAAAGTTTGAGAAGTAAAATGAAGAAGAAATTCACAGGAAGTCTTTTAGTACAAAAATAGGAAGATGTAATAGTAATAAAACTATGTGACAAAATATTTAATACTAAAACCAAAATAAGACATGCTGATAAGAAAGCACAAACAAACCTATTAAACAATCAAACATATAAAAACTGCATGATACATGTAAACTAAATGGCTAAAGCAGAAGTCAGTAATAGTATAGAAATGAGAGAAAATGTAAATATTTTAAGGGTGTATAATTTGTCTTGCATAGTGCAAAATTTTTTTTATTTACTCTTCCGTTCCCTTCTTTCATCTGAAGGTGAGTGAAATGAAGCTCACGGAAGTTAACCAAGTCTTAAGGTTTCACTGAGTTCTAAGTGAAAGAGGCAGAATTGGAGCACAGATCTGTGTAATCTTTTTCCTGTCTACCAAATTTAGAATAGACTTGGAGTATTCCATATATAAAAGTAGAAGGCACTGACAAATAAATTTTGGTGAGTATGATTGACTAGTGAAAAATAATTCAATATTTTCCCCCCACACTCTGAAAATGAGTGTCCTGAATTTTTTCTTTCTGCCCCAAGGGACTCAGAACTAGAAAGAAATTGGTAGAAGAAATGAATAGTTTTCAATTTGCCAGACATTTAATGTCAAACCACTGAGCTAAACTTTTATAACAAAAATCACCAAACATGAGTGGTTAGAATGGATATATAGTTGGTTGTGACAATCGCATGTCAAAATAAAGTGCATGCCCTTTTGCTACCTTTAATATCAGAAGGTTCAGTGATGTTCCTCATCAAAATTTTAAACTGAACAAAGGAAATATTCTTTTTTTTTTCAGTTGTTCTCTTTAGGTATTATATAAATTTCAAGCACAGAATCACCAATCTGAATCTATATACTTATGAGCCATTATAATGAGGGTCACCGTATAAACATTAGACAGGAAATATATTTGACAGTACAACACTCTAATTGAAAAGAGTGATTATGCTTTTTTCTTTCTAAAGTGGTAGAAAGAATATGGGATGCTCCTCTTCTTTCCACTTTTGATAAATAATAAGGAAAATGGGTAGTTAGTGGCAGAGGTGAAAGCAATATGGTGCCTTGCATTCATCATCTGTGACATCATTAATCTTTTCACTTTGATGAAGAAACAATTTTTGAAAAGTAGAAGTGGAGGGAATAAAAGTATGAAGGACTTTTTCAAAGACACCGTTCTTCAAGACTTTATAATTTTTTAGTCATTAATTTTAAAATATTTGATTTTTGCTATCACAGTTTTTTAAAGATCTATTTATTTATTTGAAAGATATGCACATAGGGAAGGAGAGAGAAAGAGAGAGAAATGAGAGAGAGAGAGAGAGAGAGAGAGAGAAAGCCTTCTTTCTCTGGCTCACTCCTTAAATGGCCACAGTGACCCTGCATCTTGGGACAGGCTGAAACCAGGATCCTGAAATTCCATCAGGATCCCCCATGGTGGTGCAGGAGTCCAAGTTAGGCCCTCTTCCACTGCATTCCCAGGTGCACTGGCAGGGAGCAGGATCTGAGTTGGAGCAGTTGACTAACTGGTGCTCATTTGAGATGCTGGCATTGCAAGCAGTGATTTAACCTGCTGCCCCACAATGTTGGCCCCATCAATGGGACATTTCTAAACAGATTGATCAAAAACTAGAATTAGCAGTCATTAGTGTTCACTTTTTGAATGAATAAAATGTTGATTGCTTGCATTTACCTGAAAATTTGATATCAGAAGTAATATTGCCCTTCATCTTACTGGCAAGCCTCAAGCTACTTAATGGATTCACCGAAGATAAATTTTCCTAAAATTCAGTCATGTGTAAACATTTTTAAAGTACACACTACAATCTAAATTAAACATTATTTTTATTGTTTTCAACAATTTAAACACTTTTAAAATTTTAATTTGCAAAATAAGCAGAATGCCATCTATTGGTTCTCTCCTCAAATGCCCACAAATTTCAGAGCTGCTCAATGACAGAATCCAAGAACTTACTCCAGGTCTCTAACCTGAATAGTAGGGACCAAACTACTTGAGGCATCACTTGCTCCCTCTCAGGGTGCACATTGGCAGGAACCTAGAATCAGGAACCAGAACTGGAACTGGACCTATGCATTCTAGTTCAGGATATGAACATCTAAACTGTGAGAGCAAACACCTGTCCCTTAAGAATTTCTTTGACATTTTGCCTGACAGGAATTTTTTAAAACCTGAAGATCTGAACACAGGTTAATTTTTTAAAAAGAATGTATATATTTTTTTGCATTGACAAAATCATTATATAGTCCGTGATTCCATGATGTGTTGCACAGATTGTCATTCAGAAACAAAGAATTTGTAACCCCAGCTGAAAAGGTAACCTGCAGCTATCAACCTCTGCAGGGTTTACTTCAGCTGAAAGAATCACCTAAGATAAACTAAACCGTCTTCCCCAAAGAATGATCAACAATAGTGCAATAAAGATGTGCCTTTCATGCCTCAACTGCAGGCCACTGTGAACTTTCATCCCAACAATCAGAGCTCTATACGTGGTCAACAGAAGCATCATGGTTTCACTTTTCTCTCTGATCACCCTGTTTCTTCCAAACCCTCCACGGGGGTACCCACTCAAGAGCACTCCCCATTTAATAGCCTTCCACACCAAAACATCTTCTAAGGGGACCTGATGTCTGCCAATGGACATTTCTCTGTCTCGTGTTTCAGTATAACAATAAAGAAGAAAATTCTGGGGGGAAAATAGGGGAAATTAAAACAAAAAGTAGACTCACTTCAATTGTAATACAAATTGATTTTCAATAATGAAGCTACTTTTCTAATATTTAAATTAAGAAGATGAAAGTAGCAAGTATAATTTGTACTGGCGACTGATGTGTCATTTTTACAATCTGCTCAGTCTTTGCAAACGTGCTGAAATAGTCCTTTACAAAGGATGTGTTATTAAATGAATACAATGTTCCCATGGCTAAAAATACTAACTTACATAAAGCCAGTCACAGAGATTAGTGACAAACATTGTTTTCTAGCAAGCAGAGGCTTACTTTTTATATTCTCACGTATATCATATCCCATTCTTCTGTTTGTCATCCTCCCTATCCTTATCGTGACTCACAGTGACAATACAAGTATCACTGCAGGCGCACCAGCCATCAGGTGCAAGTTACTAGCAAGGAAGAAATTATTGCGGTAAGAGTGAGAGTCTAATGAGGGGTTAGTGCTTCATTGCCCATTTCTTATCTGGAAAGAAAAATGAGAATTAGAACCTTTCTATCAGGTATTGGAGGTGCATATGTCTACCTCCAATTTGATAGCAATCTATGAAAGGAGGGGCTTCTGTAATAGGTAGAGAAGCAGGAGTCTGTGCCGCAGAAAGAACCCTTGAACCGGTAGGCATAGAATCACACGAAACTCTTTGTATCCAAGTCACATTCTGTCTTCCTTCATAAGTTAATCAAGTCTATTTTGCTAAGTTTTGTTAGTGCTCACTTCTCAGTAAGAAAGTTGAAATTAACTCACATCCCATTTTAGTTGATAGGAGAACAATGTCCATTTCAGTTAAGTTGACAAGGCTTCAAAGCATATTTTGCTGGTGTTGGTGTTCTTCAATGGACATTTCAGGTGAGTATGTGGACAAATTATATTCTCAGCAATATGCATGTTCTCTATCAAAGCTCTTCAAAGGAAAGGATATCCTCGTTTGAAAGCCCCCAAATATCCACCTGCAGGCAAAAGCCCCCTTCCTTCCTATCAAATGTTTCTTAGAAAATTTCATTTTCTATGAGAAGAAAGTATTCTTTTCCTTTTAAAAATTTCAAATGCATCAAGGTTAATTCTTTGCAAATCCAGCAAATCATCAGAGTGGTAGAGAACTTCGTGTTTTATTCTTATCACATTAATTTAAAAAAAAGCTTTAAAAAGAGCATGAGCCAAGGCTGTAGCTGTGATAATGACAATGATTTTCAACACTGTAGACATGACCGCTTACCTAACGCCACAATAAGTGCAGTAGCACTTGCTGATGTAGATTTAGAGAGTCACAATATAGTGTACTGCTCTTGATCAAAATAACCAATGGTGATGAGTGGCCAGGTGATGTAGTGTTGAATTTATATTGCAACTCTAAGATTAAAAAAAAAAAAAAGAACTTCAGTTAGTAAAAAGTGAATTTTCAAACTTCTGAAGACAACAAATATATTTTCAAGCTTCAAGAAACTACTCACAAATTAGTAATTCTCCCTTTTTAGAAATTAGCGTGCATGTAACAAAAGAAAACAGGATCTAATAGCCTGGAGGAAGGCAAGATTTCAATTCAGTTGCATGCTGCCTGGAAATAACATCGCTGCAATTTTCTTTAAAGTATTCATTTCCCATATTATAAAATATTTCAGTATTTCTAGATCAGATAACACAATTTGGTAGCAAAAATGGCTTCAATTTTCTTTCCTTGCTCTAAGGCTCAAATCAGTTCAACCATTTCCAGGGCACATGTTCAAATTAGTTCTGTTTCCTCAACAGATGCTTACTTGGTTTTATCTGCTATAGGTTAATAAACTATTTATCAAATATGTGCCATCAAATTTTTAAACATATTTTAGTTATTTTAATTAAATAAAATTCTGAAGATTTAGGAGAGAAAAATTTCAGATTACCTCGTTATTTTGTCCTTTCTTACCTTTTTTATTTACTCAAATATCTGACAATTTGGTTTATTGACATAATTTTGAGTATTCCTGGTTAAAGGACCTGTTAAAAGTACTTTTAAATTTAGCGTAGGGACCAGTGCCGTGGCTCACTTGGTTAATTCTAGGCCTGCATTACTGGCATCTCATATGGGCACTGGGTTCTAGTCCCAGTTGCTCCTCTTCCAGTCCAGCTTTCTGCTGTGGCCCAGGAAGGCAGTGGAGGATGGCCCAAGTGCTTGGGCAACTGCACCTGCGTGGGAGACCAGGAGGAGGCACCTGGCTCCTGGCTTCGGATCGGCATAGCTCAGGCAGTTGTGGCCATTTTGGGGGATGTACCAACAGAAAGAAGACCTTTCTTTCTCTCTCTCTCTCTCACTGTCTAAAAAAAAAAAAAAAAAAAACAAACAAAAAAAAAACAACAACAAAAAAAAAACAGTGCAGTAATTTGAGGTTCTTTTGAGATGAGGTTTATTTTTTAAGTTGTTTTAAATTAGTTCATTTTATTTTTAGTAACTTACATCATCATTATGTCATCTCAAATTATAGAAAACAGTGCCAGAGGCCGGTGCTGTGGCTTAGTGGGTTAAAGCCTTGGTATGCAGTGCCAACATCACATACGGGTACTGGTTTGCATTCTGGCTGCTCCACTTCCTATCCAGCTCCCTGCTAATGTGCCTGGGAAATCAGCTGAGTATGGCCCAAGTCTTTGGACTCTTACACCCAGCTGGGAGACTCAGAAGAAGCTTCTGGCTCCTGGATTCAGATCAGCACAGCTCTGGCCATTGCAGCCATTTGGGGAGTGACCCAGCAGATGGAATACCACTTTCTCTTTCTCTGTCTCTAGTTCTGTTTGTAACTCTGTCTTTCAAATAAATAAAAATAAACCTTTAAACAAAAAGAACACTATCACCAGATTATTTTCATATTATTATCATATTTTCTAAGTGTGTTCACTCAAATCATGGAATTATATAAAAAATAAGATAATGAATTAGTACACATATGCTATGTATATATATATAAAGAAAACATGAGTTCTAATTTTATTGTAATCTTAGTTTAATTTCACAATTAATTTATTTAATTGCATATATTAGTGGCCTAACTTATAGCATCTTAAAACGTTAGTGATATTATGCTAGTTCCCAACTAAAAAGGTGCTTTTAGACATATTGAAAAAAAATTTTAAATTTTTTATATTAAAAATAAGAGAGGATATTTAATTGGTCTTAAACAGCAATTGATATTATAATTGAAAACTTCATTAATAACAAATCATATTCAAGTACTAATAGAAAACATTGTTAACTTATTCAACTGGGGCCAAGGGCTGTGGCACAGTGGGTTAAAGCCCTGGCCTGAAGTGCCAACATCCCATGTGGGTGCTGGTTCTGGTCCCAGGTGCTCCACTTGCAATCCAGCTCTCTGCTATGGCCTGGGAAAGCAGTAGAAGATGGCCCAAGTGCTTGGGCCCCTGCACCCATGTGGGAGACCTGGAAGAAGCCCAAGGCTCCTGGCTTCAGATCAGCACAGCTCCGGCCATTGTGGCCATCTGGGGAGTGAACCAGCAGATGGAAGACCTCTTTCTCTGTCTCCACCTCTCTCTGTAAATTTGTCAAATAAATAAATAAATATTAAAAATAAATTATTCAACTTCATTTAAACCATAATTGATAACAAGCAATTGTTAATTATTAAAATGAATCATTTTTATCTATGTATTCATAGATAAAATTGCAAATGTTCTTTTTCACCAATGGAGAGCTTTTTTTTTTTTTTCTCCATTTTCTTCTAACAATAATGATTGAAAAAAAAAAAAAATAGGGGCCAGAGGTCCGGCACTTAGGATACTGATTAGGATACCCACATTCTTTTTCTTTCTTTTTTTTTTTTAAAGATTTATTTATTTATTTGAAGGACAGAGTTAAAGAGAGAGAGAAAGAGAGAAAGACAGGGAGAAAGGGAGAGACAAAAGGATCTTCCATCCACTGGTTTACTATGCATATGGCTACAATGACTGGGGCTGGGCCAGTCTGAAGCCAAGAGCTAATAGCTTCTTCTGGGTCTCCCATGTAGGTGGCAAGGGCCCAAGGACCTGGGCCATCCTCAGCTGCTTTCCCAGGTGCATCAGCAGGGAGCTGGATCAGAAGTGGAGCAGTTGGTACTTGAGTCTGCACCGATATGGGATGCTGGCTCTGCAGTTATGCCTTAACCTGCTGTACCTTAGTGTAGGCCCCAGCGTATGCTCACCTTCTGCAATGGAGTGCTTGGGTTGATACCATAGTCCAGCACTTTATTTAAGCTCCCTGCAAGTGCAGACCCTGGGAGGCAGTGATTATGACTCAAGTAATTGGGTTGCTGACAGCCACTTTGCAGGCTTGGATTGCGTACGTGGTTCCCAGCTTCAGTCCACCAGCTACTGTGGGCACTTGGGGAGTTTCTCTCTCTCTGTCTCTGTCTCTGTCTCTCTCTCTCTCTCTCTTCCTCTCTCTAGCTGTTTCGCTGGCTCTTGAGTTAAATGAATTGTAAGAAGTAAAATAGGAGCCTGGGAGTAGTTACCCAGCCTAGCAGTTTATTTGCTTGTAGGATATTAGTGACCTACACTGGAGATCTGCATTTAATGGCCAGCTCTGCTCCAAATTCCAGCTTTCTGCTAATGGAGACCATGGGAAGCAGTGGTGATGGCTTAAGTAGTTGGGTTTCTGCCACTCATGGAGGAGACTTTATCCTGGCTCCTGACTCCCAGTTTTGGTTTACCCAAGGTCAACCAATGCAGGCATCTGCGAAGTGAACCAGTGCATCGGAGTTCTCTCTCTCTGTCTTAAAATGATCCAGAAAAAATACTCTGATTAAACGAAAGCCTCCTACTCATTAAGCATTTAGAAAAGTATAATTTTTTAGGCTGGCACCACGGCTCAATAGGCTAATCTTCCACCTGAAGCGCCAGCACACTGGGTTCTAGTACTGGTTGGGGTGCCGGATTCTATCCTGGTTGCTCCTCTTCCAGTCTAGCTCTCTGCTGTGGCCCAGGAGTGCAGTGGAGGATGGCCCAAGTGCTTGGGCCCTGCACTCGCATGGGAGACCAGGAGAAGCACCTGGCTCCTGGCTTCGGATCAGCGTGGTGCGCCTGCGGCAGCGGCCATTGGAGGGTGAACCAATGGAAAAGGAAGACCTCTCTCTCTCTCATTGTCCACTCTGCCTGTCAAAAAAAAAAAAGTATAAATTTTTAAAATATTATATAACCTCCATTATAAAGCAGCAATATAATTGGCATGAAAATTGGAATTGATTATCCTCTAATTATAATAGTTCTGTATTATATATTTATGTATAATCAAATAAAAATAGAAAGTATATTTTTCAAACTACTAGGAGTAAACTCAAAAGAGAAAAATATTATTTTATTTGCCATATGAACTTTATTTCTATCTGGCCCAAATCACACTATCTTGTACAAAGATCAGCAAAAAAATATTTCCAACTAAGAATTAGTTCCACACACTACTGGTAGATGTATAAATTGGTACAGATTGTGATAAGTGATTTTTCAATCTATAATGAGAATCTTAAAAATCATTATATTTCTTGTCCCATTATTTTAATGCATATTCTCAAGAAATCATTAACTACAACGTATGGGTGAGAATTGTTTACACTGTGAAAAACCGACTTCACTTCACACGTTACGGGTCCTGATTTGCGGGTCCTGGTTTGGGTTCTCATAAAAAGGCTACCTTGGGGGCCGGCGCTGTGGCGCAGTGGGTTAACGCCCTGCCCTGAAGCACCGGCATCCCATATGGGTGCCAATTCTAGTCTTGGCTGCTCCTTTTTCCATCCAGCTCTCTGCTATGGCCTGGGAAAGCAGTACAAGATGGCCCAAGTCCTTGGGCCTCTGCACCCACATGGGAGACCCGGAAGAAACTTCTAGCTTCTGGCTTCAGATCTGCACAGCTCTGGCCATTGTGGCCATCTGGGGAGTGAACCAACAGATGGAAGACCTCTCTCTCTGTCTCTACCTCTCTCTGTAACTCTGTCTTTCAAATAAATGAAAAAATAAATCTTTAAAAAAAAAAAAGCCTATCTAAGTTACATGCAGCTAGATTGTTTGGAAGGCGGTATTAAGGAGCAAGAAAGAAGGAACTGGAAAGCTGATACAGGACAACAAGAGAAAACCCTAAAAAAGAATGAGTTGCTGTTCGTATTACTACTTTGAGAAACTGGATTTAGTTCTTGCCAAGATCCATCTGTGGAATCATGTTAAGTGTGCATCATTTGTATCTTATCAAGGACAGCAGGTTGCATTTATTCACTAGTTTCTGAACCCCAATCAATGACAATTTCCTTGGCATTTGAATCTTTCACACTTCTCGGATGCTCCATGTTTCTGTAGTTTTGCCCAAAAAATAAGACAGAAAATCTGAAACTAGTGCCAATGGCTTTGACTCCAATGCTGCTGGGTTACACAGAAACTGTCAGCTCTATTCAGAATTACTAATGTACTGAGAATATGTGGACTAGAGCATTACAAGCACCTAACACAAATAACTCTTTGTTTTACTCACATCAATTCATGCCCCATATTGAGTGCATTCACCGTGGTGGCTTGTTACACTAAAAGGTTCAAGACAGGAAGGTCACTGGCACAAATATTGTCCAAATGCTGTAGCAAGTCTTGAGACCATAACTGACGGCTTTATCTACTTTCTGTATCATAAATACTATATTTGCATCAATCTCAGGCATTTCTTCAGCTTCCTGTAGTATGCATGGTGGAGTCACCAGGTTTCAGTTCCTGAAAGAGTAGAGCCCCTGTTTTCATGTCCTGGTCTGCAAAATTGCCATTTCAATGTTTTACTGGCCATGGAAGCAATCAGTGAAACCTTGTATATTCCCCAATTCCCAGCCCCTCACTCATATATGCCTGTCAGCTATGTGATAATTAGGATAGATCATCCTCTCCAGGGGAGAAATTACATCTTTTTCTCCTAGGCACTGGTAACTGGCATCATATATCCATTGATGTTTTAATTCATAAGCTGCATCTTGGAGCTCAACACCCCAACTCCTCGGGGTGTCATTCTAAACTAGCACTTTAGCTAAATGTTTAATGGCCACTTGTTCCAAGGTGATATAATGCCAGATTCCATTGCTGTAAACCAGGCATTCTGCATGATCTTCATGACTTCCTATCATGAAACTACGAATTTTTCTTATTACAGTCTATCTTAGAGATAACAAATCACTTCAGTAGTGTACTTCCATTGCTCTTTTCCCAGTTTATTCTGTGGTTTGTCATGCACTTAAACATACTTAACATCCACACTTTTTTATTATTTGTTTACTTGTATTCACTCACATTTTTAAAATGTATGAAATAAGGCCGGCGCCGCGGCTCAATAGGCTAATCCTCCGCCTTGCAGCACCAGCATTCTGGGTTCTAGTTCCGGTCAGGGTGCCAGATTCTGTCCCGGTTGCCCCTCTTCCAGGCCAGCTTTCTGCTGTGGCCAGGGAGCGCAGTGGAGGATGGCCCAAGTCCTTGGGCCCTGCACCCCATGGGAGACCAGGAGAAGCACCTGGCTCCTGGCTTCGGATCAGCGTGGTGCACCAGCCGCAGCGCGCCGGCCACGGCAGCCATTGGAGGGTGAACCACCTGCAAAGGAACACCTTTCTCTCTGTCTCTCTCTCTCTCACTGTCCACTCTGCCTGTCAAAAAAAAATGTATGAAATAAAATATTCAACCATTATAAAGATACTCTTTCTTTCATTTTTTCAAAGATTTTTACTGAGTATAGAAGAAATTGTTGAATTTTATTTCTCTTTAGTGCTTTAAAGGCATAATGTCATAGTCATTTGGCTTACACTATTTTCTTAAGATACATTTATTATTTGAGAGAGAGAGAGATCTTCTATCTTCTGTTTCACCTCTCAAATGTCCACAATACCTGGGCTATCCCAGATTGAATCAGAAGCTAGGAATTCGGTCTGGGTTTCCCACAGGGGTAGAAGGAATTCAGGTGCTTGTGCTATTATCTGCTGCCTCTTGGATCATTAGTAGGAATTTGGATAAAAGCAGCCATGACTTGAATCAGCCCTTCAGTATGGGACTCTTGCAGCCCAAACAGCAGCATAGCCTGCTAAGCCACAATGCTTGCTCCTGTTTTCAATGAAATGCATGCTTTCATCCTTACCTTTATTTTTTTCTAAATTATGTATCTTTTTTCTTTGACATGCTTTCAACATTTTCCTTTTTTAATCAATGATATCAATAAATTTATTGACAATAGGCAGAATTTTTCTTCTTTTTTCTTTTTTTTAAAAAGATTCATTTATTTATTGCAAAGTCAGAGTCAGAGAGAGAAGGAAGCAGAGAGAGAGAGAGAGAGAGAGAGAGAGAGAGAGAGGTCTTGCATCTGCTGGTTCACTCCCCAATTGGCCGCAGTGGCCAAAGCTGTACCGATCCGAAGCCAGGAGCCAGGAGCTTCTTCCAGGACTAGAATCGGCACCCATATGGGATGCCAGCACTGCAGGTGGCAGCTTTACACACTATGCCACAATGCCGGCCCCTCTATATTCTTATATATGAGATTTGTTGAGCCTCATGTATCTGTTCTTTATGAATGTGGTTTTATTTAATAATTGGAAAATTTTCAGTCATTTTTTCTTCTAATATTTTTTTCTGACTCTTTTGGTATTCCTTGTTCTTCAGGAACTGTAATACCATAAATGGCATTTAAGTTTTAGTCTTGGGGCCTGCATTGTGGCACAGTGGGTTAAGCTACTGCCTACAGCATTGTCATCCAATGTGAGTTCCAGTTCAAGTCTAGGCTGCTTTGCTTTGGATCCAGCTCCCTGCTAATGTGCCTATGTGCTTGGGCCCCTGCCACCGATGTGTAGACTTGGATAAAGCTCCTGGCTTCTGGCTTTGACCTGGCCCAGCCCTGGCATTTGCAACCATCTGGAGAGTGAACCAGTGGATGAAAGATTTCTCTCTATCTATCTCTTTCTTTCCTAATCTCTTGCTCTGGCTCTTGCTCTCACTGTGTGTGTGTGTGTGTATGTGACTCTGAGTTCTAAAATAAATAAATCTTAGAAACAAAAGAAAAAGAGGCAGTTAAATTGTCCTTATTTTCAGATAAAATCAGCATACATATATACAGAATTCAATGTTATCTAAAAAATACGGCTCTACAACCAACAGATACAAGTTTGAGGCTGTAGGACACAAAATCTGCATAAAAGCCTGCTCTATTTTTCATATACTAGCAATGAGAAGTCAAGAATTAAAATAACTTTAGGGGCAAGCACTGTGGCATAGCATAGCAGGTAAAGCCGTCCCCTGCAGTACCGACATCCTTACGGGCACCGGTTCTAGTCCCAGCTGCTCCACTTCCAATCCAGCTCTCTGCTATGGCCTTGGAAAGCAGTAGAGGATGGCCCAGGTGCTTGGGCCCCTGCACCCTATGAGAGATCTGGAAGAAGCTCCTGGCTCTTGGCTTCGGATTGGTACAGCTCCGGCTGTTACAGCCATCTGCAGAGTGAATCAGCGGATGGAAGACCTCTCTCTCTCCCTCTGCCTCTGCCTCTTCCTCTCTGTAACTCTGCCTTTTGAATAAATAAATAAATCTTTAAAAATATTATTTTTAAAATTTCATTCAGTTAGAGGTAAATCTGACACTAAAAATTAAAGAAGCATGCCTGAAATAAATTAAAGAAAATCTAACTAAGTAGAGTAAAATACCTTATTCATGGAGAAGAAGACTCAATATTGTCAATTCTATACAAATTTATATATAAATTCAATGTAATCTCATGGAAAATCCCTGATTTTTTTTGCAGAAATTGTCATGAGGAGTCCAAATTTCATTCAATGGATGTATAACAGTCAATACAGAATTGACAGGAAAAACAAAATAGGGGTATGGCTGTGGTTCAGTGCACTAAGCCACTGATTGGGATTCCTATATCTCATATCAGAGTGCCTGGTTCAAGTCCTGCATACCTGGATTCCCATCCTGCTTCTTACTAATGCACATTCTGGGAGGCAGCAGATGATGGCTCAAGCTCTTGAGTCCTTGCCAACTACATAGGAGACTCAGAAAGACTTGCTGTTTCCTGGTTTAGGTACGGGACAATTATGGCTGTTTAGGCATTTGAGAATTGAACCAGGTGATGGAAAATCTCTATTTCTCCCTCCCTCTCTCTCTCAGTCTGTCATAATTCTTTATAAATAAAGAAATAAAAAATCTTCACCCTTGAAAACAGTTGAAAGACTAGAACTAGCTAAATATTTCAGAATTTATTGTGAACATATCAGTATGGTATTGGCATTAAAGATAAACAAATAGATTAATGGAGCACAAGAGTTTAGAAATAGAGCAAGACATGCATGGAAAGCCACTTCTGACAAAGTTGTAAAGGTAAGCCAGGGAAGAAAATGTATTTTTCATCAAACAGTGATGAAACAGTAAAATATGCATTACAGAAGAATGAACTTTGAGGAATACCTGACGCTAAATGCAAATGTTAATTCAAAATTGATCATAGAATTAAGTATGAAAGCTAAATTTATAAATATCTAGTAAGACATACAAAAATGTAGACTTGAATTAGCAAAGAATTTTTAAACACAATCCCAATAACTCAACCCATAAAATAATGAGTTAAGGAACCATACTTTATCAAAATTAAAAACTTTAGTTGAGTATCAACTACTCAACTTATGTTCCTGTTAGTCCACCTGGAGAGGTAGTGGAAAATCTGCCATCCATATGGGACACTCAGATGGCGTACCCAGCTCCTGGCTTTGGCCTGGCCCAGACCTTCTTGTTGTAGCTATCTGAGGAATCAATCATATGGATGGGAAATTCTCTCTCTCTCTTTCCCCTTTTCAAATAAATAATCAACATTTTTACAAAAAGTGATGTTCACGTACATCCGTTACATTTCCATATTCTTAATACAAATATATGATTTCTGTAAAGTATTTGCCTAGTGAAAATATAAATATTGAATGCATTTCTAAGTGATATTCAAGTTCAAATTTGCATATTCTGGTTCCTAAAAACTCATTAAAATAGCCCTTTTAACACAATATTTTCAAACAAAAACTCCTTGGAAATCAGCAAGGAAGCTACATTTTGGCTTAAAGAAAGCACTCATTGCAGCGATATTTCTCTTATCCATAACTGGCAAATTTAGGATTCAGTTTGAAACCATAAAACATATACTTACTGCTTTTCCCATCACTACATTTTCACTTCAGACATCTCAAAAACTGTCCTCAGTTAATACTCTTCTAAATGCCCTAGCATTATGTTTTTCTCGTTGGGCTTGGTTTTCTCCTATATTTATACCTAACCTGTATTTATATCTAGTTTTTCATGTAAAGGAATTGAAGTATTAAATGTTAATCATATCTATTTTATAGGCATTTTGCTTTAAGGCATTTTACCATTACTGCTTAACATACAGTAAATATTATAAAATGTCTGCCAAATAGGACACAAACATATACACATTAATTTTTAAAAATGTTTTATTTATTTAAAGTCAGAGTCAGAGACAGAGAGACGAACATAGGTCTTCCATCTGTTGGTTCACTTCCCAGATGCCCACAACAGCAAGGGATGGACCAGTCCAAAGCCGGGGGCCGAGCTCTCTATCAATTTCTCCCATGTGGGTAACGGGAATACACATATTTTACAGATCAGCAGCTGCTTTCCAGGATGCACATTAGCAGGAAACTGGATCATAAACAGAGTGTCAGGATTGGAACCAGGCATTCCAATGTGGAATGCAGGCATTCTAAGCAGTAACTTAAAATGCTGCACTAAATACCCATATCTGCACCTTGCATTTACATGGGAAACTAATTAATATGATTCATTAAGTTATTTAATGACTAATTGTTGGGGTTTCTATTAGAAGCCACTGATATCTAGAGGTGCAAAGATAAATTGGATAAATGTTTTCTTTCAGGGCCACCTTTTCAGTATTTACAATTCTCAACCTAAGTTTTACAGTGTTGTTTTGATGTAGACATCATTTTGTCTTATTGAGAAGATGTTTATCTATTATGTATGATCTCATGGATATCAATAACAGTCCATGTTCTGTTGGTCTAAGATAGTTTTCTGTCCACTTAAAGACTTTTTTGAGTAGGACCAATGAAGCATAATAAAATTAGGAAATTACAAGCTATAGTATATTTAAAAACTCTGTTAATATAACAAGAAACTATGTATCTTGAAAAAATGAGAAAAAATTCATTAGAACACTTAATACAGGCAAGTTATTTTTACATGCTAACTCATTTATTTTCAGAGATGACATTTGAAACAGTATGTTCAAATTACTGCACTGCTTGCCTATGTCCAAGCAAGCTGTCTGGAAAACAGCTACATGACTGCCAATGCCACATTCTCAGGATAGTCATATTTCACTCTAGCTCTAGTTGTAATCACAGAAAAATAGAGGTAGAAAATGGCCTGGGATCAACAGTGCACTGTTGTTTGGAAATGTTTTGACCTAGTTACCTGGGAGGCACCCAAAGTTTACTGGAGATTTTTGACACCAGACCTTGTCAACTGCCTCAAGCAGCCTCAGTGCTGGCATTCGGTCTTCTATAATCCTCAAGGATGAGAATTGTTGCTGCAGTAAATTTAAGTGGAACAAATTTGCAGTTTTCTAATAAGAAAATATTTTATATTTAAAAAGGTTTGTCACAGAATATAAACCATTTTAAAGTTTCATAAAATTTTTTTTCTAGGATCACAACTGCAAAAATTTAAAGGTAGAGATGAAATAATGTGCATATGAATGTATGTATAAATGTTTTATAAGTGTCATTTCATCTATTAAAATTGCACATAGAAATATAAATATATTACCTTTGTATCAGTCAAAATATCACTTGGGGTAAGTGATAATTAAAATTTAATATTTTAGTATTGATTAAAATTTTTATTGGCACATGCTATGTCTTGTGCATTGCCTATGCCAAATAACTGAAAGATCTAAAACTAGAAATGAATTTCTTGCATGTGCCCAAAATGTTTTTGCACATGATTTATTTTTTTAATTCTTTTGAAAGATTTTCCCCAGAAATCTTTTATTTAAGGCATACAAAGTTCATGCATTTCATAAATACAATTTTAGAATCATATTGATCCCTCCCACCCTACATACCCTCCCTTCCACCCTTCTTCCTCCTCCCTTTCCTATTCCTATTCTTAGTTTTTACTAAGATCTATTTTTTTAACTTTTATTTAATAAATATAAATTTCCAAAGTACAGCTTTTGGATTACAGTGGCTTTCTCCCTCCCACTTGCAACCCTCCCATCTCCCACTCCCTCTCCCATCCAATTCACATCAAGATTCATTTTCAATTATTTTTATATACAGAAGATCAATTTAGTATATACTAAGTAAAGATTTCAACAGTTTGCACCCACGTAGAAACACAAAGTATAAAGTACTGTTTGAGTACTAGTTATACCGTTAATTCACATACTACAACACATGAAGGACAGAGATCCTACATGGGGAGCAAGTGCACAGTGACTCCTGTTGTTGATTTAACAATTGACATTCTTGTTTATGATATCAGTTATCACCTGAGGCTCTTGTCATGACTTGCCAAGGCTATGGAGCACTTTTTTGAGTTCACCAACTCCGATCTTATTTAGACAAGGTCGTATTCAAAGTGGAAGTTCTCTCCTCCCTTCAGAGAAAGTTACCTCCTTCTTTGATGGCCCGTTCTTTCCACTGGGATCTCACTCGCAGAGATCTTTCATTTAGGGTTTTTGTTTGTTTGTTTGTTTGTTTGCCACAGAGTCTTGGCTTTCCATGACTGAAATACTCTCATGGGCTTTTTTGCCAGATCCGAATGCTTTAAGGGCTGATTCTGAGGCCAGAGTACTGTTTAGGACATCTGCCATTCTATGAGTCTGCTGTGTATCCTGCTACCCATGTTGGATTGTTCTCTCCTTTTTAATTCTATCAGTTAGTATTAGCAGACACCAGTCTTGTTTATGTGATCCCTTTGACTCTTAATCCTATCATTATGATCAATTATGAACTGAAACTGAACACTTTAACAAGTAAGATGGCATTGGTACAAGCCACCTTGATGGGATTGAATCGGAATTTCCTGGAACCTTTCTAACTGTACCATTTGGGGCAAGTCCGATTGAGCATGTGCTGCACTGTACATCTCCTCCCTCTCTTATTCCCACTCTTATAATTAACAGGGATCACTTCTCGGTTAAATTTAAACAGCTAAGAATAATTGTGTGTTAATTAAAGAGTTCAACCAATGGTGTCAAGTAGAACAAAAAACAAATACTAAAAGGGATAAAGTATTAAGTTGTTCCTTGACAGCCAGGACAAGGGCTGATCAAGTCACTGTTTTTCATAGTGTCCATTTCACTTCAACAGGTTTCCTTTTTGGTGCTTGGTTAGTTGTCACCGATCAGGGAGAACATATGATATTTGTCCCTTTGGGACTGGCTTAATTCACTCTGCATGATGTTTTCCAGATTCCTCCTTTTTGTTGCAAATAACTGGATTTCATTTTTTTAACTGCTGTATAGTATTCTGTAGAGTACATATCCCATAATTTCTTTATCCAATTAACTTTATACACATAAAATTAACTCTATACTAAGAAAAGAGTTCCACAAACAGTATGAAAAAAAACAAAAAAATTCTTCTTCAACAGTTGAGACAAAGGCTGTTCGAAGTCATCGCATCTCAAAGTGTCAATTTCACTTATCTAGATTACCTTTGAGGTGCTCTATTTGTTATCACAGATCAGGAAGAACATATGGTATTTGTCCTTTTGGGACTGGCTTATTTTACTAAGTATAACGTTTTGCAGTTGTATCCATTTTGTTGCAAATGACAAGATTTCATTATTTTGACCTCTGTGTAGTATTCCATCGTGTATATCCCATAATTTCTTTATCCAGTCTTCAGTTGGCAGGCATTTGTGTTGGTTTAGATACTGACTGATGATAATGTTCTTAGGTAATACTGATTTTATTTTTATATATATGTGCTATTTCTAAAAAAGATTTATTTATTTATTTGACAGGCAGAAGTACAGAGAGGGAAAGACTGAAAGGTCTTCCATCCACTGGTTCACTCTCCAAATGACTGCAATGGCTGAAACTGGGCCAATCAGAAGCCGGGAGTCAGGAGCATCTTCTGGGTCTCCCATGTGGATACAGGTGCTCAAGCACCTGGACCATCTTCCACTATTTTCCCTGGCCATTATCAGGGAGCTGGATTGGAATGGTGCAGCCAGGAATTGAATGGGTGCTCATATAGGATGCTGGTGCTGCAGGTGGAGGCTTAACCCACTACACCACAGTGCCAGATCTTATATATGCTATTTATAATATGACTTTGTGATTACAAATGATTAGAACTTATTAGCACTTCTGTATGTAGAAAATATCAAATTACCTATCTGTAATCTAGATTTGTAAGAAAAATTATATTATTCTTTATAGCTTATATATTGGTTTGTTTTACCAATTACTTAATCCTCAGTGAAATATTATTTGAATGTTAACTCATCTTCAAATAAATTGGACAGTTTTTTGAGTACTTATGGTAATTTAATGCAATTTGCACTTTTGTCTTTTATTTTTACAAAAGTACCTGGGATCAACAGTGCTCCAGCTAGGTGATCTGGATCAAAATCCATGCTGATAACTTAGGTTGACAATATAGACATTTGTTACGTGTGATGAAAATTATGCTTGATCTTAGAGAGCTACCTTTGAAAAATATAGAACCCCCATACAATCTTGATAAAAACATCAGCCCAAAGTCAGTTAAGAAGCAGTCTTAAAATACCTAGAAAATATTTTTCAAAATTCTCAAGTTGACCAGAACTCTAGAATATGGTCAGCCTCTGAAAACTATCACAGTAAGAGGAAGTGAAGGAGAAAAATAATTGAATATACTGTAGTGACCTGGATAGGATGTTGGGACAGAAAAGCAATGATAGCTTAAAAGTGAGGAAATCGAATACATTGACTTTAGGTAATAATGTTTCACTACTAGTTTATTAAATATGACAAATGCACAACATTATGTGATAAGGTAAACTGAGCAGTGGGTATGCGAGAACTGCTTGTAACATCGTTGTGATAGTTCTGAATATATAACATTTTGGGGGAAATATACAGATTCAGCTCCCTGCTAATGTGGCTGAGAAAGCCACAGAAATGGTGTAAGTGCTTGGGCTCCTGTACCCACATGTGAGACCCGGAAGAAGCTCCTGACTCCTGGCTTTGGTCTGACCCAGCTCTGGTTGTTGTGGCCATTTGGGGAATAAACTGACAAAAGATTTCTCTCTCTCTCTCTCTCTCTCTCTCTCTCTCTTTGTGTGTGTAACTCTGTCTTTTAAATAAGTAAATATGTTTAAAAAAACACTAACTGGGTAATAAACATAGTTGGTTTTATTTGTTGTTTAGATCAATGACAAAATAAATGGAAGAGACATCAATATCATGAGATGTAGGTAGTTTTACTTTAGTAGGTTTTTAAAAATATTTCTGTATGAATGTATTTCATAGGCAGAGTGACAGAGAGAGACACCTTCCATCCACTGGTTCATTCCTCATGTGGCCACAGCATCTAGCACTGGGCCAACCTGAAGCCAGGGGCAGAAATTACATCCAAGCCTCTTATGTGAGTTGGCCATCTTCTGTTCCTCTCCCAGGCACATTATCAGGAAACTGGGTCGGAAGTGGAGTAGCTGGGACTCCAATTGTCACTCCGATTTGGGATGCCAACATCATGGCAGCAGCTTAGCCGACTGTGGCATGACAGCAGCCCCTCCAGTAGTTTATTTCATTAAAATTAACTTAGATTGCTTCTTCCTGTAGCTTGAAGAAACTTATTTATACTCAAGCTTGGTAGAATGAGAAAATAGAAAGACAATGCTTTTATAGCAATACTCTAAAAATGTGATTATGTTTTTATGTGACTTGTATTAACTATAAATATGTGCTGACAATTTTATATCTGTCATAATGTAGTAGCAATTTTTTAAAAAAAATCATATTTCCCCTTCCTTTACCAAATGTCAACTATACATCATAGAACTCTGTTATGTCTCTAATTGTATAATTCAATATTGTGGGCAATATCTTTTTATAACCACAGCTGGTGATTAGCTTTTGTCCTAAACCACAATGATCATTCTGCCCTTGTAATTTCCTTGCTAGAGAATTTAATAATAATAGGTCCCTTAAAGCAAATACTGCTTCAATTTTTCCATGCTATCTTTCTGTTGAACACTATAAATTAGTAGTAATGAGAGCTATTACAGGAAAACTCTTTTGGCAAGGCACACTGTGGGTATCAGTAACAATGATAATATTTTTGAATAAATAAATAAATGATCAGTTACTTGTGATCTAAGCATTGATAGTATATCAGCAAGTCACAAAAACTATTAGACTTGTTTTAAAATTAAAACCCTACAAAGAATTTTAGTTGTAAGGTTCAAAGGAATGTTTTCTTTAAATCTTTAAATTCCAGAAATTCTATGCATATTTTGGCCTTTTAATATGTAAAAGCAATGGAAAAAAAGAACAAAAAAGCATAAATACTACAAATGTGGAAAATCTAGTTTATATAATTTGTATGTAGCTGTTTGCTACAAGTGATTATTAATTTCCAGAAATGAAGCTGGTTTGACTGAGGCTCTTAATTCAAATTAAAAAAGTTTAATTGAAACAGTCATAGATAGCTAGTGGCTATTGTATTTGGATGTAGCAGTCTTGCAGTAATGTGCTACAGGACTGTTTTCTCTTTCTTGAATACCTTGAAAATGGGGCAAATATGTTGACATGAGGTGTACTATAGATATTATAAATTCAAAATCATTCTTTAGAAGGCATCCACTCTCAAACATGTATTATATAGTCAAAGAACATCCGAAAAGTCCTATATTTACCTTCAGAATTTTTACATTTTTTAATTTCATTATTTTAATTTCATTCTTTTAAATGATTTATTCATTTATTTGGAAGGCAGAATTAGGGGGGAGACTGGGAGAGAGAAAGCAAGAGAAAGAAAGAGGGAGAGGTCTTCCAGCTGCTGGTTCACTCCCCAAATGGCCACAGTGACTGAAACTGGGTCAGACCAAAGCCTGGAAACTGGAACTCCATCAGGGTCTCCAAGTTGGATAGCAGGGGCCCAATGATTTGGCCATTTTCTGCTACTTTCCTAGGGGCGTTAGCAGAGAGGTGGATCAGAAGTGGAGCATCCAAGCTTCAAATTTGTACTCATATGGGATGCGGGCATTGCAGTCAGTGACTTAACTTGCTGCACTACATTCTGGCTCATCTTTTAAAATTTCTTTTAATTTGCACTTCAATATTGAATGCAAATAAAATTTTAAATACTGGCAAGTTACATATTTATATTAAAAATTCATTATAGTCATACACATTTAAAATATATACAAATTCAAAATATTATTTCCTGTGTCAATGCACTGTATTTTTTTTCCTCCTTTTGATTTACTACTTATTGGTAGGACATAGCTGAGTAAAAAACACATTTTAATAGTTATTTAACATATGAAGAAATAGTTGTTACAAATGAAAAACTTCAAGTGGACATTTGGCCTAGCTATTTAGGACGCCATTTGACATGCCCACATATCACAGCAGAATGTCTGAATTTTTTTTCAAGTTCTACAAACTACTCTTTTAATAAGTGTTATTACTATAAGGAATTTATTGGTATATTAGATTCCCAGGGTCACAGCAAATGTATGATAATTACCTCAACCTAATTCTTATCATTTCTCACGTTAATGCAGTATTAATACAAAGAGAACAGATTAAATGTAGTTCATAGATACAATTCGAAGCATGTAATGAGAGTTCTGGATTCGATTCCTGCCTTAGGTTCTTGACTACAGCTCCCTGTAGTCATCCTGCAGAAACTATCCTTGGAGGCGGTGGGGATGATTTAAATATTTGGATTCCTGCCACCCACATAGGAGACCTGGATTAATTTCTGGTTTCAGGCATTTGCTTGATACAACCGTAGGCACTGTAATCATTTGGGAAGAGAGCCAGTGGGTAGTATCGCCCTCTCTCCCTCACCACCCCCCTCTATCTCTGCTTCTCCAGTAATTATGTATAATGTCTCTCTATATACATATTTAGAAATAAAATACTCAATAGATGTTATTTATTGCCAGAATCAGAAAAGATTGAACAGCAATTTTTTAATAACATAAATAGAATGTGTAACTATACTTTATAATAAATAATACATAGTATATACTTTTTTAAGATTTATTTATTTGAAAGGCAGAGTTATAGAGAGGCAGAGGCAGAGAGAGGGAGAGAGAGAAAGACAGAGAGAGAGAGAGAGAGAGAGATCTTTCTTCCATTGGTTCATTCCCCAAACGGCCACAATGGCTCAAGCTGTGCCAATCCGAAGCCAGGAGACAGGTGGTTCTTCCCAGTCTCCCATGTAGGTGCAGGGCAAGGATTTGGGCCATCATCCACTGCTCACCCAGGCCACAGCAGAGAACTGGATTGGAAGTGGAGCAGCCGGGACAAAAACAGGCACCACAGTGCCGGCCCCAATATATAATTTTTTTTTTTTTTTGACAGGCAGAGTGGACAGTGAGAGAGAGACAGAGAGAAAGGTCTTCCTTTTT
The DNA here is from genome assembly GCF_033115175.1 of Lepus europaeus. Taxonomy (NCBI): domain Eukaryota; kingdom Metazoa; phylum Chordata; class Mammalia; order Lagomorpha; family Leporidae; genus Lepus; species Lepus europaeus. The sequence goes on along the minus strand of NC_084834.1, from coordinate 44,580,080 downwards.
GCCGTTGGTTCACGCCTCAATGGCCGCTGCGGCCGATGCACTGCAGCCAGCGCACCAGGCTGATCTGAAGCCAGAAGTCAGGTGCTTCTCCTGGTCTCCCAGGTGGGTGCAGGGCCCAAGGACCTGAGCCATCCTCCACTGCACTGCCGGGCCACAGCAGAGAGCTGGACTGGAAGAGGAGCAACCAGGACAGAATCTGGTGCCCCGACCAGGACTAGAACCCTGTGTGCCGGCGCCACAGGCGGAGGATTAGCCTATTGAGCCGTGGCACAGGCCCCCAATATATAAATTTTAATATGGCAATATTATCCGATTATTATCTCTGTGGGTTATATATCAATATTGACAAAATACATGAATGGAATATAATAATTAATAATAATGTCACTGGAAAACTCAATTGTCTTTCACCTTTGTGAATGTGCAGTGATAAAAACTATTTGGGAGTCTGCACTGTGGCGTAGTGGGTAAAGTTGCCGCTGGCAGTTCCGGCATCCCATATGGGCACTGGTTCAAGACCTGGCTGCTTCACTTCTGATCCAACTCTCTGCTATGGCCTGGGAAAGTGGTAGAAGATGGCCCAACTCCTTGGGCCCCTGCACACAGGTGGGAGACGTGGAGGAAGCTCCTGGTTCCTGGCTCCTGGTTCATATGGGCGTAGTTTTGACCGTAGCAGATATCCAGGGAGTGAACCAACAGATGAAAGACTTCTCTCAGTTTCTCTTTCTGCCTCTGCCTCTCTATAATTCTGCCTTTCAAATAAATAAATAAATAAATCTTTAAAAACAATGTTTGAATTGCATATTATTAAATAATAAATATTATTCATATTTCATTACTGTTGAGTTCCAGTCAGATCAGATTCAGGAAAAAGGTTCACATAGATATAGAGGTTCTGAAATGTAGTGGCCTGGAGATGATATATATATTCATGTAGCCCTTAGAGAAAACTTAGTGTACCTCAAGGAATTGTACTAGAAGTAGAAAACATTTTTACCTTTGATACTGAGGTAAAGTATTTTGTTTATTTTTCCACATGAAAAACAGCATTTCCTAAGAATGTCTAAGATATTAGGAATGTAATTGAAAAACAGATCTAAATGGAGAATGAGACTGGGATTGGGAGAGGGAGGATGGGGGGGGGGGTGGGAGAGTGAGTGGCAGGGCAGGTATGGTGGGAAGAATCACTATATTCCTAAAGTTGTATTTATGAAATGCATAAAGTTTGTATTCCTTAAATAAAAGATTTCTTTGGGAAAAGAAATTAGGAAAATTTATTAATTTACAGTTTTAAACATTTTTTAAAAATTTTTATTGTTATAAAATAATTGTACAGATTTATGTGGTACAGAATGATAACTCAATATATATGCGATGTTTTAAGGTCAAATCAGGGAGTTTAGAATTCCCATTTCATTAAACATTTATATTTCTTTGTGTTGGGAACCTTCAAACAGATTCCTTCTCATTCTTGATAAAGCACATAATAAACTGGTGTGGAGTAGGCTATGGTGTCATCATAAAGTACCTTGACGGGGTTAAACGTCTCCACCACACTAACAAAAGCAGCTAAAAGCATAATTAAAATCTATTTCTAAATCTTAAGTGTAAATTAAAATTACCCTATCCCTCATTTTATGTAAGTCTACAATTTCATAGGAAGAATATATTGAGATTTCTTTCAGTTACAATTCTTATCATAGTAGGAACATAGCTGATGATTGTTAAATATATTTCTAAAAGGGTATATGATGAAAACTTTGCTTTCCCTATAATACTTTTTAAATCTGCTGGTTCACTCCTCTAAATATCCAAAACAACTGTCCAGAGCTAGGCTGAGGCCAAATCTGGGAGCAGGGAACTCAATTCAGATCTCCCACATGAGTGGCAGGAACCCAATCCCTTGAGCTATCACTGCAGTAACAGGTAGCTGGAGTCTGGAGCCTGAGCTGGGAATTGAACCCAGACCCTCTATATGGAACGTGAACGTCTTAACTACTAGACTGAATACCTGCTCTCAGAACACATTTTAAAATATTCACATCACTAAGTTACAGCTGAAGTAAAGTAAAAGTATTGGCATATGGCTCATAATCCATTCATTGACTGTTAGCTGTCATGTGATTTGAAATTAAAAAGGAATTTTAACAACAACAACAGCAACAACAATAATAATAATAATTTATTATTAGTTTTTGGTTGATGTTTTTAGGAAGAATTTCTGCTCATCCATTTTTCTACAGCTTCAGCACATAGTAAGTTTCTCCTGATTCTTTTTACTTCAGAGTACCATAGATTACTTTCTTTTCTATTTTCTAAAAAGAAGATAAAAATTGTAGGCTATCACCAAATTTTCATCGAAATTTTGGAACTGTTTCATCATTGCTAAATTGCAAACTTGGTGAAAAGTTGTTCCTGCCTCTTTCTTCTCTTGATTTCGAAAGTGATTGAGTTTGAAAGTTGTTAGTGCAGAAAATTGAATCTCACTTCAAAATTTTGTAATTTTTTAAGCTTGCTTCTTACTGCTTTTCCTATCATATCATTCCTTATTTAACCCAATCATTTAATTAGAGAACTGACAGTATCATTTTCATACAGGATTTTGGCCACAGTGTCTGTTTTTGTCAAGTGCAATGGATCTCTATAAGGGATTAATCTTGGAAGCAGCATGCAAGCTATTGGTACTTGATTACAAAAATGAATGAAGAAACAGTGACTGTCCTGGGTTGTGGTAATAAGGGTTTGTGGCCCTATTATTGAGTTATCTAGAAATTAATCTTTTAGTTCTTTATAACATAAGAATCTATTCTGTAAACACTTCTGTTTTCTATTATTCAGGATTCACCTGAGAAATAGAACCAAAAGAGATTGTGTAGACATAGACCCACAAGAGAGGGAGGGGAAGTGGGGGGGGGGGGGAGGAGAAGAAAGAGGTTTATTTTAAAGAGCTGGTCCATGAGATGGTGAGATCTAGTAGTTCAAATATCTGCAGGATAAGACAGCATGCTGGAGAGACCCAGGGAAGACTTAATACTGCAATTTGAGTCTGAGACAGATTGCCGGCAGCATTCCCAATGCATCTGAGGAAGTCAGTCTTCTCCTTACAGCCTTTAATTGATTGGCTGAGGCCCACTCACGTTGTAAAGGGCAACTCCGTAACTCAAAGTCTGCTAAGCTGAATGTCAATCACATTTTAAAAACTATTGTCCAGAAACATCCAGAATAGTGTTTGGCCAAATATCTGGGTACCATGGCCTATCCAATTTAACACATAAAATTAACACTTTCAGTATTCATCTCTTTTTTTTAAACTTTCTCAATTATAGATTTTCAAGTTTATGCTTTAAGTATGCATAAACCACACACCCATAATTACAGAAGTGTATATGTGTATATTCAAAGCATTTCATCAAGATTCTGGGTACCACATCATTTATAAGCACTTTCTTTTTTTCTTTTGTAATAATGAGGACAACACATTTTTAAATTTATCACATCTTACTGATAAAACCATTAACTATGCTTAGGACAAAAGCGGTTGGTGAACATCATGAATGACTTTGTCTCTAAAGGAACAGAAGACATATATTTACAGTGATTCTGACTCTCATGTAAAGGATTCATATAATTTTAACTAAAAGATTGCTTCCAAACTCAGGTGTTAAGAAGTGAAAACCAGAGGCCCCTTGTGCTACAGCAGTTAGCCACTAACCTGTGTTGTCAGCATCTTATAAGGTGCCATCCTGGCTTCTCCACTTCTGATCTAGCTCCCTGTTAATGTGCCTGGGAAAGCAGCAGAAGTACCTGAGCCACTGCACCCATGTGGGATGCTAGGGTGGAGTTCTAGGCCTCTGATTTGGGGCTTGCCCAGCTCATTTGCACAGTGAACTAATTCTGCCTTTAAAATAAATAAATAATTGGAGTAAAATAGACTTTTTTTTTAAGGAATCAATTGGTGTTTAATTAAGGAGCAAAGGCAAGTCTGTGGGAAAAGGATAGTCTTTTCTTTTTTTTCCTACCTTCTTATTATTTTTAACTTTTATTTCATGAATATAAATTTCCAAAGTACAGCTTATGAATTACAATGGCTTCCCCCCCCATAACTTCCCTCCCTCCCACAACCCTCCCCTTTCCCGCTCCCTCTCCCCTTCCATTCACATCAAGATTCATTTTCAATTCTCTTTATATACAGAAGATCAATTTAGTATATATTAAGTAAAGATTTCAACAATTTGCACCCACACAGAAACACAAAGTAAAACATACTGTTTGAGTACTAGTTATAGCATTAAATCACAATGTATAGCACATTAAGGACAGAGATCCCACATGAAGAGCAAGTGCACAGTGACTCCTGTTGTTGACCCAACAAATTGACACTCTAGTTAATGGTGCCAGTAACCACCCTAGGCTCCCGTCCTGAGCTGCCAAGGCTATGGAAGCCTTCTGAGTTCACCAACTCTGATCATATTTAGACAGGTCATAGTCAAAGTGGAAGTTCTCTCCTCCCTTCAGAGAAAGGCACTTACCTCTTTTTTTTTTTTTTTAAGGGAAAAGGTTTATTGGGGAACACTCAACAGACCAGAAAGCTGATTCTAGCCAAGACTGGGAGAAAATTCACTCATCTTTTGTAGGTAGAGGGGTTTGTCTGTAGAGAAATTTTGAACAATTATACAGCATTAAGTGGGGAAGAGGACCATCAGTACACACAGGTTGGGAGTAGAGCCATTGGTGGTAGAGTAGAGGTTATGATTACAAAGGAATGAGGCCCAAGTACGCTAGACAGGGTCTAGAACAAAGGACAGAGTCATTATTAGAGGAGCTAAGAAAGGTGCTGTCTAAGCTACAAGTAATTTTTCTGATTGAGAGGCAAATAGAACCTGATAGAAGGGGCTTGATAATAATCTGGTGGGCTTTAGGCCTTGTAGGTTAAGAGGCCCAGACCTATCTATCTCTTCACATGGGGTATATCCTATGGAAGGTGTGAACTTCCTAGGGGAAGGCACTCTGTTGACTTTCATTACTTGGCTGGCCTGGGAGGAGAGCTGGCCAGGTAAAGGCAGGGGGCATCTCTAACAAGAAATTGACAGTTCTGCCTGCAATGTTGCTGACCCTACTTGGCCATCCCCTCAGCTGCAGTGGTCACTTTGGAAGCTGGGCTGAGTGAAGGGCTTTTCAGCTTAGAGCCAATAAGATCTGTGGCTCTGACCTGGGCATCCTTCGATTCCAGGGCAGGTCCATTTCCAGTGATCCAACTCTTGGCAGAGCTGCCAGGGCTCTTCACAAGCTGACTTCTGCTGAAGCCCAGGCTTACCACATTGAAAGCCACTGCAGTGGACTGGCCTGTTGGGTCTCCTTGAGGGCAGATCACTGTACAAATCAGCCATTAACAGGCCTGCCACCCATTGCTTCTGATGCCTAGCTTTCTTTTCCTCCTGGTTTGTGTTAAAGCAGACCAGAGGATGCAAGTCAAGGGAGTGCCCGTGTCCCATCTCTAATCTTCGGTGGCCTGAACTACAAGTCTATAGTCACAGGCATGTTCTGTAGTAGTTTTTCTAAGGTAGACAATGCCCATGAGGAAAATTATATTCTCACTTTAAAACTTTCTTTCCCTTTGGTCTGAAGGGAGGTTTTTTCTACTTACTGTTTACTTCGCTGATGGCGAAGTGAATCTAGCTATGAGATTATTATTTAAGATCTTATTTTGGCTATGCTATTACAGAAAAATGTTAGCCATCTCTTTTATAAGGTCTAAAGATTAAATTGTGCACCCTACAGATTCCTTCATAATAGAATTAGTTTCCTACCTTGAAGAGAATAGAGAAATGTAAGAACAAGTTGGGCTTAGAATAGAGAAATGAGGGAGCAAGTCCTAGATCGCTTGCTGATAATAGCAATATCACATGAAAACTTAGCAAACAATTTCAACCATTAGATAACAACTTAATAAAACATTTACCAGAAGGTCCAATGCCCTCTGTAAATTTTAAGAATCATGTATTTGGAAACACCTCTGAAATATCTAACATGGTGTAGTTTGTTTAACCAGTAAGCTTAAGCACAAACGTATAAAATGTTTTTAGTTTCTTTCTACCAACAAGTTTAAAACATATGATACAGAGATTCAGGTCACACGAATTAAAACGTATCTTTGATTGATTTTAGCAGCTTAAATTTATGGACGATCTTATCTATAAGCCAATTAAAATTAAACTCAATAAAATTTTCCCATGCGGTCATACAATATGTATACACATATAACATAACATAACAGACCAATATAGCAATTTTAATAATAGCTTTTAAAGTCTTTAAACTCTTTTTGTAAATTGCAAATTGATTTGAATTGCTTTTTGTTTTTAGTAACCTCAGTTAACCATACTTTCTCGGCGATTAACGTTCAATGTGACTATTGATAATTAGTAACTTTGCCCTGCCATTTGCCAAAGATATTTTCTAATATATGCTTTGAATTCCGTGTGATCTTTTGCTGTGAGGTTTCCTTCCTTTACCTTCTTTCATATTGGTGACCATGTTTCTGTGTTTCTGTGTGTAACACATCTTTAAGCATCTTTTGCAGGGCTGGATGAATGGCAACAAATTCTTTCAATTTCTGTTTGCTATGAAAGGTCTTTATTTCACCTTCATTCACAAATGAGAGCTTTGCATGATATAATATTCTGGGATGGCAGTTTTTCTCTCTTAGTACCTGGCTATGTCTCACCATTCCCTTGTAGCTTGTAGGGTTTCTGATGAGAAGTCTGCTGTGAGTCTAATTGGAGATCCTTTGAGAGTAATCTGATGTTTCTCTCTTGCACATTTTAGAATTTTTTCTTTATGTTTCACTGTGGTGAGTTTGATTGCAACGTGTCGTGGTGAGGATCTCTTTTGGTCATGTTTACTAGGGGTTCCATGAGTTTCCTGTACTAGGATGTCTCTGTCCTTCTCCAAACCCAGGAAGTTCTCTGCAAGTATCTCACTAAAAAGGCCTTCTAATCCTTTCTCTCTCTCCATGCCTTCAGTAACTCCTAGAAAGCGAATGTTGGGTTTTTTTTTTTATAGTATCCTGTAGATTCCCAACAGTATTTTTTAGATTTCTAATTTCCTCTTCTTTTCTTTGGTTTGACTGTATACTTTCCTGTTCTCTGTCTTCTAAGTCTGATATTCTCTCTTCTATTTCACTGACTCTGTTTTTAAGGCTCTCTAATGTGTATTTCACTGACTCTGTTTTTAAGGCTCTCTAATGTGTTTGTCATTTGATCTATTGAGTTCTTCATTTCATTTTGATTTCTCTTCACTATCACACTTTCCTGTTCTACTAGTTTCTGCATTTCATTTTGATTCCTCCTTAAGATTTCATTTTCATGAGAGAGGTTTTCTATCTTGTCCAGTAAGGAGTTCTGTACCTCAAGCATTTGATTTTGAAAACTTCTAATTGTTCTTATCATAAATTTTTTGAAATCCATATCTTGCATTTCTTCCTTCTCATCATTTTCATAATCTTGGTTTGGGGTGTCTTGTTCATTTGGGGGTGTCATAATGTCTTCCTTGTTCTTGTTTCCTCGATTTTTGCATTTGTTGCTTGGCATGGTGGAGATATCTTTGGATTTTTCTGCCCTTGCTATGGTGTTTTTTCTTGTTATACTATGACTGTATTAAGTGGACTGTCTGCTTTTGATAGAGCCTTAGAGGCTTGAGATTGGTGTGGCCTGAGAGCTCTGTTTGGTTCTTCAGGGTTAAGGGTGTGCCAAAGGTGACACTCCCAGGTTAGGCGTGGTAAATCTCTCTTTCTTTCTTTCTTTGATTCAAAAGGGAAGTAATTCCGCACAGCTGAACGGAATTGGAGGTAGTTAGCAGGTGAATGATATACCCACAGGAGCCAGAGATCAGAAGCTCTTTCCCAAGGACCACACAGGGAATCTCTGCTTCCCTCAGTGTGGGCTCAAATTCTCCTGCAGTCTCCCACTGGGTTGCCAAGGTTACTGAATTGTAGCATCTCTGGAGAGTACTCACATGAATTCCGTGAGTTCTCTCCCCCACCATCTCTTTTTTCAGTCTCAGTTCATTAGCACCACACATTCACTAGTTCCTAATCTCCTGTTAATTCACCCCCACCAGAGTCAGGTTTTTCTGCTAGGCTAAGGGCTGGTACAGACCTGTGGTCACCCTCCTTATGACGTATGTCCCAAATGGCGCCTGCTCTTTGTCTTGCTCACCTTTGAGAGTTGAGCGGAGAGAGAGAAACTCATGTCTGTATTGGTCACTATTTTTTTTCCTCTCTCTTCTAGTTAGCCTGGTGAACATTTCTCCATTGGGGTTTCAAGCCTCGTTCCCTCTAGTCTCCTCTTTCTGCTTGCCCGCTGGTGTTTCGGGCTATTGAGGTTCGGCTCACCTCGCGTTCCAGCGCTGGTGTGTTGAGTCTGCCACTGGTGTCCCAAATTGTGGGCTCCCATGCTCTCCATGAATCACTAGTTCTTGAAGAGTTTCCTCCTCTGTTTCTTCTATTCTTCCTTGAACCTGCAGTATCTCCACTTTTATTAAACTGTCTCTTCCCGGACTATCACTGTGCTCCCTTCCTATTCCGCCATCTTGCCCCCCCTAAAATAGACATTTTGAGATCCGATGATCGTTTACAGGTCTTGTCTCTTCCATTGAGGCACAGTGATTTCTTTTTTTCTTACTATTCATACTATTTGCTGAACTCATTTATTTATTGTGAGGCTAACTATGTGATCATTGAGTAAACTGAAAATAGATCTCTGTAAAAGTTAAGAGTGGGAATGTGAGTGGGAGGAGGAAGAAGGATTGGAGCATGGGCAGGAGGGAGGGTGGGGGGAAGGTATCACTATGTTCCTAAATCTGGAGATGTAATACACAAAGATAAGGTAACAGTTAATATAGTTCATGTCTAATCTCTACAGTTAACTGTACAGTTAAGGCAATACAAATGTTTCATCAGAATTCTGCCTGTGCTATGTAATTGACCACATTGTTACAATGTACTGATGACACATTATAACTTGCTCTTGAATTCATTCAGAAGACAGAAATGCATCTGTACTCCATTGAGGGCAGTTAGTCATATCTGTCATTCATTGGCTTATACCTAAAGGTACTTTTCTTTTAATTATTCATTTTTGTAAATATTTATGATATTTTTAGGGTAAAAGGGAGCTAAGTTCAGAAATTACTTTACCTTTCCTCTACTGAAACTCAAGCTCAAACTTTGTTCCTAAACCTCTATGAGTCTACCTATCTGAATATCATTGATCCCAAATGTCAGCATTGTGAAACACATAGTGTGTTTTTGTGATGTTTACTGGGGGCTGATAATCTCCTGACGCAGAGAGCATGATTCCCTGTTATTAAATATTTTATGACTAATACATATGACTAATTCATGTTGACACATGTTACTTTTCAAGTGTTTATACTAGAATTTTTTTTCAAGTTATTTTTCACCTTTCTCCTTTGGTTATTCTCTCTCATTTCACTAGAAGGGTACTTCAAATAGTTTTCAGGAAAAAAATGGAATTAAAAGTTGCTTATTTTGTTCTAAAAATTGAAATCAATCAATAGTTTTTTCACAATACATTTCTGTGAACTTTCAAAAGACTCTCCATGTATTTTCTTGTATCGTCAATATTTCTTTTCTTTTGATTGTATGACACTCTCAACTTGAAGCTTCTTATTTGTGTTTTCCTTATTCCTTACTATTACCTTCACACATTAAGAGAGCTTATTATTTCTTTTTTCCCAATAATCCTTTCAATCCAGAGCTAGCAGTGCTACCAGAAAGATAATCCAGGAAAACAATACAAATTTCAACTGACTCCATAAGTAAAGGAAGCAATAAATTTGCTCAAGTGCAAGAGACTGCGTTTGAGTTGGGTCTTGCAAATAGTTTTTTATATTCTATTTGGATACAGCGTAGGATTGGCTGCTCAGGTCTTAGTGAACAACTGGCTATAGGAAAAGGGAAAATGATGGAGATTGATTTCTGAGAGGTTAAAAGAGAACTAAGATTTTTGGAAAAAGACATGTTCAGACATACATCAATTACAAGATAGAACACAAAATATTAGAAGCTATCCCTAATGAATTTTTCCATTTTTTACCTTCGCAGTGTGCCTTATCATTAAAAAACCTTGTCCTCGTCCAAACCACCAACAAAGTATTTCTCATCTCTCTGCCTCTATCATTCTAGAGATGGCTAGTACGTTTTGTTTCACATGTGTGCTTAATATGTGAATAGTGACTGCCTGTTGAGTTCTGTTTGGAAGACCTAGGGGCTCCAACCGGATGCAGGGAATAAAGCAATTGTGTGTCATGATCTGCTGATGAGGAAAGTGTCCCAAATGTGCAGTGACACCTGAGATAGAACTTAGTATAAGGATCGAATTTCCATTCATCATGTCATTTGTGATTCATAATAAATTTAGGAAACTTCTTGAGAATATTTTATAAACGACTGCACATGACAACATTTGAACTAGCAAAAAAAGACAAGAAATTTATTTTGTACAATACATTGTATAAAGTTATTTTCTTCATAAGGCAAAAGATGAAAATATATGTTATATGATAAAATAAAATATATGTGATAATGTTACATGCATTATTTTTCTGAATGGTCAGAACCTAGATCAAAGAGAACTACTTTTGGGCATATAAAAAATTAACAGAATTTATGAAATACCTAAAAAATACCTAATTTTAAAACATGCTTTATATTGATGTATGTGTCTACGTATGTGCGTATATGTGTACTGTATATGTAGTTTGTAATAGTTATTTGTGAATCTTTAAGATAATTTTGGTAACCCTTTGTCTTAGTTTTATCATAATATTCAAAAGAAAAATTTATTTCATAAAAGAAAATATTAAATAATTTAGGGACATTTTTCTGTTTCTCTACACTCTAAAATTCATTTGTGGCGTAAATCTGAGATTTCATATTCCTGATGTTGTGCAGCAAATTGCACTGCACATGCTTTTCAATGTTCTCATTTATGAAATAGCTGATTTGATATTCATATCAAGTGGAAGCAGGCCAATGTTTCAATATAGGAAACAATTCAATTCTAAACATAGCTCTCTGAGATTTCCACATTGAAAAGCCATTGTTGTACTTCAGCAACCCACTGAAGTGAATTCAGTGGCTGGGAAAACTGCCAGACAAACAGATATACAAACCAAACTTCTTGAAACCTTAAAATTACAATATCAAAGTAAGTGGAATGAGCATTCTTCATACCCTGTCCTACTGGCCACCTCAGCTCAGCCCAAAAGAGACTTGAATTTATTAAAGTGACAGACCCAGGTTGTATTTTGATTTCAACAAAAGCCAAATTTACCAATTATACTGATACATGCAAATTAAATATCCCCTATATAATATTATATTTATGTAATATAAAAAGATTATTTCTTAAATATTAACACATATGCACACTTATCACAAACACACACATATAGATATGTCAAATTAACAATAAAATTAAGACAGCAGTCTACTTCCTGGTGACAACTTAAAGGTATTGAAATTAAAATTAGAGTAATGAAAAGGAGACCAAATGTTGCCAACAGTTTTAACATACAATTTAGAAAACATAATAACATCTATAGTATGTTAGAAAAGCAGATAAGAAGCTAGAGTTGTTTTGTTCAACTTTAAAATAACTTATTTAACTAGAAGAAAATTACTAAAATATGTTATTCTTTTATTTTTAGGTGCTACTATAAAACTTCAATAGCTTTAATGTAAATTAGAAACATTTAACAAGCATTCAAAATGGATCCATTTATAATGACAGGTGTCTGTGGCAATTTCTTTCTGAGTAGGTATATATAGTTTAAAACAAGTATGAAATGCACAGGGTCTATATGAATAAAGAAAAATTACTATTGAGGGGCCAGCGCCATGGCTGACTTGGTTAATCCTCCACCTGCAGTGCTGGCGTCTCATATTAGCGCCAGTTCTAGTCCTGGTTGCTCCTCTTCCAGTCCAGCTTTCTGCTGTGGCCTGGGAAGGCAGCGGAAGATGGCCAAGTGCTTGGGCCCTGCACCTGCATGGGAGACCAGGAGGAAGCACTTGGCTCCTGGCTCCGGATTGGTGCAGCTCAGGCTATTGAGGCCATTTGGAGAGTGAACCAACAGAAAGAAGACCTTTCTCTGTGTTTCTCTTTCTCTCATTGTCTGTAACTCTGACAAATGAATAAAATCTAAAAAAAAAAATGCTGTATAATTGTTCAAACCTGGTAAATGCCACTCTTAGGATCATTGGTTATTCTCCTCACTCTGTCTTTTATGACCTTGTCTAAATATGATCAGAGTCGGCAAACTTGGAAGGCTTCCATAGCCTTGGTAACTCATGACGACAGCCTAGGGTGGTTACTGGCGCCATAAATTAGACTGTCAATTTGTTGGGTCAACAACAGGAGCCACTGTGCACATGCTCCTCATGTGGGATCTCTGTCCTTAATGTGCTGTACATTTTGATTTAATGCTATAACTAGTACTCAAACAGTATGTTTCACTTTGTGTTTCTATATGGGTGCAGACTGTTCAAATCTTTATACTAAATTGATCTTCTGTATATAAAGAGAATTGAAAATGAATCTTGATGCAAATGGAAGGGGAGAGGGAGCGGGAGAGGGGAGGGTTGCAGGTGGGAGGGAAGTTATGGGAGGGGGAAGCCATTGTAATCCATAAGCTGTACACTGGAAATTTATATTCATTAAATAAAAGTTAAAAAAAATAATTACTACTGAAACATTAAAAACTGTAAGTAAAAGGTGATAAATTATACTATTTGATTTTATAGAGATTTTATTCATCCTTTTAATAAAAATCAGGTATTAGATGGCCAAAATCATAATTCTGAATTTTTTGAGGAAATTTGTGTACATGTATGATATTGCTCAAAAATTTCATTTGAGGTAGGCATTTTGGTCTAGTGGTTAAGCCACTGTTTGGGTTTTCTGTTTCAGAGTGCTTGACCTCCAGTCTCAATTCAACTCCTGATCGCAGCTTTTTGTTAATGCATATTTTAGGAGGCATCAAGTAATGGCTCAAGGAGTTGGATTCCTGCCATCCATGTGGAAGATTCATATTGAGTCCTGACTTCTGGCTTCTTCTTTGCCCAGCCAGATATTATAGGCACCTAAGGACAGAATTAGTGTATGGGAGTTCTCTCTCTCTCTCTCTCTCTCTCTCTCTCTCTCTCTCTCTCTCTTTCTTTCTTTCTTTTCCTCCCTCCCTCCCTCCCTTCCTCTCTCTCTCTCTCCCCTCCTCTCTCTCTCTCTTTTTCTTTCTTTCTTTCTTTCTTTCTTTCTTTCTTTCTTTCTCTTTCATGTCCCTTCCCTTTTATTTATACCTATCTCAAATAAATATATGATTCTTAAAATTTTGATTTGTTTAATATATACATGTAAATTGTAACATAAACATATGTAACAAAGTTTCTAAATTCTATGCACTAAAAAAGCAGTATTTATTTTATATATGTGCTAAGATTTTAATTTGAGTTTTTGCTAATTTTTATTTCTTTAAGATTTCAAATGATAATCTTTCTTCATAAATATTTTGACTAGAAAAAATTATTACAAATATTACAAAGTACTTACAAATGTATTGACATACAAAAGATTAGATTCAATGTTGATTATAAATTTGTATTTGCATTTCTCTGGTAAACAAACAACAGTCCTTTTAGTCTCAGTGTTGAATTAGAGTAGTGAAAGTTAAAAAAGGAAAAAAGATGCTATTTAGAAAAAAATATTTTAAAAATACATAGATCATTTTAATAAATATGACACTATCTATCAAATAGGCAAATATTCAAGCATCAAAACCACTGTGTTTTTTGAAGCAGATAAAAGTATTAGATCATATTGAACTATACATTGTACAAAGGGGCAAATTCAGTTTTTAAAATTACTTCTAGTTTTTATCAGAAATTTCTTTGCTTGCTCTTCTGTGTTTTGCTCTATTTAGCAGAATTTGTACCTTTCTTCTTAGTCTCTTCAATTTCTATTTTATTAAAGTCTCAAGAATGTCCTCGCAATTACGTTGATAATTACATCTAAATAATATTCCCCAAAATTGTCATGTTTCTTTTGCATAAAACAAGTAGTAATGAATCTCCAAAAAATAGCGATTTAAGTGAGAATTCAGTTTAATTATTTGTTGTATTTAATTTCAGATGTGATCATCTTTAGCAAATTACTTTCTATACTGAATAAATACATATTAAATATTTGAAGTCAATTATATAAATACAAAAACTATAACTGAAACTGGAGTAATTAACTCTTAAACTTTTAATTATCTGATTTATATGAGAGAGAATGAGACAGATAGAGAAAGAGAAATCTGTTTGCTTGTTCAGTCTTCAAATACCTACAACGATTCTGGGAGCCAGGAACCCAATCCACGTTTACAACAAAGATGGTAGGAATCCACCCTTGTTCAATCCTTATCCTTACTTGAACCACTGCTGGAGCCTTCTGGAGTTTGCCTTACCCAGAAGCTAGAATCAGGAGCCAAATCTGTATGGAATCCGTGCCCTCCAGTGTGGGGTGCATTCTAACCAAGTTTGCTTAACTGCTACTTGGCTTTTAATTAAATTTATTTTCAGAAATTTTCTGAGCCATATAATGTCTTAATAAAATCTTTTCTATTATGATTCTACGTGCAATTTTGATTTCTGTGCTTGTCATTGTTCGTCTATTGGGAAAAAGTCATTTTTAACATGCAGTAATGTAAAACATATTACAAAGAAACCATGCTATACCTTTCATAATTATTTTATTATTGACATATTCAGGATTTTTTAAACTTCTTAAATGTTTGCATTTCATATTGACATAGCATATTTTGATGGCATTTCTCTTGAAGTTAAATTTCTAAAAGCCATGCTTTTAAAGTTTTTGATCAGAAACCAGATATTTGCAGTATGCAGTAGTAAAATCTGACACCCCAAATTATGCCATCATAGTCCGATGGTCAGTTGTACCAAACTTACGAAATACAATTCAATGACAAAAGATCACTGAAACTCTTTGTTATTTCCAAAATCTTAGACCATCATTGACTTTCTATAAATCAGTTTTATTTTTATAGTAGTGATAATAATAGAGTTTATTATATTGATTTTTACTGTTGCAAGAGTCATAAATATTGTGGGGCATTACCTCATTTAATCATAATAACAAGCCTGTGAAGTATTTTCTCTAGTTATGCAATTAAGATACAAGTTTACACTGATCAAGTGACTAGTGTAGGACAACAGAATGAGATGTGCTTGGGTCAGCACTTGGATCCCAGACATTTATGATTTGATCATTGTTATGATAAAATCCTTCCAAAACATTCTTAGAATTGTTAGAAGACTTATTCACATGTACCGTTATTTTCAACTTTCATGGATCATTGAATGTCATAGTTTGTTTTTGCAAAAGATGAAGAGGACTGCTATTAATACAGGGATCATGCTTTCACACAGTGCTGGCATTAAGCAACATCATTTAATGTCTCTAGCAACCCTGTGAGTGAGGCATTATCCTCTAAATAAATAGAAGTTCATTTTAGTGAACAATTTATTCAAGGTCATCATATTAGAAAACAATAAAACAAAGATTCAAATCCAAACTACTCCCACAACCAAATTTGGATGTCTCTCTTATAGCACTGCTTGCCATAACAGAGCCCATATGTTTTTTTTTTTAATTTACACAGTAATTATTTAAATTTCTGTTACTCTCAGAAATTCTTACAATGCATATGATAATATTAGGCCAATTACTTCAGAAAAGTACATATTTTGTTATTCTGCTATGTTCATTAGTTGCTGTGCTGTTTTATATAAATGTTGTCAGCTCATGAGTTATTGAAAGATTTCTGTCTTCTTCAAACTCTTGAACTTGGAGGGCTCAATATTGGACACTCTTAAGAGGAGCATGTGCCTAAATTCTTGCCTACATGAAATCTGGATGGGTAAATATTCACATTGCTGAATTAATTTAGGGTATACAATCTCTTACATCATTATCTTATAGAAGATGTTTGTAATATTCAAGACACATGATGATTGATGCTTCCCTTCTCTGAATTTTATTACTGGAAGAACTGAATTTGGTTCAAATACTCAGAGAGTTTAACTTCTTAATAGCATGTTCCTTTAAAAGAAAGTGTGTACAGGTTTTACAAAGTACTCAGTTGAATGGGAACACAAATGGAAAATGTCTGTGATCAAAATTAATTCAGTTGCATAACAGCCAATTTGTAGCCAGGACAATAAATAACTGCTGACACTGAGTTTGGATGGGACATAATTTATCAGATAAAAACCAGAGGTCATGATGCATTTAAGACAGCTATCTGCAGAGCTGAATTTTCTTGCAAAATAATTTAGCTAGGACTTTTGAAGCAATTAATTCATTAAAGGCTGCCATTTATCAGCCTGAACAAGACATTTCTCTTCCCTTCAAATAAGAAACAGACTATGCCCAATCTAGTAGATTCTCCAAGTATTTCAGTTTATGGTTTAAAAATTGAGTAAGACAGATAAAACTAATAATGTCAAAGACATCCTTAAATTTTATTTCAATAGATATCCACTGCTTAGTATCCTAAGCATTTTCAAAATGTTTCAGAAACTAGAATTATTCATATATATATATATATATATATATATATATATATATATGATAAACAGCTCTCCCTACAGAGACCAGAGTCAGTAAAGACAAGCTTGTAAATTCAGCATATGCATCATTCTGGTTAATGACTTCTCTATTTTTAAAAAATTAGAAGTTAATATTAAATAAATTGGGCATTATTTTTACTAAATTTATACATTTTTTTACATAGAATAACTGTTATATTAGTCTGAATGTTACCAGCTCCTGTATTTAGAAGGTCTGGTTGCAAATTTTGCCTATGTATGGAGGTAGTAAACATTACAGCATTATGTAATGTGTTCCAAGTATTGATGTATAAATTTAATTAATTGCAGCTCATTCCTGATCAATGCTTTCTATAAAAATAAAAAATAATAAACATTTTAAACAACATACACTATATTAAATGCATTAAATGCAAAATAACGCAGTCTTTAAATTACATTTACTTTGAATTATAAAAATGTCTTAGAGAAACAAAATACAAAAATAATCATTTCTAAACTCTTGACTTTGAAGAGATATTTTGATCTTCCTAAAGACAGCAAACATTTATTTATAAAGGTGTTGATCTAAGTGGATTGCTTTATGAATTACATAGATCAGGGCTCTCTTACTATGAACTTATCTTTTAACAAGGAAATGATATTTTATGAAGTGAATAAAAATTTTTGGTTGTTTTTGTTGTTGAATTTCTGAGTTTCTGATATATTTTGGATATTATCCCTCAGACAAAAGCTTTTTCTTTTTTTAATTTATGAAAGAAGTAAGACAAATGTGCAATACAACACAAACCAATGGAGCAATTTAGAAAGCAATCTAACATACATGATTACTTCAAAAAAGTTTACAGAAAACAGTAAAATAAATTTGAAATCCATGAACATTCTTCATAGTAAGCATTCTTCTTAACCTTTATGCATAGTGTTTTTACACTACACAAAGACTTTCTTCAAAACTATTTTTGTTCAACTTTCCACAATCTTTTTCATGTGCAACTTTTTGGGAAAATATGATTGAAACACAAAATGTATGTTTAGAAGTAACTTAAAACTTTCCAAAGTTTGTGAAAGACATCAATTTAATGATTTGAGCCTCTCAGTGAGAGCCTAATCCATATAAATAGAAAACAGTCTTAGGCAAATCAGAAATGGAAGAAATCAAAATACAAATAATTGATTTTATAATATATTGAGACAAAAAACGTTATGGCACACTGTGTTATAATCATTCCTGAATGATGGATGGCTTCTCCTCAGAAAAAATGGAACAGTATATGGAACATATAAAAGGAAAACACCCTTCATCCCAGAATTATATCTAGAGGAACTTTAGAAAAATGAGTTGAACAGGGCCAGATAATATGGCTTCATGGGTTGTCACGTGGGATGCTTTCACTCCACATCAGACTCCCTGCCTGTTTCTGATTCAGCTTCTGCCTAATTTGCATCCAGGGAGTCAGCAGATGACTTGGATCCCCACCACCTGCATGGAAGACCTGGATTGAGTTCTGGGGTCCTGAGTTTTAGTTGGATAACTAGCTTGCAAACATTTTCTCCCATTCTGTTGGATGTCTCTTCACCTTAGTGTTTCCTTTACTGTGCCGAATCTTCTGAGTTTGATAGAATAGTGTTTGACTAATTTTGGTTTTGTTACCTGTGCTTTTGTATAAAGAAACTGTAGTATAAATGCAAAATGGAATATTATTCAGTCATAAATATGAAATCTTGTCATTTGCAGCAAAATGGACAGAACTGAAAGATGAATGTTGAGTGATAAAAGCCAGGCACAGAAAGACAAATACTGCATGTTTTCCCCCCTACATGGGAACTAATAACAAACACACACCTCAGTCTAAACACAGAATGGTGATTATTAAAGGTAAGTAAGTGGGAGAGGTAAGTGGTATAGAAGGAGTGTGGTGGAAAGAAAAATAGGGGATACTATTTGTGGCTCAGTAATGGTGACAAATATTTCATACCAATAAGGTATATTAATAACAGTGGAAGCTGGGTATGGTTTACTGATTTTGACAAATATATTACACTAAGATGTTAATAATAGGGGAAGCTGGGAGACAGATATATGGAACCTTTTGTACTACTTCAGAATTTTTGTTTCATAAATTTAAAGCTGTTCCTGAAATAAAAAGTTAAAAAAAAGAGGGAGGGAGACATGTTAGCTATCACCATGGAAGTAGGAAGATACTCTCCAATGGGTAATCCCATATGTGTCTGAAGTGAGATTGAAAAGATGGAATTAGTCAATTCTCAAAAAGAAGAAAAAAGAAATTCAATGCAGAAAAACTACAAGGCTAAAGATTCATAATACAGAAGACAGATACAGTGCTTAGAATCCCAGGAAACACGGAGACTAGTAAGGCTATAGCATAATGACAACAGAGATAGTGGTGCATGTGGAGGCAGGGAAAGAGTAGGGAGGGGCCTGATCGTTAGAGGCCTTAGAGACCATGATGGAGTGTCCTTTATTTGCAGACTGCATCGTACTTCAGGTTAAGTGTGAAGTAGAGTATAAACATAGCTTCCTTTACTGTTAGGAAGCAGCAATGCCATCCTCACAAATCACATTTTAGAACACAGATAAGCCTACCTGTGTACAACCAGAAACATGCATACTATCAGGAGACAATTTTCTGAAGGCCTGATTGATTAATGCATAACCCTAAACACAAGACGATGCAATGACATGGACTTCTTCATATAATAATATGATTAAAACATTTAGATTAGGATTATGTTATGTGTCAAATTTCTCAGAAAATTATTCAATAGTAAAATGCCAAGTCTTGAGTAACATATAAAGTGGTGCTTTATGTAACTGAGGCATATTTCATAGAAGACAAGTAGAAAAAGTGCGTATTCTATCAGTGTTTAGTAATGATTAACACTGAGTATAAAAAAATTATCCCACTAAAGGTAATACATCACAAAGCATAAAAATCATGAAAGCAAGGATACCTGGCTAATGTTTTGATAACTCATATTTTCAAACAACTTGATTTTATTCTGCAAGGACTATTATCAGTTACAAGAGAACAGAGCTAAATATAATATAAAATCCCTGATGCAGTTGGTTATAAAGACATATTTTTCTCATGTAAAATTAACCTAAAGACATATAATCTGGGAATGGAGCAATAATTCCCATATCGGGGCTGATGCTATGGTGTAGGGGTAAAGCTGCAGACTGTGCCACAAGCATCCCATATACACTTCGGTTCTAGTTCCAGCTGCTTCACTGCTGGTCTGGCTATCGGCTAATATTCCTAGAAAAACAGTGAAAAATGGTCCAAGTAGTTGGGCCCCTATACCCATGTGGGAGACCCAGAAGAAGCTCCTGGCTCCTGGCTTCAGATCAGCACAGTTCTGTCCATTGCGTCCATTTGGGGAGTGAACCAGTGGATGGAAGATCTCTCTTTGTCTCTCTCTCTCTCTCTCTCACTATGACTTTCAAATGTATAAATAAATCTTTAAAAAATGAAAAAATACAAAGTAATTTCAGTGTTATCTTTGTCACAGTGAATTAAAAATATGGAATACAGATATATGCAATATTTGATATAGCTCAAAAGGACAATTATTTAATTTTTCTTAATGTAATCTTCTGAAAGAATTATTATATTCTTTTTTTTTTTTTGACAGGCAGAGTGGACAGTGAGAGAGAGAGAGACAGAGAGAAAGGTCTTCCTTTGCTTTTGGTTCACCCTCCAATGGCTACTGTGGCCCATGTGCTGCGGCCGGCGCACCTCGCTGATCCGAAGCCAGGAGCCTGGTGCTTCCCCTGGTCTCCCATGGGGTGCAGGGCCCAAGTACTTGGGCCATCCTCCACTGCCCTTTGGGGCCACAACAGAGAGCTGGCCTGGAAGAGGAGCAACTGGGACAGAATCAGGTGCCTCAACCGGGACTAGAACCCAGGGTGCCGGCGCCGCAGATGGAGGAATAGCCTATTAAGCCACGGCACCGGCCGAATTATTGTATTCTTATCAAATTTTAACAATATATGTACTTATAGATATTAGCAAATTAAAGGGTATTTGCCTAGATAAAAATTTGTTCAAATGAAATTAAAGGTTATTTGTATTCCTAGGTAGAAAATTGTTCTTTTAGTCTCAAAGATTAATTCATATTTGAAACCTTTTCCTATTACCAGAAGTTCAATATAAAATATGTCAGAATAGACTATTATTCCCTTATTAATTCAAAGAAAGATGTATTAACTAGCCAAGCCATTTGGTGATTTTTACAATTTCTGTTAATAAATATTCTAAGGGTTTATGATAATCTACATGTTTATCCCAAATGGAAAACAGCGCTAACTTTGTGAAAAACATTACCAACAATAAAATGCACAAATTACTTAAAAAACACATACAGCAGGTCATAACGAAGCACTATGGAAGTGGGCTGCTTTTGTCTGCATTGTAATGAGGAAATGTAAAATTTTCTATTTTCTATTTTTGGTAAGTGGTCTATATTATATTGTTACAAAAATAGACATTAAAATTATTAAATATCAGTTATTTATTGAAAAAGTAGGAAAAGAAGTTAGTAACATCAGGTTTCTAATACAGATACTTTGATGGGGTTGGAAGTCTGTGTGGGCAGTAAAAGCACCTTCACATGACACCAAATCAGTATAAAATGCTGAGTCATGAAGTTTCAGGGCTGCCTTTCAGAGCTGCGTGTTGAAAAGTGTTGAAAAGACTCGTAAAATGATGGAAATCAAAATGGCTGAGGTAATTCCAAGCAGAATAATGTACTGCGTTTTTTATCTACTTGAAACATATGGCTTTACGAACATAAAACTTTTTGCCCAGTATTTCCTTTTATCAGCGTTTGCCTGAATACTAACATATAAATATTTCATCCCTTAACTTTTTTCTCTTTCATTTGATTTAACTGAATGTACATCTTAAACTCATTTGTTATTTTTTCAATAATACTCTATTGGCACCTATTTTTCTTCTTCCACTGAGATATTTTCACTGCCTTGCACCTTCCCGGGGAATATCAAGTCAATGCTCAGAAGAGATGCCCTTTTGTCTCCTACAGAGCTGAGTCTCTCCTTTCATCTTGGAAGTCCTTCATCTACCATAAAAATGGACTGAAAAGACTCTACTCTCATTTTAAATACAAAACTATTACTCCCCTCCAGGAATTCCTGCCTCCCCTATTTCTTGATCCTTTTAGGTATACTTATGATAGCTTTCTTAATATTTTTTTATTCCTACTTCCTCTCTGATTGAATAAGCTAGAGAGAGAACTTTTGTGTATTCCTGTCTGCAGAGCCCTTCTTATCTGATGGATCTTTTTATTCTACTAAAGAAATTGATTGCCTGTGCAACTTTTAAGAGTAGCCGTGGATAATTTTAATTCAAAAGTTGTGATAGTTATACAACTTTAGTTTAGTTTCCTCATTTTCTGTTGTTCTGTTCTTTTTCTATAGGTGGAATATTCAAAATTTGTTCTATACTCTCACACCATTCACAATTCTTTATTTTTTACAACATGGTTCATTATTTCTCATTCCTTAAATTTTATAACAAATGCAAACCTATAATCAACTATACTTACTGTATGGATATTCAGAATAACTCTATCTTGACTAATCACTCTAACACTACATTGAAACTGAGCAAAACCACTAGCACCAATTGAAAATATTTTTGTCGGTCTCATGTTGTCGTACAGTGAGTTAGGCCTTGACTTGCAACACTGGCATCCCATATCTGAGTGCTAGCTTAAGCGCCAGTATCTCTGTTTCTAATCCAACTTGCTGCCAATATTCCTGGGAAGATAACTGATGATGACCCAAGTGCTTGGGTTCCTGCCACTGATGTGGGAATCAGGATTGAGTTCCTGGCTACTGGTTTTGGCTTGGTTGTTCCACCCATTTGGGAAGTAAACCAGTGGATGAAATATTCTCTCTCTCTTTCTCTTTTCCTCTCTCTGATTCACTCTCTCTCTCTGTCTCTCTCTCTGACACTCTGCTTTTCAAATAAAGAAATACATACATATTTTAAAGATATGTCCCTAATCCTTTATTTAATGGAATATATGAAGATTTATTTATGCATTTAGTTTTCACTTGAATGAATATAAGGTAATTTCAAATATGTAACAGAATCATATATAGTGCCTAAAATATAGAAGTGAAACTGACACTTTTTAAAAATTTATTTGACAGATAGAGTCAGACAGTGAGAGAGAGAGAGAGAGAGAGACAGAGAGAAAGGTCTTCCTTCCATTGGTTCACTCCCCAGATGGCAGTGATCCGAAGCCAGGAGCCAGGTGCTTCCTCCTGGTCTCCCATGCAGGTGCAGGGCCCAAGCACTTGGGCCATCCTCCACTGCCCTCTGGGGCCACAGCAGAGAGCTGGACTGGAAGGAACAACCGAGACTAGAACCCAACACCCCTATGAGATGACTGTGCTGCAGGTGGAGGAGTAACCAAGTGAGCCATGGCACCGGCCTCAAACTGACACTTGGAGACAAGATAATTTTGAACAACACCTGTCTGGACTGTTGAGCAGAATTTTTTTTTTTTAATTTTACTACTTGTTAAACACCTTACTTAGTGTAGGGTTAATTTTATGCAGACATTAATTGAAAATAGATTTTTGTAAAAAGTAAGGATGGGAATAGGAGGATGAAGGGTGGGAATGTGGGTGGGAGGGAGTGAAGGGTGAGAAGAATTACTCTGTCCCTGAATTTGTATTTACGAAATGCATGAAGTTTATATATCTTAAATAAAAGGTTCTGGGTTAAAAAATAAATTGTTCTGCTTCTGTTTGTAAAAAAGAATATATCTGTAAATATACATTCATGTGTGCTTTTCAATAGTTTTAAAATTAAGCACTTTTTCTCTAATCTTTGGTGGCCTGAACTACAAGTCTATAGTCACAGGCATGTTCTGTAGTAGTTTTTCTAAGGTAGACAATGCCCATGAGGAAAATTATATTCTCACTTTAAAACTTTCTTTCCCTTTGGTCTGAAAGGGAGGTTTTTTCTACTTACTGTATACTTCGCTGATGGCGAAGTGAATCTAGCTATGAGATTATTATTTGAGTTCTTATTTTGGCTATGCTATTGCAGAAAAATGTTAGCCATCTCTTTTATAAAGTCTAAAGATTAAATTGTGCATCCTACAGATTCCTTCATAATAGAATTAGTTTCCTACCTTGAAGAGAATAGAGAAATGAAAGAACAAGTTGGGCTTAGAATAGAGAAATGAGGGAGCAAGTCCTAGATCGCTTGCTGACAATAGCAATATCACATGAATACTTAGCAAACCGTTTCAACCATTAGATAACAACTTAAGAAAACATTTACCAGAAGGTCCAATGCCTTCTATAAATTTTAAGAATCATGTATTTGAAAACACCTCTGAAATATCTAACATGGTGTATTTTGTTTAGCCAGTAAACTTAAGCACAACCATCTAAAATGTTTTTAGTTTCTTTCTACCAACAAGTCTAAAACATATGATACACAGATTCAGGTCACACAAATTAAAATGTATCTTTGATTGATTTTAGCAGCTTAAATTTATGGACAATCTTATCTATAAGCCATTTAAAATAAAACTCCTAATAAAATTTCCCCATGTGGACATACAATATGTACACACATATAATATAGCATAATAGACCAATATAGCAATTTTAATAATAGCTTTTAAAATCTTTAACTCTTTTTGTAGATTGCCAATTGATTTGAATTGCTTTTTCTTTTTAGTAACCTCAGTTAACCATACTTTCTCTCAGTTGGTACTGTTAATACATTATTGGCTTCATCTGTTTACAGAGCCATCCCAAAGTACTGAATACAATAAAAGTGGCTGGAAAAAGTCCATAGGAACCTATAGGAGGACAGCTAAACACAGAACCAACAACGCTTTAGTTTTATGAGCAGCAGATCATATATAACTGTGGATGACAAAAGACTTTAAGTCGCCATGTTTAAAATTATAAACTCATCAACCAACAAGAGGCACTTGCTTACTTCACAGTATTTTTGAAAGCACCTGTAGGATTTTACAAGTATTTAACCCTTTAAGCCTCTGGGGCTTTCTCATTAAGATAACTATCATGTCTAGTAACACAAGATCATTAGACTTTTTAATTCTCAAACATTTGTATTAATAGCATTTTCCATTATAGAAACTTAAAGTCTGGTACCACATCACATCCTGACAGGCCTTCTAATATACTCCAAATAGACTGATTAGTTGGTGTCTCTATAAGATGAGAGACATAGGTCCTTCGATTTTTTCAGTTGGGCCCAAACTGGAAAAACCAAAGTCCAGGATTTACTGGAAATTTTAGAGACCAGATTGTTTGAAACTTTGATTTTTTGAATGCCTGTCAAGAATGCCAAGAAGGCTCAAAATCCAAAATATCTGGTTGAAATAAGATTTCTTAAAATCATGACATAACATAGACCAAATTTGATCATTGTTACAAGGTGATTATTCAAATTTTTGAAAAAAGCACATATTTAAATAACCCATAGCTCTTAATAAAAATTCAGCTGTTTTTGAACAATGAGAATTTAACAGACATCAAGAGAACATAATAGATTAAAAGATTAGATAAAAGATTAGAGATGGGAAACGGGCACTCCCTTGACTTGCATCCTCTGGTCTGCTTTAACACAAACCAGGAGGAAAAGAAAGCTCGGCATCAGAAGCAATGGGTGGCAGGCCTATTAATGGCTGATCTGTACAGTGATCTGCCCTCAAGGAGACCCAACAGGCCAGTCCACTGCAGTGGCTTTCAATGTGGTAAGCCTGGGCTTCAGCAGAAGTCAGCTTGTGAAGAGCCCTGGCAGCTCTGCCAAGAGTTGGATCACTGGAAATGGACCTGCCCTGGAGTCGAAGGATGCCCAGGTCAGAGCCACAGATCTTATTGGCTCTAAGCTGAAAAGCCCTTCACTCAGCCAAACTTCCAAAGTGACCACTGCAGCTGAGGGGATGGTCAAGTAGGGTCAGCAACATTGCAGGCAGAACTGTAAATTTCTTGTTAGAGATGCCACCTGCCTTTACCTGGCCAGCTCTCCTCCCAGGCCAGCCAAGTAATGAAAGTCAACAGAGTGCCTTCCCCTAGGAGGTTCACACCTCCCTTAGGATATACCCCATGTGAAGAGATAGATAGGTCTGGGCTTCTGAATTTACAAGGCCTAAAGCCCAACAGATTATTATCAAGCCCCTTCTATCAGGTTCTATTTGCCTCTCAATCAGAAAACTTAATTGTAGCTTAGACAGCACCTTTCTTAGCTCCTCTAATAATGACTCTGTCCTTTGTTCTAGGCCCTGTCTAGTGCACTTGGGCCTCATTCCTTTGTAATCATAACCTCTACTCTACCACCAATGGCTCTACTCCCAACATGTGTGTACTGATGGTCCTCTTCCCCACTTAATGCTGTATAATTGTTCAAACCTGGTAAATGCCACTCTTAGGATCATTGGTTACTATCCTCACTCTGTCTTTTATGACCTTGTCTAAATATGATCAGAGTCGGCAAACTTGGAAGGCTTCCATAGCCTTGGCAACTCATGACGACAGCCTAGGATGGTTACTGGCGCCATAAACTAGAGTGTCAATTTGTTGGGTCAACAACAGGAGCCACTGTGCACTTGCTCCTCATGGGGGATCTCTGTCCTTAATGTGCTGTACATTGTGATTTAATGCTATAACTAGTACTCAAACAGTATGTTTCACTTTGTGTTTCTATGTGGGTGCAAACTGTTGAAATCTTTATACTAAATTGATCTTCTGTATATAAAGAGAATTGAAAATGAATCTTGATGCAAATGGAAGGGGAGAGGGAGCGGGAGAGGGGAGGGTTGTGGGTGGGAGGGAAGTTATGGGGGGGAAGCCATTGTAATCCATAAGCTGTACACTGGAAATTTATATTCATTAAATAAAAGTTAAAAAAAAAAGAAAAAAAATTAAGCACTTTTTAATACTATAGTCATTATTTTTTAAAGATCTTATTTATTTATTTTTATTTTTTATTTTTTTAAACTTTTATTTAATGAATCTAAATTTCCAAAGTACAGCTTATGAATTACAATAGCTTCCCCCCATAACTTCCCTCCCACCCGCAACCCTCCCCCCTCCCGCTCCCTCTCCCCTTCCATTCACATCAAGATTCATTTTCAATTCTCTTTATATACAGAAGATCACTTTAGTATATATTAAGTAAAGATTTCAACAGTTTGCCCTCACATAGCAACACAAAGTGAAAAAATACTGTTGGAGTACTAGTTATAGCATTAAATAACAGTGTACAGTTATTTGAGAGATAGAGTTACAGACAGTGAGAGGGAAAGACAGAGAGAAAGGTCTTCTGTCTGTTGGTTCACTCCCTAGATGGTTGCTACGGCCAGATCTGCACCAATCCAAATCCAGGAGCCAGGAGTCTCCTCCGGGTCTCCCACGTGTGTGCAGGGGCCCAAGGACTTGGGCCATCCTCTACTGCTTTCCCAGGCCACAGAAGAGAGCTGGATTGGAATAGGATCAGCCGGGACTAGAACCGGCACCCATATGGGATTACCGGCGCCCCAGGTGGAAGATTAACCTACTGTGCCACTGCGCTGGCCTCTCACATTATTATTTTCAAGAATCTGTATTATCACTCTTTAGTTTTGTATGTAACATCATATTATTTTTCTTAGCTAATCTTAAATGATTTTACTATTTACATTATTTTTTGTTAATTGTCTCAATAAGTTAATGTATAGTCTAACTACATTCTGAAATCTGTAAATTGTTTCCAATAAAAAATGTAGTTCTGTCTAGAGATCTTCCTTAAGGTTACTTTCTTTCCATACAGTATGCCCAAAGTTAGAATTGTTTGACCACTTTTTCTGCACAATCCACACACACTCTCTCTCTCAATAAAAAGATTCATTTTATTTAACTGAAAGGCAGAGAGACAGAGAGGGAGAGACAGAGAGTGGCAGAGGTCTTCCACAATGGTTAGGGCTAGGCAGGGCTGAAATCAGGAATAAGTTGCCGCATTCCACATGAGCCTTTCATGTAGATCACAGGGGCACAAGCACTGTGGTCCATCTTCTACTGCTTTACCGGGCACATTAGAAGGGAGCTGCTTTAGAAGCAAAACAGTCAAGACTCGAGCTGGAACAGCTAGGACTAGAACCAGAAATCTGTTATGGAAGCTGGCATTTCAAGTAGCAGCGTAACCTCCTGTGTCACAATGCCAGCTCCCTGTGTGGCCTACTCTATGCAAGTTACCAGGGTGTGTCTACAATCTATCTATTTTTACTTGACAATATTTAATAGGTGGATTTTAAATCACATGTTTATATATTTATATAATCGCATATTGTGAAATAAGACCTAGTTATACTCCCTTTCTTGTGCTGACATTATTATAAATCTTTTTTGGAAAATGTTTATTTATTTGTTTTTATTTTGTTTGAAAGGCAAGTGGAGACAGAGATCTCTCTTCTAGAACCTTCTCAAATGCCCCCCAACAGGGTCAGGAAGGGTCAGGTCAAAGCCAGAAACTTAATGTGCCTTTGGAGTCCCTTTTGAGAGTGGCAAGTAGCCAGGTACCTGAGTCATCACCTGCTTTTTCCCAGAGTGCATATTAGCAGAAAGTTGCATCTGAAGCAGTGGAGCTTGGACTCAAACTAGGCACTCCAATAATATTTTAAAAATAAAATAATTTATAATAACTGTTCATTCAATAGTATGTTGTTTAGTCTCCATGTGTTCGCAAATATTCTAAAGATTCTTGAGTTGCTGATTTCCAGTTTCGTTCAACTTTAGTCAGACAAGATGCAAGGTATGATTTTTATTTTTTTTTAATTTGCTGAGACTTGTTTTCTGGACTACAATATGATCTATCTTATGGAAAGTTCCATGTATTGATGAGAAGAATATGTATTTTGCAACTGTAGGCTGAAGAGTTCTGTAGATATGAATTAGCTCTAACATCGATGTGTTGCTGTGAAGATCTTTTCTGATCACGTCTGTTAGGAATTCTATGTGTTTTCTGTACTTGGACATTCCTTTCTTTCTCCAAATTGGTGACATTTTCTGTAATTATTTCAATAAATAGGCCTTCGAGTCCATTTTCTGTTTCCATTCCTTCAGAAACTCCTAAGTCCTGTATGTTGGGTTGTTTGATGGCATCCAATAAGACTCCAACACTGTTTTTAAGTTTTCTAATTTCTTCTTTTTTTTCTTTTTATCTAACTGAAAAATTTCTAAGATTTGTCTTCTAGCTCAAATATTCATCCTTCTGCCTCACTAAGTCTGTTGTTAAGGCTTTCCACCACATTATTTGATTTATTAACTTCTTCACTGCTATTATTTCATTTTGATTTCTCTTTAAATATCAATTTCATTGGAAAAACTTTCATTCATGTCAGGTATGGATTTCATTACTTCATGGATTTGCTTCAGTTTGCTTTTGAGTAAGACTATGATTAACCTTTTGAGTTCAGCTTCCGGTATTTCATCAATTCTTCATCTTCACATTCTAATATTGAAATCTTTTGTTCTTTGTGGGGATCATGATGTCTTCATTATTATTGTTTCTTGAATTTCTGGATTTATTTTTATGCATTTGTGGAGATACTTTTTGGTTTTTTCGTCTGATGGCTTTTATCTTTGAACCATGCATCTGTGGCTTAGTTGGAATGTTTAAATTTTTAGTGAATACCCAGAGATAATGTGCTGGATTTGGCCAAGGAGCTCTGTGCAGTGCTCCAGGGTGAGTATACAGGCAAACATCCAAGTTTAGCATAGTAGATCTCCTCTTGCTAACAAAAATGGGGATCTTGATCACACCAACACAAACCCTCACCTCCTTGTCTCTTAGGTGATCAACGCACCAGTAGTAGCCACACCTCCATATGAACCACACAAATGAACTGCACAGTCCTTAGCCTGAGCATGGGTCCCACTGCATTGACCTGCCCCAGACAACCAAGGAGTTACAAGTATGTGGATCCACACACAGTGATTGCCCAGAGACCTAGCTATATCCTGAACCCTTTCATGCCACCAAGGAGAACTAACAGTCTCAGCACACAAGACTCTGCCCTGTGTGCCCATCCAGTATAAGCTGAAAGTCAAGAGAGGGAATAAGAAGAGAAGGAGGAAGAAGGATAGGAGTGTGGGCCAACAGTAGGGTAGGGTGGGAAGTATCACTATATTCCTATATCTGTATTTATGAAATAAATGTAATTTGTATACATTAAATCAAATAAAATGCAAAGATGAAAATTTTTATAGAAATAAATTTTATTCTAAAATATTTTTAGATATTTACTTACATGAAAATCAGAGTCACAGAGACAGGAGAGAGAGAAAAGGAGAGAGCGATAGAGAAAGCTCCATCTTACATTTGATGGTTCCCTCCCAAATTTTGTGCAATGGCCCAGGCTAGACCAGACTGAAGCCAAGGGCCAGAAACTTCTTTTTGGTCTCCCACATAGGTGGAGGGGTCCAGGGTCTTGGGCCGTCTAGCGCTGCTTTCCAAGATGCATTAGTAGGGAGCTGGATCAAAAGTGGAGTAGCCAGGAATCGAACTAGTACCCATATGGGAGGCCAGGGTCTCAGATGTTGGCTTTATCCATTATGCCACAATGCTGGCCCCTCTAAAAACATTTTATAGCATCAATAGTTCATAAAATGAAATGTTGGTGAATCCCTGTTAAAAAATTTGAAGATGGTTGAGGTTATATTAGCTGGGCACCATCCATGATAAAATCCTGACCCTTCTATTTACTAATTTTAATTAATATTTATTGATAAAAGTGAGGGAATATTACTGAACTGATTACAAAGTAACTTAATTAGAAGACTTTTAATATCTCATTTTAATCCTTTGTCTCTAATATTATTGTCCAAAGGCACTAATATGGTTAACAGAATTTGCTTCTTGTATACTACTCATTTTTTAAAGTTATTAATTTTTATTTATTTGAAAGGTAACTACACTCACACACACACACGAAGAGAGAGAGAGAGAGAAAGAGATAGAAAAAGAGAGAGAGAGAGAGAAAGAGAGAGAGAGAGAGAGAATCTTCCATGTGCTGGTTGACTACCCAAATGCTTTTAACATCCAGGACTGGGTCAGGCCAAAGTTGGAAGCCAGGAACTCATTTCGGTTTTCTAACATGGGTGTTAGGGATACAAGCACTTGAGCAACCATCTTCTGCCACACAGATGTATTGGCAGGAGCTATTTGGGAAGCATAGGAGGAAATCAATACAGGTGTTCTGATACGGGACCAGGGCATCCAAGTAGCAACCCAATGTCTACCCCAATAGCATTTCACAAATTACTTTAGGGATGGATGTGCTTTATACAGGAATGTTTTCTTCTGGCTATCTAGGAAAGCACAACATTATATATGGGTAATAGAAGGATTAGACTGGGGACTTGGAGAACCAACATTTAAACTCTTCAATAGTTGATGTCTAAAATAATGCCATTTCTGATTGTAATTAGCTTATTTATTGTATGGAAGATGTTGTTCCAGTTTAAGAACAGTGAAGTATGCAAGTTAAGAATAAGTTATTAACTTCTCTTTGTCTCTTCCTTCTCCTCAGTATAGTAATAACAACAGTAATTCTTCTTTGCAGTTTATTGTGAAGCTTTAATGAGTTAATAACTCTAAAGTGTTTCAAATAAATCTAAGCATACAAGAATATTTTTAATATTATTAGATATTGTTTATCATGTATAAGCCTGTGAATACAAAAAATTCATGAAAAGATTGTTACTGCAAAAATTAAAGGAAAAAAGAAAGGAAGGAAGGAGGGGAATTGAGGAGTGGAGGGAGGGAACGAAGTAGAATATCTTTGAAATGCATGAAATGTGTTCTCTTCACATTAATAAAAGTTTTTTTAAACAGGATTCTCAGTGAATTCTATGATGGTTGTATTTAATGAAAAATAATAAAGTACATTGGAGATGGAATAATCTAAACAATTCTATTATGTGTGGTTGTATTTATGAAAACATTGGAACAGGAAGGATTTAGGATACATGTGATTCTGCATTTATCTAGTAATTATAGAGCATAACTTCCTGATAGATGATAATTAGCATGGTCATCCCTATTGATTATTCACAACTGAAATTAACACTTGTCTAAATAACAATATAAAACACAGCAGCTGTACATTGTTACTGATGGTGATAAAATTTATTGTAAGTAATAATTTTAGATTTGGAAACTAATTATATAAAAGTACTTGGTCATCTTTCCACAATTACAGTAAATATTCAGAAAATTAAACAATTGTTATCCTCAATTGATATTTGAATTATGTAATTATAATTATATTTGTCATTTATTAAAGACAATCAAGTACTCTCTGATATAATTTATAATTTAGCCTGAATTCACTTGGCATATTTAGAAAACTTTGAAATATATAAACAAAAGGAGAGGCTAAAACTAAGCAGGAAATTTGGTTTAATCAAAAACAAAAGAGAAAGAAACCATATTCTTTAGGCTTAATAAAAAAAACAAAGCAAGGTGGCTGTTTCTACAGGAAGATAAACTTTTTTTTTTTAAGATTTATTTTACTTATTTTAAGGACAAAGTTACAGGGAGAGGTAGAGAAAGAGAGAGAGAGGTCTTACATCTACTGGTTCACTCCCAGATGGCTGCAACCGCCAAAGCTGCACAAATCCAAAGTCAGGAGCCAGGAGCTTCTTATGGGTCTCCCATGTGGGTACAGGGATCCAAGGACTTGGGCCATCTTCTACTGCTATCCCAGTCCATAGCAGAGAACTGGATTAGAAGAGGAGCAGTTGGGACTAGAACTAGCGCCCATATGGGATGCTGGCACTTCAGGCCAGGGCTTTAACCCACTGCGGCACAATGCCAGCCTCATGGAGGATAACCTTTAAATATAACCCTACTGTTGCTTTGGCTTTTGGATAAGATGGTAGTATCATTAGTACTGATTAGTGGATTTCTATTTAAACTAAATGACATGAACCTAAAAAATACACAATGTCCTTGATTACCACTGCAGGTACAATGAAATTAAAATATGTGAATCAAATTAATTATGGAGATACATCTTAGGGACTTTATAATTATATTTGCTTTAATGTTGCTTTTTTGATAAAATTAATAGTATATCTAGCTAGAGTTTTAAAAGAGGAAATTCCTGTAAGACCATTTTTTACTAAATGTTGGGAAGTGTTAGAGAGCAGGAATAGAAAGAAGTCAGAAAACAGGTAGCAAAACACAAGTTGTAGCACTGTTCAGTACAGTGGGGATATTACAGTGCACAATAATGCAGTATACATTGTGCAAAGTCATGGAAAACAGGTGCTGGTAGGGGCCAAATCCCGGAAAAGATAAGAAAATGAAAAGGCTGGCTGCCTGGTTTAATGGGTTCACCTTGTATGTATGTGTTAAAATACTGCAATGTTCACTGTTAAAACATGTAAGTATTGCATATTCCTCAAAATGGTTTAAAATAAAATAATTTTTAATGACCACTGTTACAATTTACCTGAACTTGCCTTCTCATGGCATTAAGTAGTCATGTTATGAAATTTATTTTTATTAGATAATGATCCAGGTGTAACTTTTTTTTTTTTTACATTTAAGTATCTGCTTTCTGGGAAGTAATTGAAACTCACTTATAAAGCCACCTATTTAATGCCACTCCCTTGTTATTCTCCTTCTGTAGACCCTATTAGTTCTTTCATTCTGTCTTTGAATCTTGAAGGGGACCACCCAGACCGTATGCATTATTTGAGAAATATCTTTTCCCTTACAATTTGCAACATGGGCTTATGAAGACTGAATTACTGAATTTACTTCCTCTATAGCTCCTGAAATGAACTATGTACCCATCACTTTGACTTCTAGAATTGTGCTTTCAGAAAGTATCCACAATAGATGCAATGGAAACACTGCCCTCTAAAATGACATAGGAAGTATAATTTATACAAAATTCATTTATTCCTATCATAATGTCTCAATCAAATTAAAATGTCAGTGATTTTCTAATCATCATATTAAAATGACAGTTCAAGATTTATAATATAGTCACAATTATTATTCAGAATAATTTTAAAACAAACTCATATCTGGATCATCACTTTTATAAGTCCTAGAATATTCCAAAGCAAAAGGATAAATTTTTATCTTGTCATCATTGATGTCCTGCCTTTGTACAGAATAGTATTCTTATCTACAATTGTATAGTATAAAAATCTTATCAGGGTTATTACATTAAAAGAAGAGAAAAGCTTATCTCTTTTATATATCTTCTATAATTTCTGATTTTCATGAAACAGTAGTCTCCTCTTATCTTCTGGGAATTCATTTCTAGATCCCTAGTGAATGCCTGAAACCACGGATAGTACGGGACCATAAAGATGCTATGTATTTACCTATGCTGTACCTATATCCCCTTTCATCTTAACTAAGCACTAACCTTGCACTGTGGCCACCGTGCTTACAGTTGGAAGTAAGACAGCCAAACTGGCAGGAATTTATTTTCCCTTCTTTCCAATTTGTTTATCTTACCAGAGATGTTAGCAATCTCAAAATCCATTTTTTTCTTTCTCTCTCTCTTTTATTAAAAAATATTTTTAATTTATTTATTTGACAGGTAGAGTTACAGACAGTGTGAGAGAGAGACAGAGAGAAAGGTCTTCCATCTGTTGGTTCACTCCCCAAATGGCCTCAACTACTGGAGCTATGCTGATCCGAAGCCAGGAGCCAGGTGCCAGGTGCTTCTTCCTGGTCTCCCATGCGGGTGCAGGAGCCCAAGCACTTGGGCCATCCTCCACTGCCTTCCCAGGCCACAGCAGAGAGCTGGACTGGAAGAGGAGCAACTGGGACTAGAACCTGGCATCCATTTTGGATGCCGGCACCCCAGGTGGAAGATCAACCTATTGTGCGACAGTGTCAGACCCTCTCTCTCTTATTAAAAATAATTATTGTTTGAAAGAGTTACAGAGAGGCAGAGGCAGAGGGGGAGAGAAGAGAGAGTATTCCATTTGCAGGTTCATTCCCCATATGGCTGCAATGGCTGGAGCTGAGCTGATCTGAAGCCAAGAGCCAGGAGCTTCCTCCAGGTCTCCCACACAGGTGCAGGGGCCCAAGGACGTGGGCCATCTTCTACTGCTTTCCCAGGCCACAGCAGAGAGCTGGATCTGAAGTGCAGCAGCCAGGACACAAACTAGCACCTGTGTTGGATGCTGGCACTGCAGGAGTTGGCCTTACCTGCTACACCACAAAGCTGGCCCCTTCTTTCTCTTTTGATTTGAGAATATTTACCTTTTAATGTAAAGATAGCATCTTACTAATTTCTGATTGACATATCTGAAATGCCAGCATCACTAATCTTGCCTTTGGAACCATTACTAATAAAATAAGCATTAGTTGATCACAAGTGCTGAAATATGGAGATGGTTGATCTGATACACAAGATGGCTATGAAATGGCTAATATATGGGTAGCATATACAGTGCAGATATGCAGGAAAAAGGAATAATTCACATCCGGTGCTAGACAGAATGGAATCTTGTGAGAATTCGATATGCTACTCAGAAATGGTGTGCAATTTCAGTTGTATGAAATGTTCTTTCTAGAATTTTCGACTTCAGAGTGCAGTTGATCACAGGAGTGAAACCAGGGAAAGTGAAACCATGGATGAGGGGGCTACTATATCAAAAACAAAACAAAACAAAATCCTTTTACATTTTAAGCTTCACTAAAGAACAGTGATTTTTAATTTTGTTGTAGCACAGACATGGTATCTGGGAAAGAACTAGATATAATCTTTTCAGTAAAGTAAAGTAAGGACCTCTCTTCCCCAAAGACCAAACATTATTGTTGCGTCTTGTACAGGCAGAATGAATAATGTCTTCATGATGGACACACATCTTAGTGTTAACTGTTAAATACCCAGAATATAGTAACATGTCTAAATGGCACATCTCTCAATGTCAAGAACATGGCTAAAATCACTCCTAAAATGAACCTCAGAAAATGAAGTGGGGAGGAAATCCTAAGATGGCAAAAGCAGCTGGGAGGGGGCATCAAGAAGTTTGAACTGATAACCATTTGTTCACTGCGACTCTTCTAATGTCAGAGAGAGCAACTATCTTTAAACTCAGGACTATCCTATGGTGAACAGACTTGGTAGTACAAGAACAAGAAGATCAGCAACAGATGATAAGAAACATATTTCACTTCACATACAATTTATAGTGCACATATAATTTATATAATTCCACACATGTATTGGTTCACAAAGGAAGACAAAACCTTGTGGGAGAGTCAATCACCAACCAGAGAGTTAGCCTGGTTAGGACGTATCACAATCTATTCAGTAGATTCTGGTGAGACTCCACCAAGAATAATTTTTAAACAGGAAAAACATGTCATGTACTGTCTGAGTCACTAAAGACAAAATGAATTAAAAATCAATATTTTTTATTTTAATTTATTTTTTATTTTTTATTTTTGACAGGCAGAGTGGACAGTGAGAGAGAGAGACAGAGAGAAAGGTCTTCCTTTGCCATTGGTTCACCCTCCAATGGCCGCCGCGGTTGGCGCACTGCGGCCGGCGCACCGTGCTGATCCGATGGCAGGAGCCAGGTGCTTCTCCTGGTCTCCCATGGGGTGCAGGGCCCAAGCACTTGGGCCATCCTCCACTGCACTCCCTGGCCACAGCAGAGAGCTGACCTGGAAGAGGGGCAACTGGGACAGAATCCGGTGCCCCGACCAGGACTAGAACCTGGTGTGCTGGCGCCGCAAGGCGGAGGATTAGCCTTGTGAGCCGCGACGCTGGCTAAAAAATCAATATTTTTCATGACATGCATATTACACCTTAATGAGGAAGGACAGATATTAATCAAGGACTCATAATAATAAATGCTAAATTAAGTGTAAATAACTTTTCTTTCAAAAGAGAAGAAGTGTTTAACAAAAGATACCCCTTGAACTTGGAAGGCAGAAAGAGCTAGGAAGTACAAAATATTTTTTTTCTGAAGAAAGTATGTGTACTGAGTTTTGTTGGATGAGCTGGAGTTAATTAATGTGACTTAGAGGTAAGTATGATCTTACTACCATTAAATTCTTTGCTTTCTTATCTAATGGAAAATTTGGAAAATTTAAAGGGGAGAAAAGATAGTTTCCAAACTTTCTGTCTTTATTTTTTGATCCTAATTTTTTATATTTTGGAATTAGTAATACAAAATAATACACACACTTTGGGCAACTCTTCTCTTTTATCAAAGTTAAATATTAACTTACCATCAAACCTGGAAAGCCTACATCTCCCTCACTTGCATTCATTTGAGAGAAGTACACACACCCAAAGAATCTTCAAAGGTACCTGGAAAATGCAAATTAAAAACAAATGCACAGGGCAGGACTGTAGCACAGTAGGTCCAGCTGCTGTCTGTGATGCCAGCAACCAATATGAATATGAGTGTGAATCCTTGCTGCACCACTTCCAATCCAGCATCCTGCTCATGTGCCTGGGGAAACAGTGGAAGATGGTCCAAGTCCACAGGCCTCTGCTTCTCACATGGAAGGCCCAGATGGAGTTCCTGTTTCCTGGCTTTGGCCTGGCCCAGCCCCAGTGGTTGTGGCCATCTGGGGAGGGAACCAGTGGATGGAAGATCTCTCTCTTTCTCTATCTCTCTTCTGCTATCTCTAACTCTGCCTTTCAAATAAATAAATATTTAAATGGCAACAATCTGCTTAAAAATAAACTTATCTTCTAATTTTATTTTTTGTGAATTTTTGAAATATACTCAATGTGTCCACTCAGTGCCTTGTTAATGAATTTTCATTTTTTTGTAACAATCAAAGGCTTGGAATAATCCAAATACCCATTAATAAGTAAACATGTAAACGAATTTTGACATATTCATATAGCAGAATTCTAGTCTGAATTAGAGAGGAACTGATTACCAATGTACAAAGCAACATGGATGAAAGTTCTAACCATCATGTTAAGACGCTATCACAAAAGATAACATATTATGTGATTCCATTTGTATGTGATTTTAGGAAAAGCAAAACTATGATAAGTAGGTGGGTAGTTGGCAACAGTGGCTGAAGGAAGTGTATAAATTGATCATAACTCACTGAATTTTATCCCAAAATTGTTTATCTGATTTCCACGTAAATTAAACATAACTAATGTTGATTATAAATGCACAGCAAGGCCTTAAGTGTGCAAATATTGGACTCCTAATTATTGACATCCATTCATTTCTGAAATCATTTTACATAAACTTATCCACAAATTTTATAAACATTTTAGATAAGAATAGTTGCTTTTGTTTTACAGAATTTTATCATTGTATACATAAAGTATTCCAAAAACTAGTATGTATATTGTGTGTGTACTCTTATATGATGTCCTGATCTAACTTACAGATACTTGTAAAGTACTTAAAAATTTGGAAAAAATGAATGAGTGATTTTAAAAAATATTTTTGTTCAGATCCTCTTCTAGAGTTTCTTTTAAACCATCTTTGTGGACATTAATAATTTGATATTAATTTTTATGAAGGCCTATTATTTACAAATTGATATTTTTAGTTATGAAATTATATGGGTTATTGCTAACACTTGTAAGTTGTGGTCAACTTGAAAGAATGAAATTAAAGTGACACAAAGCTTATAAAATTAGAACTAATAGTAATATTTACTAATATCTCAGTGGGTTTCTTTCTTAATTTATATTTTGCAAATTTGGATGAAGTTTTGCAACAGCTTCATTCAATTAAATCATGATTTTTTTCTCTGTCATTAAATATTTTCTACAGCATGTTTTTTATTTAATAATAGCAGAGTATCATCTGGTAAGGACATATCACCATTCAGTATTCAGTGTCCTCTGGCAACAATAAATAAATAAAAGAATAAGTAAGCATAAGCATTAGATATTTTCTGGGGGTAAATTTCTAGAAGTTCTTTTACTGAGTCGACATATGAGAATTTCAAATGTTTTGATAATTAGTAACACTTTGCCTGCAGAAAGATTATACCACAGTAGTGTTTAAAAACACTAATTCCGCCATATGTTGTGTATTACTGTGTGTTATCAATTAATTTTACACAAATTTTGTAGGTGAAAATGGTATCACATTTGTTTTATTTTACATACTAATGTCCACACAAGATGTTCAGTTTTCAAAAATGTTTATTACATTCAGACTTCTTATTGCATGAAATTTTTTCATGTATTTATTCATTCATTCATCCATGTCTATCCAATCATCTACCCATGTATCTGTTTCTATGTATGTCTTTTGGGCTCTGGATTTAAAGTTGGACTTGTTCATATTTTCTTAATTATTTATAGTAACTATTTACATATGAATAGCTTGCTTGGTTATACAGCCCATATGTAACAGTGGGTACTTTCTATAACAATTATTACTTTCTGAGACATTGAAGGAGATTACTGAAAAAAAAAAAAAAGTCATACCACCTCCAAGTGAGGTGAGCCACAGTTGGAAATATTTGATTTATATTTGAAGAAATACAAAAGAGAAAATTACTCTGATAAATTACCAGGGATCCAAAACTGAGATGACATAGGGGAGAGTGAAATGTGAAGATAAGAGGAGAAAGACTGATCAGGCAGTTTGAAACCAAGGACCTGTGAATTTCTCTTCTTTCAAAGAGAATCTAGACATTACAGGGAAGATGAAATATTACCAAATCCCAAACCTAGGTGATATTGTTGGAAACACTAGGAAATTATCACATCTAAGAAAGATAAAATATACAGATTAATAGAAAGATAACAGATACAGATAGGTGGACAGATATAGCATACAGACAAATACCAATGCTTCATGGGATATATCAGGCTATGTGAACGCCATCCACAAATAACAAGCAAAACATCCTGAAATTAAGTACAGCAAGAAGCCTGCCATTTCAGTGTAATGTTTTGTGTATGTGAATAGATTCTCTGTTTGACATAATTTTAAGGGGTGCTGTTGTTTTGGTTTATACACTTAGATTGCAGCAAATAGGATACTACAGTCCAAAAATATTTTCCATTATGCAAATAGACTTTTTTGCTTATAATTTTATTGCTAGTGATTACTAAAAAAATAACGTGTCCCCCTTTTTTTGTTTTCTAAGGTTTTTCTCTTACATTAAAATAAATCCTTTCAAACATGATTTCACACATTTGTTCACTAATATTTGCTGTATGTACACATTAGTTTTAGGTTTTATAAAGTATTAAATAAAAATAGCTATGCCAATTGTAAAGTAGCATAGATAAAATTTTTTGAAAAGCAAAACCAAAAATGTATAATACAGTGACTGCAATAAAATACTGTGAAGGCCAGTGCTGTGGCTCAGCGGGTTAAAGCCCTGGCCTGAAGTGTTGGCATCCCATGTGGGTACCAGTTCAATTCCTGGCTGTTCTACTTCCAGTCCAGCTCTCTGCTATGGTCTGGGAAAGCAGTAGAGATGGCCCAATTTCTTGGGCCCCTGCACCTGCATGAGAGACCTGGAAAAAACTCCTTGCTCTTGGCTTCAGAATGGCACAGCTCTGGCCATTTCAGCCAGCTGAGGAGCGGATGGAGGATCTCATTCTCTCTCTTTACCTCTCCTCTCTCTGTGTAACTCTGACTTTCAAATAAATTAATAAATCTTAAAAAAAATAAGTAAATAGTGTGAAGTTCTGATTTTTATTTTAATTATTTATTACAAAGAAAGAAAATTCTTTCCTTGCATGGCTATAAAAGCTAAATTTTATAGTTATGCATTTTTGTCATTTTATTTAATCACATGATTTCCAATTTCTTTGACATTAGGTAAACTACATAAGCTAGATTGAAAGTGTTAGTTTCTTGGATTGCACAGTTTTTAAAAAAATAACTTTCAGAGAATTCTAAGTTTTTTCCTTTCAATTATGTTTCCTTCCAATTTAAGAATCTCCACCAATTTCATGCAATTAGTTTTAGATAGGTTTATTGCCAACTTTAGCAGCTCTCCAGCTTGCCAATGATGGATCACGAGACTCTTTGGCCATTATCCTCATGTGAGATAGCTCCTTTTACATGTATCTGCAAATCTATCTTATTGATTCTGTTTCTCCTGA
This sequence comes from Lepus europaeus, assembly GCF_033115175.1. Classification (NCBI taxonomy): domain Eukaryota; kingdom Metazoa; phylum Chordata; class Mammalia; order Lagomorpha; family Leporidae; genus Lepus; species Lepus europaeus. The sequence goes on along the minus strand of NC_084834.1, from coordinate 44,539,255 downwards.
GAAAGGTCCTGGTGACATGAGTAAAAATTAAAAATGAACCACACTGAGTATAAGAAGTTAGTAATGTAATGATCCTTGTACATTTTAATTGAGATAAAAACTTGTTATTGCTTCCTAGATATTTGATTTGGCTCTTTCCTACCAGTGCTTGTGCATACCATGCAAGGAAAACTGTTACTGACAGTAAGTGGAAAAATACACCTTGATGATTATTTGTACTCAGCAAAGTGTAAAGCAATGTCTGAATGGGAGGGACATGAAAAATATTTTATGCACTTAGTATAGAAAGTTTGTGAATTTATTAATGTATTCATTATGTTTGGAGATTTTAAAGTGTAAGGAAGGTTTTAGAAAACTTACGAAGAGAGAAAAAGGACACGGATGTAATCACAGAGCATTTGTCACAGACTGATTTGAAAACCATTTAAAATTGAGGGTTTCTCAGGATATTAGTAACATCATTTGTGGGAGGTGAGATCAAGAGTAATTGCCCATATATTCATAAAGCAGTAATATGTCTAACTGATATATAAAGAAGAAAAGCAAAGACTGGAAATATGTATTTTAAATATTTTAAAATTTGGTAGATTATAAAATAACAGGTATTTTAAGAACTGAAGAAAAAGTATATGATGCTATTATGCTGCCATTTTAATCATTATTTAAATGTTCTAGGAATATTGAGTTCTGTAAAAATTTGGGGGTTAGAGAAGTATACTATTTTTATCAAAATAGTTTATAAGGAAATCTACATGTATAATTCTTATCAAATAATCTATATGAAAGAAAAAATCTGCCAAAATGTATTCCTATAATTAAATTTCTTTTTCATTATGATTTTTATATGAAAATGTGAAGAATGACCTTTTTAAAGATTTTTAAAAATGTATTTGAAAGGCAGAGTTACAGAGGGAAGAGAGAAAACAAAGGAGAGAGAGAGAAAGAGAGAATCTTCCATCCTCTGGTGTACTCTCCAGATGGCCACAACAGCCAAGGTTGGGCCAGGCTGAACTTGGGAACCAGGAGCTTCTTCTGGGTGTCCCATGTGGGTACAGGGGCCCAAGCACTTGGGCCATCTTCTACTGCTTTCCCAGGTGCATTATGAGGGAGCTGGATAGGACATGGAGCAGCTAGGTCTCAAATTGGCACCCATATGGGATGCTGACATCTCAGGTGGAATTTTAACCTGCTATGCTACAGCGTGAGCCCTGAAGGCTAACTTTTTAAATATGTAGTTTCATTCAAAGCAAGTTGTGGACTAAACCCATAGCACAGTGCATTCCAGTTTAGATAAGGAAATTTTTGATTGAAAATGAATCTTGATGTGAATGGAAGGGGAGAGGGAGCGGGAAAGGGGAGGGTTGCGGGTGGGAGGGAAGTTATGGGAGGGGGGAAGCCATTGTAACCCATAAGCTGTACTTTGGAAATCTGTATTCATTAAATAAAAGTTTAACAAATGAAAAAAAAATGGCAGTTCTTGAGACAGGTGCTTAGCCTAATGGGTTAGACATCAGTGAAGACACTGGTGTCCCATATTTGAGTTTCTGGATTTGATACCAATCCCCAACTCCTGACTCCAGCTTCCTGATGATACTGGCTGGAGTGGCCTCTGTGATATCTCGAGTAATTCTGTTCCTGGCTTTCAGCTTGGGCCAGCCCCAGCCCTGGTAGTGAGCATTTAGAGAATGAACCAGCAGGTGAGAGCTATCCTTGTCTGTCACTTGTTTGTCTCTGTCTCTCAAATAAAAAAAATAAAATAATTATAAATTTATCTATTTGCTTTTTTAGAGAGTTATTTACTTGTGATCTTTTGCACAGACATCACAAAAATGATGAAAGTAAGTTAAGCTAGTATACAGAGGCTCAATTATTTTAGCCACCTGCCCATATCATATATCTTTGTTCACAGATTCTTGAAGGAAATATATTCAGAAAACAAGAAATGAACAAAAGACCACTTTAATAATGGTTTGAGCATCTCAGTCAAACCCTGATGTCAAATTCTGTTGAGTTCCAGTAGACCACGAAATATACTTTTTTGTCTTTATCAGGCAGAATGGACAAGCTTTCTTTCCCATTTTCTACACCAAGTAAAAATAGAATTGTGACTGTTAATTAACAAAAGCAGGAGAATGCCAAGGAAACTCTAGCAACTCATAAGAAGATAGAACAGACGCTGGGAAAACAGAGTAAGAGTGTTTGCCTGATGAGTCCAGCACAGCAGGTTGGAGTAGCAAATCAGGGTAGATGATGTGCCACACCATCAAATTTAAGAATAAGGCTCCACAGTCATCCTTTGGGTTTAAACACACATGATATATGGTTTTTGTGCATGTCAGATACTCTCCTTATCCTTGGTTTCTTTTTTGTTGTAATTTATTTGAAAGGTAGAGTTATAGACAGTGAGAGAGACAGAGAGAAAGGTCTTCCTTCCATTGGTTCACTCCCCAAATGGCCGCTACAGCCGGCACTGTGCCGATCCGAAGCCAGGAGCCAGGTGCTTCCTCCTGGTTTCCCATGCTGGTGCAGGGGCCCAAGAGCTTGGGCCATCCTCCACAGTAGAGAGCTGGACTGGAAGAGGAGCAACCAGGACTAGAACCCAGCACCCATATGGGATGCCAGCGCTACAGGTGGAGGATTAACCAAGTGAGCCACGGCGCAGGCCCCTTTTGGTTTCTTCATTTAGTAGAATAAAGGTAATTCAAAGATCTACAATAGTATTTAAAGACAATGTGAATGATGTGGCTACACATTTACCTGCTGCCCAATAAGTCCTCAATAAGGATGATCATTATAAATGTACCATCCAATTACTTTCCTGTTCTACAGTAATAATAGAGACTTATGGTGGTGTTCTCCTCAGAGGATTGAGTTCCTGTCCACTTTAGTCTTTATAGACCTACAAAAGTAAGACACAAAGGAAATATAGTGAAAACCAAGAAAATGTTGATGAACTACAGCATTCATTCATTTGTACATCAGCTATTTATCAAATATCTCCTCTCTTTATATGTTGAAAAATATACAAAAGTGCCTGTCTTCAGGGAGCTTTAGATTCTAGTGTAGTGATAATAATATTTTTTTTAAAAATGAGTAAGTAAAATACAGTATATGCTGAGGTGATTGTAGAGCTAAAAGTACTGAAACAAAAGGACAGCTACATCTAAAAGAATATGACCTGATCTAGAAGCTAGCTAGGCAAGTCCTCAGTGATAGACAATATTTGAAGTTGGGGAGAAATGTGGGGCATGGGAAGGGTCAGATTATAGAGGGTCCATTTGGCAGCCACTAGATATTGGTTCTGCTTTTAATATCATGTGGAGGATTAGTGAGATAACTAGAACATGGTCATGTTTTGATTTAAAAAGTCATTATATTTGCTTTGTTGGAATTAGTTTGTTTAGGGCAAACAGTAAAATAGTAACACATGATGGATACACACAGCAGCCATCTAAATGAGAGACAATGCCAACTCAGACCAGGGTGGTAGCAGTAAAACAACCATAAATAGGTGGGAGAATTATGACTGCATCTTTCAGAGAGATATGAGGCAAATTTCTGAGAGACTACAGAGGGCTTAGAGAAGACAACTTTCATGACAGATGGGCCATTTATTTAACAAAGGACCCCTGGGTAAGAGCTGGAGGATGTGTGGGATGGCAGTGGATTAGGATACAGAAGAGAAATGAAGAGGCCAGAATCATTAACCTGCTACAGCCATGTTTTTCTACTTTCCCTTCCTAAATTGTGTAAATTTCAGAAGCAACACTCAGTTTTTTTATTTTGAACCACAGAGTTGAGATTTTTGCTCCAATGTTTTGAAACAGCTTTATAAACCCAAAGCTTCCTGAAAAGAAAACTCTCAAGAAGGCAATCATGCCCCTAGTATTTTAGTCTTACCTCTTATTTGGCTGATTTATCGAATTTTAAAGTCCTTCTTTGTTCCAGGCAATGGGAAATGATTTGCATGTAGTGATAAACAAAGCAACAAAAGTCCAAACCCACACTGGAGTTTACATAGCTACTTTGGAATGTATCTAGGCATGTGCATGTGTGTGTAAGTCATTTAAATGATTTTAAGTCAAAGAATTTTGCCATCTTGCATTAATATGTCGGCAGTTTAAGTGTTTAGCAATAGTCATTATTATAAGTGATTATTTATGTGGCTATGTGCAATGGGAAGTCTTAAATAATAGATTTTGAAAGTATAGTTGAAAATGATTTTTCATAGAAAGTATGAAATATAATGTTACATTTATATGCTTGCATTACAGCATTCATTGTTAATCTCAAGATTTATGAAAACACTTCAAATGTCCAACCACCAAATAGTAACTTTGAACCACTTAGGATGAGCTAACATAAAAGATATTCACAAGACAGCAATAATTTTTTGAAAATGTTTTATTGGAATATAAAGAAAAAAACCTCAATTCAGGAAGTGGTGTTATGTCTCAGCTTTTTTTTTTTTTTTTTAGTCATAGGTTTAATGTGGTTAGAAACATATTTATTGATATAACAATTTGTAAATAATGACAATTTTAGCTGAAATCGTAATCACAACAAAACACTTGAGAAATAAAAACAATGATCCATTTGTAATAATATATGTGCTACCGCACACAACATTTTATTTGCATATCATATTTATCTTCCAGGCATCTTAATGAGAATCTTTATTTTTAACATTGTTAGAAATATTCACAGTATATAAAATATTCTGAATTCATATAGACATACATATTTATATTTACGTGTATGTATGTCTATGTATACTACAAACTATCAAGAATAAAGGAAAATAGTAGGTTTATTTATTTATTTTTGAAAGATTTATTTATTTATTTGCAAGTTAGAGTTATACAGAGAGAGGAGAGGCAGAGAGAGAGAGAGAGAGAGAGAGAGAGAGAGAGAGGTCTTCCATCTGCTGGTTCACTCCCTAGTTGGCCCCAACGGCCGGAGTTGTGCCAATCCAAAGCCAGGAGCTAGGAGCTTCTTCCAGGTCTCCCACGCAGGTGCAGGGGCCCAAGTACTTGGGCCATTTTCTACTGCTTTCCCAGGCAATAACAGAAAGCTGGATTGGAAGTGGAGCAGCCGGGTCTCTAACTGGCGCTCATATGGGATGCCAGCGCTTCAGGTCAGGGTGTTACCCGCTACACCAGAGTGCCGGTCCTGGAAAATAATAGTTTTAAATTTAAACATCCTCTTATAGTAATAATTCAGAGGAATTGATTAAATGTGGTTATTCTAAGGAACAAGTTTTCTGTATTTTTTGACCTCTTTAGATCATTTGGAAAATTTTAAAGTACATTATAGTCAATATTTTAAAGAGTATATTAAAATAATAATTATGTGTATCGTGCTCACCTGTACCTTATAGAAAGTATTGTACTTGAATTTTATGGATCATTGATGGATTTATACATGCCTCCTGTCTCCATGTTCATTTACTATTGAGCCAAATTATTTAGTGAATTTAGAATGTATAGTACCAATTTTTATTGACTTCCTGACTGAGAATTACCTCTTATACCAGATTATTTAGCAAATTGTCTACTTTATGCCATGAGAGTTATAAATCACCCTGTACCATTAAAAGTCGAAGACCATATATGCTCTTTTTTGGCCTTTCTTGCATAATTACAAAAGCACTGGAAGTGAAACAGGTGAATTTGACCCAATATTCAAATTGGGATGCTGTGGTGCATAATGTAAGTAAGCATGGAGAATGATTTTTCTTTTTTGTCAATCAGGCATCATCAACGTACAATTTACAAAAGCCTAATGACAATAGTGAGTGACATTATACACACAGGTATATGTGTAATATCTATCTGTGATATAGATATAATTATAAATAATTCTAGCAACATATACCTGTAATACATCTATTTAGCACATTAGATTTATTTGATTTTTATTTGCCTGAGTGGCAGATTTTCCAAATATTATCAAAATGATATCTCTATCCCATATGTTGACATGCTCTTCTCAAATGTGACAGTCTTTTTCCAAAGAAAACTGTTAGCAAAGGTATAACCAATCGAAGGTGTGGAAGGCATGCTATGTGATTTCTGAGGTTAGCCCATAAAAACTATATTGTTTCTCCCTTATATGTCACTATCATTCTTGATGCCTTCATCCACCATTTAAGTAGTCCAAACTTCTGAAGCCACCAGTCTATGAAGAACGCAAAATTATCTCAGATGGAGTTTATAGAGAGAGATATGAGACTACCCCCTTTATCTAAGGGAATACATCCCAAGGTGCCCGATAGATGCCTAAGACCATGGATAATACTGAACTCCATGTGAATGCTACACACTTCTTGGGATGATGTGACATGATACAACACCTCTGGGAGGAGAAGAAATGAAGTGAATGATGTGGACATTGTGATGTATTATTAGACTACTATGTAGGGTTACCTGAACTCAAGAACTGTGATACCATGGCAATTGATCTGACAACACAAATGGTTTTTAAGTGACTTATAGGCAAAAAGTGCATACAGCATGGATTACTGAACAAAGGGATAGATTCATTTTCCAGATGTGAGGCAAAAGAATGAAGCCACTCGGAACTGTGTACAATTCATAACTTATAAGTTACTGATTTATAGAATTTTCCATTTAATAATTTTGGATCACGGTTAGCATTCAGTGACTGAAACTGGAGAAAGTGAAACTGTGGATAAGAAGAGACCACTGTACATGAAGGGAAAGAGATGTCTGGTTTGCTGCAGCTTCCTGCATTTCAAGCTTCAGTTACCTTCTAAGTAACTGCATGGTAGGCTCTGACGTAGAACAGCCAAGTTGTGTCTGGATTCCTGGCCAACACAAACAGTGATAACATATAACTATTGCCATTATTGTGGCATATTGTACTTCGTGGTACATTGATCTTCAGCAATAGATAAGCAGAAAGGGTCTCAACTAAGTTAAGAAAAAAAAAAAAACTTTCAAATATTTGCTACTGAAAGTAGGACCTACTACTACTGAAGCAGCATTCAGAAGTAGGAAACAATAGTTCTCCACATACCACCACATTCCCACTTTGCTCACTGAGTTTAATATTGAATTCCCATGTGATGAAGCCTTAATTTGACTTTCCTTCTTACTCCTTTCTGATGTTTACTGCAGCTAACCCTGGAATAGGTGTCCTTCTAACCTTCTGTGATGGCCTTCTGAGTAGGGTGTTCCTCTTCTTTGACAGATCCCGAAAATTAAACCTTAAACAAAACTCACAGGGAAAGCATTTTTCTTTACTTACAGGATCGCCAATTTTTCTCTCATTCTCTTTGGCTTTTCTTCCAATGTCTCTTTCTGTCTCTCTTCATCATGATTCCTTTGACTTGCAAGGTACACGGAAGTGTTAAGAACACGTTAAATTTTATTAGCTTTACATGTTGAATTTTGGGGAAGGCACTTTCTCATCTGCATGTTTTCCATTGCAATAGCAGTTACCCCATGCCTAAAAAAACAAACAGACCCCTTGAAACTGAGGAAATATCTATACATTCCAGGATGAGGCAAGGCTGCTAACCACCAGACAATCCTAAGATGTGTTCGGTGTCCTCAAGTGATCTCCCTAAGGTCCCAATCATCTTTAGGGCTCTCATATTTCCAGGCTACTTTGTAGCACATTTACCTTCAATGTATATCTTCCTTCAATTCTGTTGTCTTCTCATTACACACTTGTAATTATGCTACCACCTCTGTGCAGCCCACCTGTAAAATTACTGTCAAAGATGGGTTGTCTCCAAATTTGGAAGCTTTCCAGTGGTTCACCCAAGATAAAGAACACTTCATCTTTGACTAATGATTTGCTTTTCTACTATTATAAGTACGGTTTTTAAAAAAACACCTTTGTTCTTTCCAGTAGACACAGATGAGTCACAAACTGGAGCTGAGTTTTAAATACCTGACAGCTTAGTTTCAGCTAATGGCGAATTCTGTTCTACAAAATATAGAAATGTTTCATAATATGGCAAATAGACTGCAATATGCATGGTGGCAAAGAAGAAAGACGCAGGTAATGTGAAGAATCACAGGCTGAATCTCCATGTGAACCTGTGGCAGGAAACATAACACACACACAGCAAATCTTTGTATATTTCAAAGAACGTGCATGGTCACGGCGGGATGGAACCCAGAGTAGTCTGGAGGTCACTGGGGACACAATAACCAACCAGTAAGCGGAATCCTTTTAGCCTTCTTAACTCTGCAGCTCCGCAGTTACCAAGTGGGTCTCGACAAGACACTTGAGGACAAGTGTAATCTTCAGATCAAAAACATCTCGGTGGAACCCATCACCCAGGGAAACCGGCAGTGCATGTACAGAGTGGGCAGCGTGCAGAGAACCGCTCAGACAGCTAAGTGTGATTTGAAGCCCAGTGAGAACAAAGGGCATTCTTCATATTGGGCTTAGAAACATATTACTTGTGGCCTCCATTCAAGTGCAGAGAATGAAACAATTGTTCTCAGTTTCAAGATCAATAGTATTTTTATTTTCTGTGCTCTCTAGGTTACATCGAAAAATTTCAAATACTTTTGTTCTCTGTAAGATCTCATTTTTTTCTTGCTATATGTAGTGTGGGTTTATTTATATAAAAATTGATATTAATTCGTATTTTCATGAACAAAAGAAATGACTTCTAGTTTAGCTCCAAGTATGGGATTCCTGAGGATAAAATCCAAAGAAAGTTACAATCATTTGATAACCATGTTGAGCCAATATTCAGATTGAGATGTCATTTTAGGAAGTATGCAGTTAATCCAGATATTGTCCCATCATATCCCTGACAGGAGTGAAGGAAAAACTTCCTCTCAGCTGACTTTAACACATTGAAAGTGAGAAATTGGTAAAATCTTCTTTCAACGCACAGAATTTTGATAGGAAAATAGAGTTTCCTTTTTAAGTTAATAATTTTAAATAATCAACCATGACAAATGTTTTTTAAAATGCAATTCACTTAAATAATGATACACCTGGAAAAACTGAACAGAAAAATGTTTTTATTATTTGTATTACTTTCATAACAGATGTCATGGATAAGAGAATAACAAAAACAAAGTGAACATTGGAGGAATATTCATGGCAATTCTGAGTGCCTTGAAAAGTTGATCTGAATTGCTTGCATCAAAGAGAAAATAGACTCTCTAATGATCACTCCCCTGACAACTAACAGTAACATCATTTTTAGCTATGACTGCTAAAATTAGATATCTTCCTCTTGGAAATATACATTCACTGACAGCAGCACAGGATGACAGCCTTCACTTCATGATAAGAAGGAGAGGAATAATTCATCTTTAAATGAGCAATTTCTGTGATGAAGGAAAAAATGCTACTTAGGAAGGGTTTGATGGCAGAATAACGAAAAACAGTGTCACGCTAATTACTTGAAGAAGATTTAGTGAAATATTTGCTTTGATTTCAAGTGAAGTGGTACAATTTTCAAGATATTCATTTCTTATTAGCACTGTTCATACCAGGAAAAAGAATTTTATTGGTGACAAAAGGGCTTTTAACATTTTGTTATAAAATTATGCTTACTTGAATAAACTACACAATTGAATGTACTTGTTAGAAGTGCAAACAAGTGATTTTTAAACTGCTGCCTTAAGGCTGTTAGCTGTTGATAACAGAACTGGCAGGCCAATGCCACCATCATTTCCTTGGCAGTGCAAAATGAGACTATGGGACCTTGTCAGGCCATCCATCACAGCTTGTCACCTGAAGACATAAATAAAAATTCAGCATTTCCCCAGATCTGTTACAAGACTGGTATGTCTATTTAGAGTCCCCATGGCAAAATTATGGTTTAAACTCAGCCCCTTAAAATGTATACATCAGTACTAGTGCAGACACAGAATCAACACCCTTTTTGCAAAAGTAAAGCAAAATGTACCAAGAAAATTAGGCCCAGCATGAAAGAAAAAGCTTCAGAAGTAATATTAGGTTACGAGCCTCTAAGTTGATTAATCATGGTAATTTGACAGATCAAGGTGTTAGTGGGAAATAATTACACCTTTTATGGCTAAATAGAATTGCCAAAATGTCACAGGATGCTGAAATATTTTGTTAAGCCATACGTGGAGTGGAAGAATTGGTTGGAGAAGTGTTCTGGAACAGGACTCTGCAATTTTGTTCTCCAGAGGCACAGATAACACAGATTCTAGACATTGAAGAGCTGCCAGGGTCTGTGTTGCAAATTCTTCTTGGTATTATTTCATGACTGCTATATATCTACAAATCATTCTTAGCTCACTGACAATAAGTCCATCAGTCACATTTGACCCATGAGTCATAATCTGCAGAACTCTGCATAAGAAAATAAGGTGGTTATATATTTAATGAAAAATGATAATTTTTCACTCCTGCTCTTTTAGTGAATATCCTCAGTGTTTGTACTTAGTTAAATTATATTTGAAAGGCAGAGAAGCATACACAGAAAGAAAGACAGCGATAAACTGAGAGATGAGTTCCATCACTCGTTCACTCCTTAAATGCCCACAGCAGCCAGGACTAGGCAAGGCTGAAATTGGAAGCCTAGAACTTAGTTCAGTTCTCCCACATGGGTGCATGGGTGCATGTACTCATGTTATTGAGCTGTCAACTGCTGCCTCCTTGGGTGCGTATTAGCAGGAAACTAGAATCATAAGCAGAACTGATTTTTGAACTCAGGTACTCACATAGGGGAACTGTGTCCCAAGTGGCATCTTAACTGCTACACTAAGCCATATCCTCTAATGATTATTATTAAACTAATAAAGAATTCTAAAAATACATGATTCATTTCATGACATAAGCAAAGTAATCATTAGCCATAACTCCTGGCATGTGAGTGCATTTTTAATCAACTCAGCATTTCTGCCTTTACTCATGCATTTTGAAAGGGAGAATTTAATGCAAGTTGGATGCTATGCTAGGTGAATATGGTCACTTAGGGTAGTCTTGAGACAAATGGCATTTAAGCAAGCTTGGTGGCAAAAGCAGCTGCTTGAAATACTCCTGGAAGCTCTTCACACATGCATATCTCAGTGCAAGAGTTAGTCATCTTTTCTAACACATGTCAATTTAATGACAATATGAAAACAACAAAATAAACCTTGAATATTTAGTTATTTTGAATCTGCATGTATGTGTGGTGTTACAGCTTTCTGGAAGGTAACGAATAATCAGTGACATTGGATATTTTGAAGCATGAAGCAAAAATGTATTGTTAAAAGCAAAAAAAAAAGACTACCAATTATGAGTTTTATAGGTAATGAAGAATAGTATAGTTACTATAAGATGCAGTGGAATTGTGTACGTGTTTTACATCAGTGGATGAAATTACCATTGTTGAGTTTACGCTGTTAATGGCCTGGGAAGGCAGTGGAAGATGGCCCAATTAGGCCCCTGCACCCAGGTGTGAGATTCAAAAGAACTCCTGACTCCTGGTTTCAGATTAGCCCAACTCTGGATGTTGCAACCATCTGGGGAGTGAACTAGTGGATGGAACACCTCTCACTCTGTCTCTCTTTTGTGTCTATAATTATGCTCCAAAATTAATAAATAAATCTTAAAGATTACTGAATGTTTATCAATTAATGAATAATTATGACCTTCACACAAAATCCACTGGCTAACCTTCTTAGAATGCCTAGATTGTGGGGCAAGTTATTTTTAATATTCTTTGGATCAAAAGAAATGAAGACTTTAAACAATTTAAGCCATTTATCATTGCGAAATTTTTAACAGCAACTTAAACGTCCCTGACATTTTTGAATATGTAAGTTTCTATCAATTTTTATAGGTTCATAAGCTGTGTTCCAGGATTTGAGTAATAGAGAGTCCAAAATGAATAAGTGTTTACAAATACATTTAAGAGGAGACAATAGGGAAGAGATGATCTAGCTTGAACTCCTGTTTGACAAAGATACATATCAGGGGAAGTAGAAACGCAGTCCAGGTATCCCATGTCCAAGGCAGAAATTTAATCATTAGACCTATTTACCTGCTGCATCCCAAAGTCTTTATCAGCAGGAATTTGAAGTCAGAAGTGGGAGCCAGGTATTGATGTAGAACAGGAGCATCTTAACTAGCATCTTAACCACCAAGCCAAATGCCTGTCTCTCATGTGCTTCTTTAAATATTTATTTATTTATTTGAAAGGCAGAGTTACAGAGAGGCAGATGCAGAGAGAGAGAGAGAGAAAGAGAGAGAGAGAGAGAGAGAGTTTTCCATCCACTTGTTCACTTTCCAAATGACCGCAACAGCTAGATCCAGGAGCCATGAGCCAGGAATTTCTTCCCAAGCCTCCCACGGGGGTGCAGGGGCCCAAGGACTTGGACCATTTTCTGCTGCTTTCCCAGGCCATAGCAGAGAGCTGGATCGGAAGTAGAGAAGCCGGGCTTTAACCAGCGCCCATATGGGATGCCAGCACTACAGGCAGTGGCCTGCTATGCCGCAGCGCTGGTCCCATCTTATGTTTTAAAGCAAAAGAAATCACTGAAATGGCTTAAGCAAAGCATGATTACAACTGTTCAATGTCTACTAAAATTATTCTTGGATTATATTCCTATACCTAACTTCTTCCTAAGTAAGATTTTTGATTCTGTATCACATTTGTCAGTTCATCGGTGTTCTTATTCCATAAAGCTTATTTTAATTTGCTCATGTGTCCATTTTTATGAGTCTCATGTGTCAAAACATTTATACTGAAATTAATGCTAGCTCTTTCCTATTAGTCTCATCATTTTTACTTCTCATGGCATATGATTCTGTTTCTTTTTTTAAAAGATTTTATTGATTTACTTGAGAAGTAGAGTTGTACACAGAGAGAGGAAGAAACAGAGGTAAAGATCTTCCATCTCCCAGTTCACTCCCCAAATGACCCTAAAAGAGAGAACTGGGCCAAACTGAAGCCAGGAATCAGGAGCTTCTTCCCAGGCCTCCCACGTGGGTATGGGGACCCCCCCAACATAAGCCTGCTTTCTCAGGCAATAAGCAGAGGGCTGGATCAGAAGAGGAGCAGTGGGATACAAACCTGTGCCCATATGGGATGCAGAAGCCTAACCCACTGTGCCACAGCACCAACCCCTTCTGTTTCTTTTTGACTTCTAAATATGTCATTTTCTGATTTCAGCTAGTTTTTCTTCCTTCTCCCTAAACAGTTAAAACTTTTTTTTTACATGAGAGGTTTTTTAAAGTGCTAATAAGTAAATGACAAGATATGAGAAGTCACAGAATGAAAAAAATTACCTTCTGTCTTATAGAAAGCTTCAGCAGGCACCCAGCAAAAGGGGACTCAGTGGGGCTCTGCGACCTGGGTCATCTTTCTTTTTGTCTAGATTGATCTATGAGGTTGTGGACTGCTGTTTTTTCCCCTGCTGGCAGAGAGGGAGGCTGGAGCATGCTGAGTGTGGGAAAGACTTTGTGGTACATCACGCAGCAGGAAGCTGTCTCCATTTGACCCCTGGGCTTCCAGATGAACAATTCTACCTTACGTTTTCAGTATGGTTAAGAAGCCAGGGTGTGTTTCTCATGCTTAAGCCAAGCGTATGTCCTTTACACAATGAGACAGATAGTGAGTCTGAGAAAACTTCATTCTAGACTATTTATTTTCCTTAATATACACACACCTAGTAGCATGTCTAAAAATTGTTATTAAATGGTGAGGAAAATATTGCTAGAGATTTTTTTAAAGGAACACTTTTTGTCAATAATTTCAGTTAAGTATCTATGATCATTTCATAGCAGAAAACACATAATAATTATCCTATGGGAATCAAGAGCCTTCTAATATGTACTGGGACATGGAGTTTGAAAATGATTGAGACTCTTGCTTTAAGTGTGCCGATTATTTACTGAAGCTGTGACACTATAGAAAACCTTAGAGTGAAGTAGAATACCTCAGAGTAGACTATCTTACAATGCGCTCAAGTAGAGCACCTTACAATGATATATGATTTTGTAGCTTTGAAAGCAATTTCACTTCCATGACATTACACTGGAAGACCACTCCATTTGTAGGCTGGATTTGTAAAAACGTGTGCACACTTTCAGAGCAGTAACTTGCCTGATGCCACAGTATTATGTTGCTACTGCGGCCACACCACAAACTTCCTAGTTCTTAGGGCTGTGCTCTTGTCATACTATTGCCTTCTATCTTGGAGCAGATGGAAGAGATAGTGGCATTGGGTTAATTATGGGCTTCATGTGGGAGAACCATTTTAGAGCTCAGGTGCTCTTGAAGACTGCCTTATATTCCTATGATTGCTGAAGCCCAAATTCCTGGAACTCCAGGAATAATGAATGTGTCCAGTGCTGCTTAGGCATATAACAAAGGCGCAAAGTGGTCCTCCTATTACACCTGAGCTTTAAACCGTAATACAGCTTGAGTGGAAGGAGCTGAGGAGCATGTGAGCATGATGATGCAGAACTACCACCAAGTCCAAATACTATCTTACAATTACCTGATTTTATGATTTATGTAGCTTGTGTTGCTTTGATGAAAATTGACCTTTATAATACACATCACCCATCCTTACAGAAGTGTTATTGGAATGTAAAGTTTTTTTTTTTTTTCAATTGATGTGCTATCAATATCTGCTGTGCTAGAAGTACCAATGATTTCTTGAGGTTCAATACAAGGTTCCTTTCTTTTCTCTGGTAAATCCTATTCTTTTAAAGGCTTCTTTCATGTAATAGAATATCTCTATAATCTGTCACATATTTCCTAGTTTTAAATCCAAGCAGATTTTTATTCTTGATTCAGAAATCATGTTTTGCATTTTCCCATCCCAACCTTTGATTTAATTAAATCTCATTCCTTGTCTGGATATATGACATTTCATCACCTCATTTTTCGGTCCCCTTTCCTTACCTTTAGCCAAGGCTCCTACAATTACTTTACCTTATAAATACCCTAAGAAAATTACTTGTGGTCTCCTTCAAGGTAACACGTGTAGCTTGGTCTTGACATAATGGCTGCTCTGCTGCATGAACACAAAATTCACATGAGAGAATTCACTCTTGCTTTGTGGCTGGTTCTTAAGATTACCACACAAATGAGTCACACAGCGCAGTGTGGATTGCAACAAATATTATAACCTGAACCAGATGCAACTACAGAAAGAGGAGATAAATAACTCTTTCTCAGTCATTGGAATAAATAACTCTTTCTCAGAAAGAGGAGAGAAAAAGGAAAGTAGAAAGGAGAGGGAGAGAGGGAGGGAGGGAAGAAGGGAGGGAGAAAGGGGGAGAGAGAGAGGGAGAGATAAAAAAGCAGAATAGAGAGAAGAAACAGAAGCAGAAGTAGAACCAGAAGAAGAGAAGGAGAAAGGGGAGGAGATGCAGAAATTGATGTAGGGAAAATTTACTGATGAAGCCAGCACTGTGGCATAGTAGGTTAAGCCTCTGCCTACAGAGCTAGAATCCCATATTGGTACCAGTTCTAGTCTTGGTTGCTCCACTTCTGACCCAGCTCCCTGCTAACATCCTGGGAAAGCAGCAGAATACAACCTAAATGCTTGAGCCTCGGTACCCAGGTGGGAAGCCAGGAAGAAGATCCTGGATCCTGGCTCTGGATCTGCCCAGGTCTGACTGTTGTGGCCATTTGGGGAGTGAACCAGTGGGTGGATGATCTCTCTGTCTCCTTCCCTCTCTCTGTCTGTAACTCTTCCTCTCAAATAATTAACAAATCTTAAAAACAAAAATACTTTACTGATGAATGGAAACACACATACACACAGACAAGTGAGGAGCCATATTGAGGGTTGTTAATACTGCCAAGTAGGAACGCCATCTTTTAAAGGTAGCATAGCCAAGCTCAGTTCAACAGCATGCCTTCACTGGGCACATTTCTGCTACAAAGTGAGGTATTTGTCCCAAATGTATTACTCTCATTACTTCTCCCTGGAAGAATCACTTCAATAAGAGGATTCAGTTTCAAAAAGCTCAGTAATTATCTCTGACTTCTTTTAAGAGGCTATAGCGGGAATTATTCCCCACTAAAATTTCATGCTGTTCAACAGGAATTAAGGAGGTCAAACTACTTTCTGAGAGGGTCTATAAATAGTATAATTTTATTTTCCCTACAGATTGCCTTTCAAATTGGGACCCTTCTTGAGGCACATGTGAGTTATTTTTGTTAAATCTTTTGATGCCCATCATGAAAGTTGACTAAACCCTCTAGAGGTTCCAATTAATGAACCAGGTTACCTGTGTTCACAAGACTGTTCCTAATATTATTTGATCATTCATTTTTTGTGCATTTATTAAGGTGTTCATTTTAAAACACGTATACAGGAATTTCTCAATGGCAGGTATTGTTCTAGAGTCTAGAACAAATAAGACAAATTCTGACCTGATGGAGCTAAGAATTCAACAGAAAATGGTGAAGTTTCAAGCAGAGATGAACAAACTCCATAATGATTCAGGATTATCTGAATGAAAACATATCTGGAGAGGAGAAATATGAGGAAGTACATGAAGGTAGTTAGTAAATTAGACATAGTTGATAAGAGAGAAATGAGGTTCTAAGTGTGTGTGTGTGTGTGTGTGTGTGAGAGAGAGAGAGAGAGAGAGAGAGAGAGGAGAGAGAGAGAGGGAAGAGAAGAGAGAGAGAGGGAAGAGAGAAGCCCCGATAAGGAACAGATTGGCACATTTGAGACCTAACTAAAAGGTAAGTGTGACTTGAGAGAGGGGGAGAACAGTGAATAGTGGAAGTTGAGTAAAGAGGGATAAATTAGGCATCTTTGGGTATATTTGGTTTAGTTTAAGAGCAGTGAAAACTATTGGGAAAATAGGTAGGTAATAGTGACTTGATATTATTTACAATTGCTTAAAAATCTAATGAATTATTTTCATTTATTTGAATGTGTTTGTATGTGTGTGTGTGTGTGTGAGAGAGAGAGAGAGAGAGAGAGAGAGAGAGAAAGAGAGATAGAGAAACAAGCTCCCATGTGCTGGTTCACTCCCAAATACCTCCAAAACAGGGAGCTAGGAATTCAGTTTGGGTCTCCCAGGTGAGTGACAGGTCAGCCATCAATGGGTCCGCCCAAGACACACATTATCAGGAAACTGAAATTAAAATTTTAGCTGAGACTTGAACTCAGGAATTCCTATATGAATTCAGGCATCTTAATTGGAATCCTACATGGTGCACCAAATGCTTTCTCTCATGTTTTAAAATTTAAAAACACCTCAAATTGAACATTTCTTATAGGATGGTTGAGCCATCAGGTTCTAGGCAGCTGTATTGGCTCAGGGATATGTTACTGAGCTGCAACACTAAACTAGGTGAGAGAACCTGCTGGTTTGAACTATGGAAAGCAGTGGGCAGAGCGATAAGGTGAACAATGACCAGATTAAAGAGTATGCTAGAGAATTCGTGGTAGAATTCTAGAGGGTGGGGCCCTCAGGAGAAAAGGCTATTCCACCTCAGACTGGGCCTGCGCACCCCTCCAGCTCGCAACCACCCTCCAGGCAGGCCGGAGGGGCCCAAGGAAGCTGGTACCAGGATCAGGTAGACAGAGCCACAGGTAGGAAAGGAGGGAACGAGAGAGGCTGTGCCACACTGGTACCCGGGACACACTGGGGTGGGAGAGCAGCCAGGGCCCTTTCCCCTCCCCCTCTCTCAGCCCCCAGGAGCCAGGGCCAATCGGTCACCAGTGTCAAAAAAGAGAAGTTAGTAATATGTGTTCGTTTCCCTGAGCAACAGAGCAGGTGTTGTGAATATTATTGAGAAGGTAAACAGTGTGGATTGGTGATGACCGTTTGGGGAGAGGAATATTTTTCCATTTTAGACAGGTTCACTTTTAAATAATTTTAAGTCAACCGAGTGTGTTTGTTAGGTTGATGATTGTATTTTAGAAGTAAGAATTAGCAACAGTATATGTTAGAGCCTTCAAAGTCATGACATTTAAACTACTGAGCAAGCAAAGGAGGGGTTTACAGAAAAATATCTGCCTTAGTAATGAATCCCAGATCATCCCAATTTCAAATAACTAAAAAACAAAAATTAAAAAGACAAGCTACTATAGTACATTGAGAAGGAACAGAAAATACTACAGGAAGAAGAAGCAAAACGTGGTATCCCTATAGCCAAGTGTGTCAACATTTTATGTAAAGGGTTTCTGTTTCCAGGAGATGACACACTAGGTGTGTAAGGGAAATCCTCCAGCTCAGGTTTTTATAAATTATGGGCACCTTGTTTTAAATAAAGTTATTTTCAAGGCAAAACAGAACAGGTGGTAATGTTAGGGAAAGAATCAGATGCCAGAAATGACAAGAGAGCTGTATTCTACAAACACAAGCTAATACTGGAGCTGGTATTTCCTTAACAATGTTCTTCTGAGAAGTGGAGATTAAGCACAGTAGTTAGGACTCCAGTTAAGATGTCTGCATTCCACATCAAAGTTCCTGGGTTCAAATCCTGACTAGGGCTCCTGACTCAGCTTCCTGCCCAGGCTCACCTTATGGGGCACTCGTGATGGCTCCTATTATTGGACTCCTGTCACCCAGTGATCGACCTGGATTATGCTCCCAGCTCCAGGCTTTGGTGTCAGCCTAGCCACAGATGTTGCAGGAATTTGGGGAAGTAAACCAGAGGATGAGAGATATTCTCTCTCTCTCTCCCATCCCCCCCCCCTTTTCTCTCCCACAGATAAAAATAAATCTATCCCTTCATGGCCTACTGCCTGGTCTTGGAGAGCCATCTACATGCATAGCAGAGAAAGCAAAATATGCAATGATTCTGGTGGCAAAAAGTATCAGAGTCCCTTGTATAATGAATGTCAGGGTCCCAACAGATGAATTCAAGGGGAAAAAATCTCTCAGGAAGGATACTTTTGGGTCTCCATCTTTTTCTCAGCAAAATGAAGGAAATATAAGAACCTCTTTAAAAATACCTAACCGAACACCAGCATTCACTCATTTGGCAAATGAATTCTTTGTCACCTGAAAATCCTCAAGCTCAGAACTTGCATTAAAATTTTTGTAGGTTGGTTATGTTGACAGACTATGGGCAAGGGCCTGGAAGAAATAACACACACCTGTCTTTTCAAAACACACATTTTAAAAAGAGACCTAAGAGAATTTACTAAAAAAAATTCCAGGAATATGAACTAACTACCAAAAATTGATTCCAGATACAAAAATTATTAACTGTATCTGGAATCAAGCCCAGTGATGGGCCACAGTGATGCCCATTACACTGACGTGAGTGGTTCCTGTCAGCTGTGGAGAAGAACCCTGGCGGAAGTGGGTTCAAGCTAGCTTGAGGCTGTGTTTCTGCTTCTGCCATTACAAACGAACACAAACTCAGTGGCTTCAGACAATGCAAAGTTCTTGGTATAGAGGTCCAGAGGTCAGAAGCCCAAGGTGGTTCTCAGCAGACTAAGGTGGAGGAGTTGATTCGCTGCTCTCATAGTGGAGGCTGTAGGGGAGTTGATTCCTTTGTCTCATCTGATTCTAGAGGCTGCCACATTCCTCCTCTCACAGCTCCTGGTTCCATTGTCAAAGCCAGCAGGCACATCACTCTGCTGTCTTCCCCTTCCCACAATTGAGACTCTCATAATTATACTCCACCAGTCCAGATAATCCAGGATGGTCACCCTATCTCGAAATCCTGAATCACATTTGTAGAATTCTCCTTTGCAATATAAAGTAACATATCCATGGGTTCCAGGGAAGAGAACATAAACATCTGCCAGCAATCTACCTTCTTTTTACTTATTTATTTACTTGAAAGTCAGAGTTACACAGAGAGAGAAGGAAAGGCAAAGAGAGAGAGTTCTATCTGATGGTTCACTCCCAGGTGGCCGCAACAGTTGGAGCTGCACAAATCCGAAGCCAGGAGCCAGGAGATTCTTCCTGATCTTCCACACAGGTGCAGGGGCCCAAGGACTTGGTCTGTCTTCTACTGCTTTCCCAGGCCATAGCAGAGAACTGGATAGGAAGTGGAGCAGCCGGGACTGGAACTGGTGCCCATATGTGACGCCGGCACTTCAAGCGGTGGCTTTACCCTCTATGCCACAGTGCTAGCCCCCAGTAATCTACCTTGTACAAGTAAGAAAATGGAGTGAGGGTGCAGTAGGTTAAGCCATGGTGTGTGCTGGCATCCCATATTGGAATGGAATATCAGCCCCAGTCCTAGCTGCTCTGCTTTCAATCCAGCTTCCTGTCAGAAACCACGTGGAGCTCCTGGCTTCTGCTGTGGCCTGGGATATCCCTGGCTGTTTGGGGACTTTGGGGAGTGAGTCAGCAGATGGAAGTTTCTCTGTATGTCTCCCTTCTCTCTATATCACTCGGCCTTTCAGATAAACACATCTTAAAAAAAAGGAAGAAACAGGGCTTTCTATTTTCTTTTTAAATGCATTTTGTCTTCATTTTAAAACATTTTAAATAATACAGGAAAGTATAAATAAGAGTTCAATGAGTACATATAGATTTAACAATTGCTAACATTTTGTCATATGTGTTTCTCATGTTCATATTGTTAATATACATACTATTTTTGAAAGTGGGGGTGCATATATTAATATTGTATAATAAGAGCTTCATGACTGATCAAAAATGGAGGAAAGATATGCATATTATTATGTAAAGGGTATAATTCAGTGAAAACAACATTTATAAATTTCTTTTTTTAAATTTTTACATAATTATATTTAAGGTATACAAATTTTATGTATTTAATATAAACCAATTTTTGAACATAGTTATACTTCCTACTGTACCCTCCCTTTTGTCCATGATCCCACCCTTCCTTCTCCTCTCCTATTCCCTCTCTGAATTTTTACAAATCTATTTTCAGTTTACTTTATACTGATGAGATTATCCCAACAGTAAGTAAAGAGTTCAACAAGTAGTATGAAGACAAAAACACTGTTTCTCAACATTTATACATTTCTATATAACAAATAATAGTGGCATCTGCAAGTTTTTAAAACTATATATGTATATCATACAAGAGAAAATGTGGTGCTTGTTTTTCTGTGTCTGATTTGTTTCAGTTAGCATAGTGATGTCGAATTCCACCCATTCTATTGTAAATGTCAGGTTTCCAACATTTTTAATGGCTTTGTTAATAATCTGTATATGTGTACACTGATGGCCACTGATGGACACTTGGTCATTTTCATACCTCTCCTATTGTCAACAGTGCTGCAATAATCATGAGAGTGAAGTTCTTCTTTCTATGCTGAAATCATTTCCTTTAGATATATTCCTAAAAGTAGGATAGCTGGACCAAATGTATATCTAATTTTAGTTTTTTGATGTATTTTAGTGTGTATTTTTAATTCACAATCATAAGCCCTTTATTAAAATACTGATTGGAATTATTACGTAAGGAGGAGGAAATGACAATGAAGATAAGATACAGCTATTTTCAGGAATAAAATCCCTAAGAGTATGAAAAGAGATGGCATAGTTTAGAAAAGGAAGACAGTAGAAAAAAAGTTAGTTAAGGACAATATATCAAGAACACATTTCAGATTTATAAATATTACAAAGCAGATTTGGTGAAGGGAAGATGAAGATAGGATCTGATTACTTTGATTGTATCAGAAAAATGAGAATTAAGGTTAGGAATGAAATTCATAAGATTAGATAGACTATTGAAGTTAGCTTTAAATGAAAAGAGGGGGCTGGGAGTTGGGGCATAGCAGGTAAAGCTGCTGCCTGGGGTGCAGCCATTCCATATGGGCAATGGTTCAAGTCCTGGCTGCTCCACTTCCAGTCTAGCTCCCTGCTAATGGTCTGGGAAAAGCAGTAGAGGATGGCCCAAATATTTGGGCCCTGCTACCCATGTAATAGAGCTGGATGAAGCTCCTGGCGCCTGACCTCCTCCTGGCCCAGTGCTGTCTTTTGCACAGGATGAACTCTCTCTCTCTCTCTCTCTCTCTCTCTCTCTCTCTCTCAACACATAATCTAAATACAGAGATGCAGAGAGAGAAGAAAGAGAAAGAGTGAGGGAGAGGGAGTGGAAGGGGGTGTCTTCCATTCGCAGGTTCACTCCCCAGATGGCGGCAATGCCTGGAGCTGTGCTGATCCGAAACCAGAAGCCAGGAGCTTCTACCAGATTCCCCAAGCTGGTGCAGGGGTCCAAAGACTTGGGCCATCTTCTACTGCTTTCCCAGGCCATAGCAGAGAGATGGATCGAAAGTGGAGCAGCCAAGACTCGAACCGGTGTCCATATATGCCAGCACTGCAGGCTGTGGCTTAACCCACTATGCCACAGTGCCAGCCCCTCAAACCTATTTATAACACATATTAGCAGAGTGTGTATTTTTGCTGTAAAATACCTAAGGTAAAAATACTAACTTTATCAATTATAAATATTACTTAGTACTACAAAATTTAAACACCAAACATGGTGATTATTTAAAACAATAGCAGTTGCCCATGATGCCTTAATTTGCATAGTAGTGATAATTAAATTACTTTTTTATTGTCTGCAATAGTGTGTTTGTTTTCTTTCTACTCTGAACAGTGGTGTCTAAGTTTTTTAATAAATGAATAATAATAACAAACCATACTATATATTTTCAATTACAGAAATTTACCTAAGTGCTTGACATGTAACATTTACTTTATTCCCATAAAACAATAATAGTGTTGAGTTAGTATTACTAATATTCCTCTTTTCCTGATAAGTTATCTGAGGCTTCAAGATATTAAGTAATTCTCTAAGGTTACACACTTAAATAGTGGCACCATCATCATGCTAATGCCTACTCCTTCATGCAGTGTTGTAACAAACTAACATCTCAAAGAAAATCAAGTTCAGAAGTTCCTCCTTGACTCTCAGATACAGATATACCTTACACTTCTT
Organism: Lepus europaeus; assembly: GCF_033115175.1. Classification (NCBI taxonomy): domain Eukaryota; kingdom Metazoa; phylum Chordata; class Mammalia; order Lagomorpha; family Leporidae; genus Lepus; species Lepus europaeus. Next base: position 44,516,424 of record NC_084834.1, on the reverse strand, counting down.
TTTTAATTGGCCTCCAAAGTAAAGCTATTAAACTAGTACCATGGACCTCTTTGGACTTTCTGACATAAAATATACACTCAGAGAAAAAGGCATTTTCTTTTTTTTAATAGAAAACTTTTATTTAATAAATATAAATTTCGAAAGTACAACTTTTGGATTATAGCAGTTATTCCCCACATAACCACCCTCCCACCTGTAAACCATCCCATCTCCTACTCCCTCTCCTATCCCATTCTTCATTAAGATTCATTTTTAATGATCTTTATATACAGAAGATCAACTTTATACTAAGTAAAGATTTCAACAATTAGCATGCACGCAGACACACAAAGTATAAAGTACTGTTTGAGTACTAGTTATACCGTTAATTCCCATTGTACAACACATTAAGGATAGAGGTCCTACATGGGGAGCAAGTGCACAGTGACTCCTCTTGTTGATTTAACAATTGACACTCTTATTTATGACATCAATAATCACTAGAAGCTCTTGTCATGAGCTGCCAAGGCTTTGGAAGCCTCTTGAGCTCACAAACTCCTACATTATTTAGACAAGGGATCTCACTTAAAGAGATCTTTCATTTAGGTCATTCTTTGCCACAGTGTCCTGGCTTTCCATGCCTGAAATACTCTTATGGGCTTTTTAGCCAGATCTGAATGAAAAAGACATTTTCTTACGACAGTATTGAAGGAATCCAACAAATGTCTTGCCTGTAGTTTGAAATGTACATGAAATTGAGAGGTACACTGATGTAGTTTCTCTATGTGGCAAAATGTCTTGGTGGAGACACAATATCATACCCTTGTGATGAATAAAGAAATAAGGAATTTTTCAAGATAATCTTAATTTCCAATAAAATTATGAAATTGTAGGAAAGCAAAACTATGTCTAGGTATTAGTAAATTTACTATAAAGAATACTATCAAGTCTGATAAAATTATCAGCCTTCCCACTATTTTTCACTCAATGACTCAACCATGTGACCAATAAAAATATTACTCATGATGTATTATTAAAAGAGAGATTTCTCAAATCCACTCATCCTGATTACAACTTTTAGGATTCTCAATAATATCTTGGAATTTAAGGTTCATTTTTACATGCAGTCTTTATCTAAAATTCTAAGCATTTTCAAAATGTTGTAAGCTATTTTCCTTCATCAGAAGTATTTTTATTTAATAATAATAAACATAAGATTTGAGACAAGATACATAAATTACCAGATTCCATTTCTTTAAATTATGTGGGCTATTTATTTTTATTTTTCGTTAAACTTAGTGTAACTATCACAGAATCTATGAGGCATGGTAATTGAAACGCTAGGAGCAGAATCAAGTATTACTGATGTTGATATCTTAAGCAGTGATTTAATGTTGTTTATACAAGACGGGTAAAGACTATGAAGAAATATTATGGAGAGCAAGGAAATGATTTTATATATGACTAATTAAACTTTAATTCACTGGTATAGTTTCAAGAATGGACACAGGCAATGCATTTATTCATTACCTGGTCTATAAAATGAACCAATTAAAGCCAATGAATGTGAAATTATAAAGAATTTAATTTCCAGATATTGATTATTTTGATTTACAATTTTTTTCCTGGAACTCATATCAATTACAAGTATAATAACTGGATCATCAACGAAATTCTTCACACATGTTTTACATTCATTGTCTTTGTTTCTTGCTACCGTTCTTTTCACACCCAGATTTAATGTTGGCTCAAACCCCAACCACTCAAAAAGAAAAATGACTTTTGACTATGTTGCCAATTATCTCCACATCACTAAATTTAATGGGCAATTTTAATATGTTATCATATTGAACCTATCAACATCATTAGATGCTTTTAGTCTCCTTCACAATACACTTTCCATTTTTTGTATTAGTCATAACAATCACCAAATTTGCCTTCTGTTTTTCTGGAGAATATTTAAAAACACATCTTTTAAAGCAATTTTTCATGAACTCTCTGAAGGGCCCATATGTCTTTATTTTAAGTCTACATTTTATTTAACAAATACTTAGATAATAATTCCTATTGGCTAAACTCCTTTTCAAGGATTTAAAAAATATTTACTTACTTAATATTCAGAGTGGGTATAAGATATTGGCAATTGCCACTCATACTTAAGAGATAAAGGAAACAAGATTCAGAGAGGCCACGGAACTTACCAAAGACTACCACACTATTTGGGGATAAACATAACATTAAACCAGACATTCTTAATTAGCCCTGTCCATTGTCTTTTGGCCTATTTACCAATAGAGAACATTTAGCAACATATTTTAGAGTATAGTTTACATACATGGATTTATTAAATTTAAAAAAAAAAAACCTTCCAGATCATTCCATACTACTTTGGTGTTTTATGCATTCATATAAAATACTCTAATTGCTATAGTGTCTTTTAATCTTTAAGATAGAACTCAACACTGTAATAGTGTCTACATAATTTCACTTTTGAAATTTACTTTAATAGACAAATCAAGGTTTTGTCTCGTGGGCAGGGCATATAATTTACTATGTAGTAGACTATATATTGCTATCTGCAAAAGCATTTGGTTTGTCAATATCCTACCAAGTTGAAATAATAGGCTGAAATATTTGTAAATGCTTTCCTAGTTTTTTCCCAAATATTTTTATAAGTTGCCAAGTAAATCAAGCAATATAACTGCTTGAATTGTGAATTTGTTTCTTTTTTCATCTTTGAATAAATAAGAATAGAATTTTTGCTTCCAAATTTATCCCAACTTTCAAAGGATTTCTTAATTAGCTGTGCACTTCATTGTTCAAGATGCAATAAAATGATTGAGACCTAGGTCTTAGAATAACAACCAAAGAATTATACAATCAAATCAAATTTCAACAACAACAACAACAAAAAAAGAAACATTTTCCTAAATAAGAAGACAGTAACACAGTAGTATCTGTGCCAACATATTTAAAGGCAGATAAATATTTTCTTTAAGCCTGGAATCATGTAATACAATGTCCTTCAAAATTGCTATATTAACTATTGTTTGGGATAATGAGTTGACACATACACAGCTCAGTGCAATGTAATCACAGATGAGCAGCTTCAGCACTATTACAAAGACTTTGAAACATCCATGGAAAAATAATAAAAGACTTGAAACTGGAATAGACGCAATAGGCCCTTTGCAGTTAACCTTTAAAATGCCATTTGAAGCTGTTGAAAGGACCCAATACAGCAGTTTAAGAAAAAAATGTCATTATGAAATGTTATTCTAAAAAAATCGTCCTGATTGAGTATTTCTATCTGGAATACATACACACTCATACCTTGCACAAGAAGGTAGACTATTACTTTTTCAAAAGAAAAAAAAAAATAAGCAAAAAGTGTAATGTTTATTTTACTAAAGAAGAGAATTGTTATAGTAGTAATCATCTGTCCTATTACTATTAGCTTAAGTAAATTTTATTTCCATTATTTTTCTGAGTGCTGTGTATACTGATTTGTGAAAAAAGAATTCACTTAGTCAAGAATGCCAAAATTTAGCATCAGAATGACTTGCACTTTTAGCTGATTTTTGATGATATAATGTTGTTTGTTCCATTATTTTGAATTTTTAAATTTTATTTTGATAAACAGGAATCTTTAAAATATAGAAAAGAATTTTGTAGCAAAGAATATCAATATAGTTCATGCCCAGAGAAAGTGAATGTCAGAAACTTTCATTAAGACTACATTAGTGATAAGTAGAAGTACATAATCAATCAAAAAGATAGGGTAAGTGTCGAAGAGATTTTACAAATAAGACCAGTGTAGGCAAATAATGAAGGATATAATTAAAAGGGAGAGAATGAACCTGCGGGGGAAGCAGGACACACAGCAGACTCATAGAATGGCAAACGCCCCAAACAGCACTCTGCCCTCAGAATCAACCCTTGGGGCATTCGGATCTGGCTAAAAGGCCCAAGAGAGTCTCACAGGCATGGAAAGCCATGACACGGTGGCAAAAACAATCTAAATGAAAGATCCTGGTGGACAAGACCCCAGCAGAAGGAACAGGCCATCAAGGAGGGAGGCGCCTTTCTCTGAAGGTATGAAGGAACCTCCACTGTGATACGGCCTTGACTAAACAAGTTCAGAGTTGGTGAACTCAAGAGGCTTCCATAGCCTAGACAGCTCATGGCAAGAGCCTCAGGTGATTGCTGACATCATAAATAAGAGTGCCAACTGTTAAATCAACATCAGGAGTCACTGGGTACATGCTCCCCACGTAGGATCTCTGTCCTTAATGTGTTTTACTATGAAACTTAAAGACAACACTACTAGTCGAACAATACCCTATACCTTGTGCGGTTGTGTGAGTGCAGCCTGTTAAAATCCTTGCTTAGTATATACTAAGTTGATCTTCTGATATGAAGGTAACTGAAAATGAAACTCGATGAAGGGCGGGATGGGAGAGGGGGTGGGAGAGGGGAGGACCGCGGGAGGGAGGGAGGTTGGGGATGAAGCCACAACAATACAAAAGTTGCACTTTCTAAATTCACATTTATTAAATAATAAAAAAAAAAGAAAATTAAAAAAAGACTACTTTAAAACATTAGAAGTTCTCAGTCATCTTTATTTTGGAAGGCATTTGCCTTGCGGGGGGAGGGAGGGTTATCTAAGAGAAAATCAGAATCTAAAAAATAAGAGTAGAAAAATTAGCTGGTGCCGCGGCTCACTAGGCTAATCCTCCGCCTTGCGGCGCCAGCACACCGGGTTCTAGTCCCGGTCGGGGCACCGATCCTGTCCCGGTTGCCCCTCTTCCAGTCCAGCTCTCTGCTGTGGCCAGGGAGTGCAGTGGAGGATGGCCCAGGTCCTTGGGTCCTGCACCCCATGGGAGACCAGGATAAGCACCTGGCTCCTGCCATTGGATCAGCGCGGTGCACCAGCCGCAGCGCGCCTACCGCGGCGGCCATTGGAGGGTGAACCAACGGCAAAAGGAAGACCTTTCTCTCTGTCTCTCTCTCACTGTCCACTCTGTCTGTAAAAAAAAAAAAAAAAAAAAAAAAAAAAAAAAAAAAAAAGTGGAGAAAAAAATGTGTATGTATTTTTCCTTGAAACTTTAACATTCTTATTTTTGCAAATATTTTGTAGTAAGGAAAACATGCAGTGTTCTTTTCTGTACTTGTATAATCCCTTATTATCTATATGAAGAACAAGAAACTTTGAGGCAGTGGTTATCTGTGCCATAGATTCGCTGTCACTGTTTGATTCTGCTTACATCCTCCTATACCCAAAGGTACAGCCTTATGATCTGAAACACTAATGCTATATAAAAATTGAAAAGAACACAGAAAGGTTTCCTAGCAACTCCTGGGATTCTTCTAAAGAAAGTCAGTTAAACCATAGAGTACGTGCAATGGGTGTAAACTAGAATATGGAGCTCAATTGTAGATTTTCAATGCCCATTATAAAACACAATAACCTGTAATAGGAGCTGAATCGCTCAAGAAGGAAATCACATCACAGCCTTGACAGCCTAACCATTATTTAAATAATCCCACTTAAATTCCTCTGAAAATGTATAAGTCCAACCACCAGAACCAAAGTGATAGGGTATAAAATAGTACTTAATAATAGTTGGTGGACTTTGAAAAGTAGTATATCTTGGTCCATTTCTATCTTCTATACACACATACACACACACTCACATACTCATCACCCACCTGAAAAATGTAAAAAATTACTCTGACTACATTTGTGTTGATTTCTGATCAATACATTCTCTGTTTTCATATGGCAAAGTTCTTTTGTAAAAGCAAAATAAGGATAAGTGAAATATTTTCATTGAAGATACCCATTCTCTTAAGCTCTTTAAAGTATAATAATCATAAGTGATATTTATATAGCACATGGCATTTGAAAAACACTTGCTTCTGCCTTTATTTTACATTTACAAGACCCCTTTTAGGGAGTGACTATTATCAACTCCATTTCACAGCCTTGAGAACCAAGCTTAAGAAAGTTAATAGTTCATTAAAGGTAGCAGAGCTGAAAAGTGGTTGAACCAGAATTCCACATGAGACATTCTCTCTCCAAAGACTTTCGTGCTTATCTTCACATCAGTATCTCACCAATTTTCAAAAACTTTTTAAGTAAGGTGTTTAAAAAACATATCTGTCTTTTTGACTTAGGATCTATGAATAATTGAAAATTGCAAGAGGAACAAATATTAAATAAAGACTGCTACAATAACGCTGTAAAAACCTTTGCTCTTGAAATAAAAGAAAGATTATTAAAAAGTAAGTATCAGTAAACAACTTTTGTTAGACTTCTTTATTCTCCTCTGCTTAAAAAAATAAAGAGAATTTGAAGGTGTCTTTATAAGCAGTTAGTCATGGTAGCCATAGGCTCTTTACTACAACCCAGTAACATACCCACTCATCTTGATTTTCCTAGCAACATAGGTAAGAAGTAAAAAAATAAAAATTAAATTTTTAAATTTCTAACTACTAGGTGTTATTGCATAGAATTCTCTCACTTTTTAATATATAAAACATGTATACTATTCAGAAGAATCCAACAATTTACCTATGTGAACTTGAAATATTTATTTATTTTCAATAAACTCTTCTTTCTTGATAATCAGCAGGTAATAATACAATTTTTATATGCTGAAATATTTTTTATGGTGAAAGAAGCTTGGAGTTCTTTTATAGACAACCAAGTGCTTCTCAAAGAAATCGTGATTAATATGGCTCGTCAAGAATGTTATTATATTAGAGAGATATAGTTCATTTTCATTAATAACTCCTACATTTATCAAATATTTACCTAGACATCTTAAAGACTGTTTAAAATGTCAGCATTTGGTAGTCAGAGTGACAGAGACAGAGATAGCAAGATAGAGAACAGTTCTGCAACCCCATTGATACACTCCCCAAATGGCTGCTATGGCCAAGGATGATCCAGGCAGAAGCCAGGACTCAGGAACTCCATCCCAGGTCTCTCACGTGGGTTTCATGATCCCAAGTACTTGGGTCATTCTACACAACTTCCCCAGGCACATTAGCAGAAGTTGAATAGGAAGCATAACAGTGAAGACTAGCATTGACTCCGAAATGAGATGCCGGCATTGCAAGTGACAGATAAACTCACAAGGCCATAAGGTCACCCCCATAGACTGACTTTTGTGACAAGTTCTATGCTTCCAAAAATAAGAAAGATGGCTGTAAGAGAACCACAATAAAATAAGTAATTTAAATAGTGAATATCTTCTATTTGTATGACTGTTTTTATAACATTTAATCAAGGGTATAAATGCTTATTTTAGATGTGAGAGAGAGGATATTGGGCAAAAATGATGGAAAGTACCAATAATCTACTGTTTCATTCTAGTTTACCAGATCATACATGCTATTGATTTTGGCTTGAATAATAAGTGATAGAGTTAAGATGATGAATTTGTTCAATTTGTTGATTCATGTATCCAGTTTAAAAATATATATATATATATGTATATGCATTTATATATAATTTTCAGCCATAAAACTGGATATCTACTCATCTTTTTTAACCATTAATTTGTTGTCTGTTGATGAACACTTAGATGGTTTCTGTTAATTGACTCATGTGGATAATGGGTAAACATGGAAATGCAAATATCTTTTTGATACTTGATACAGATTTCCATTGCATATAAACCTAACTGTGGGATTGCTGGATCACAGTGCAGTCTCATTGTTAGTTTTTTAAAGTAACCTCTTTACTGTCTTCCATAATAGTTGCACTTTCCCACCAACAGTGTAAGAAAATTCTTGCTCCACATCCATGTCAGCTTTTTTTCCTGCTTTTTGATAACAGTTATTCTAATTTGAGTGAGATGATATCTCATTGTATTTTTGATTTGCATTTCCTTATGATTACTGATTTTGAATATTTTGTCATAAACTTTCTGGACACTCATATATCTTCTTTTGAGAAATGTCTATTCAGATCATTTGCCCATTTGTTAATCAAGTTTGCTTTGTTTTTGCTGTTGGGTTTTTTGGGTTCCTTACATATTCTGGATATTAACTAAAAAATGCATAGTTTGCAACTATTTTTTCTCAATGGTTTTAAGTTTTCTTTCAGTAGTTTTATCATTTGGGGTCTTACATTTTAAGTCTCTAATCTATTTTGAGTTGACTTTTGCATATATATGGTGAGATGAATTTCAGCACATTCTTGTGCATGTGAATAATTAATTTTTCTAGCATTATTCATTAAAAGACTTTTCATCCCACAATTATTTTCCCTTTGCCTTTGTCAAAAATCATTTTTGACTATAAATATGTGGATTTATTTCTGGGTAATCTATTAAGTTCTACAGACTGTATTTTGAGGTTAGGTAATGTGATGTCAGCTTTCTTCTTTCTACTCAAGATTGCTTTCTGATTTGGGGTATTTATTCGTTCTACATAAATTTTAGGACTTTTCATCACATTTCTATGAAAAATGTCATCGGTATTTTGATAGGTATTGCCTTGACTATGTAAAGCAATTTAATGATGTGGTTATTTTCATAATATTAATTCCAGTCCATGAACACGTGATGTTTTCCAATAGACAATGTCTTTGTATAGTGCCATCTTATTATTGGAGTATCTATTAAGAAGGAGTTGTGCACTGGCTCAAGCTGAGGTACTCATGTTTAGGGAAGGGAGAGAACCAGAGAAGCTTAACTAACATTTTGTGAACAAGCATTCAGTTCCCATTGCTCAATGAAGATAAATTCATCTAGTCATTTATTAAGTAAAGACTAGCAACTTGGAGTGCTATGCCAAGTCTTGTTATAAGTAAGAAAGAAAGTGTCTCTGTGTCTTTCCTAAGTCATTCTGGTACACAAAAGTGTGGGATGATTTTTTTTTTTTCAAGTGATAATGTGTTAAACATTCTTCAGTACTTTCTCTGAACAGCTTTAAAATTTGATGTTTTACCATGGTTCTTCATTTGTTCAGTGTCAATAAAATAAGTGTTATGAGGGGCTGACGCTGTGGCACAGTAGGTTAATCCTCCGCCCCTGGCACCGTTATCCCAAATGGGCACCAGTTCTATTCCCGGCTGCTCCTCTTCCGATCCAGTTCTCTGCTATTGCCTGGGAAAGCAGGAGAAGATGGCCCAAGTCCTAGGGCCCCTGCACCCACATGGGAGACCTGGAAGAAGCTCCTGGCTTCTGATTTCTGATCATCGCAGCTCCAGTCATTGCGGCCATTTGGGGAGTGAACCAGCAGACGGAAGACCTTTCTCTCTGTCTCTCCTTCTCACTGTCTGTAACTCTACCTCTCAAATCAATAAATAAACAAATAAATCTTTAAAAAATAAGTGGTATGAATATTCAGCTTTAAAAAGTTCTGCTGGGGGTGATGTTGTGGCTTAGTTGGTAGAGCTGCTGCCTGAAACACCAGCATGCCATCTGGGTGCCGGTTCAAGAACTACCTGCTCTGCTTCAGATAGCTCCAGCTCCTTACGAATGTGGCTGGAAAACCAGAGGAGGATGGTCCAACTGCTTAGGCCACTGAACCCGCGTGAGAGACCTGGATGAAGCTCTTGCCTCCTGGATTTGGCCTGGCCCAGCCCTGGCTGTTGTGGTTATCTGGGGAGTGAACAAACAGATGGAATATTTCTCTGACTTTCAAATAAGCAAGTGAATAAATAAATAAATAAATAAATATTTTTTTAAGTTCTACTTTATTTTCATAGGGTTTTTTGTTCTTGTTTTTGTTTTTGTTTTTTTAAAAGATTTATTTATTTATTTGAAAGTCCAAGTTACACAGAGATAGAAGGAGAGGCAGAGAGAGAGAGAGAGAGAGAGAGAGAAAGAGAGAGAACCATAAATGTCTACAATGGCTGGTGGTTGGCCAGGCCGAAGCCAGGAACCAACAACTTCTTTCCAGTTGCCCATGTGTGTGCAGGGGCCCAAGCACTTGGGCCATCTCCAATGCTTCCTTACATGAATTAGTGTGGAGTGCATTAGTGGGTAGCTGGATCAGAATTGGAATAGCCAGGACCAAACCAGAGCCTATATTGGGATGCCATTGCTGCATGTGGAGGCTTGATGTGCACAACACTGGCCCCAATTACCTACTGCTCAAAATATGCTCAATTAGATCCATCATCTACATTCCATTATCAAGTGAATTAAGATGCTTACTATATATATACACATATACATATAATTTAAACTTTCTACAGTTTGGGTATTGTCTATTTCCCTAATATTATATCCCTGGAAATTATAAATTCAACTTGGTGGATAGTGAGCCAAATGTGTTTGATCAAATACTATTAATAAAATAAAATACCATGAGAATTTGAAGTTTTAAAAATTGAGATAATGATGACACTTTGGCATCAAAGACTAATTCCCTAAGAGTTTTAGTCCCATAAAGTTACTTGTCAGCACTTTTTGAGTTCAATTGCTTTTCTTCTCTCCTTTTAGTAAAAGTACATTACCCATTTACATTTCCTGCATCTGCCCACAATTTTTACTAGGCTGAAACTCCTTCACATGCCTGGAATGCTTTCTACCCAATAAATAGACCAATATATATATATATATATATCAGAAGCGTCAGAATAAAAACACTCACTCATATATCATAATTTCTTCATTACTTTTGGGAAGGACAAGCTAAACCATAGTTTACTTTGTGAGAGTTGGTATAGGTAAATAACTTGGGCAAGTTCTCACAAATGGTAATATAGGAGTAAATCATAGGTGTTATTATTCATATCACCACAAAGTTACGGTATAACATTATCTGAATTTTACATAGGGGGAAACTGAGACAGATGATATATTTGAGGGACCGCCAGTAAACGCAGAAACAAGATCTGCATCTGTGTCTGTCTGTTCTCAAAAACATCATAGCTACTAGAAAATGCTGTAAAAAAGAAAACCCTTGGCCAGATGTTTTTTCTAAACCCAGAGGGATTGCTGGTCAGAGTATGTCTGCTCTAGTTAGTACAAATCTGTTTAACTCACGTAATGTCACAATTTAGTGATGATATGTAACTTACATAGTGTAAAAAGAACTTACAAGTTCTTTTTAAAAAATTACCATTAAGTAAGAACATAACAAAAATATTGAGCCCTATAAACTATATGTTAACTTTATTCAGTTTCCATTTCTTATTCAGAGATTGTATTACAAAAAAAGAATGATAACAAATGAAAAGTATAATTACTTACACTCCATAAGAGTTATCTTTATTAAGACACCAAAAGAAGAAAAATAATAGTTACTCTATATAACTAAAACTAAGACAGAGCCACTAAGAAAATTCTGGTCTTATATCACTTTCTAAACTCACTTCCCAAGCTACTAAAAAGAATAACTGAATATTCTTTTCAGTACAATGAAAACCAATCTCTCACACAGTTGATGAAACCTGCGTCATCTCCTGTCTGCCCTCATCCACCAGTGATGGTCAGGTCCACCATCACATTATTCTGCAGTACCTTCTCTAGGCTGACTCTGTAATCCTCTGTACACATCTGACAGCCTGACAGTAATACCCCTACTCAACGACGGACCAGCAACATTAATGTAATCAAGCGCAATGGCTGAAAAGATATTTACTTAATAGCAACAGATAAAACTTCACACTTATCTTATTAATTTAAAAAATTGTGCTACATTTAACAATAAAAATATTCTATTTGGCACAGTGGTTACAATGCTGCTTCAAATGCCTACATTGCATAGCAGTGTGCCTGGGTTTCAGTCCTAGCTACACTTTGCTTTTTATTTTTATTTTTATTTTTTTTATTTGACAGGTAGAATTATAGACAGTGAGAGAGAGAGACCAAGAGAAAGGTCTTCTCTCCACTGTTCCACTCCCCAAATGGCTGCAATGGATGGCGCTGTGTGGATCCGAGGCCAGGAGCCAGGTGCCCCCTCCTGGTCTCCGATGTGGATGCAGGGGCCCAAGCACTTGGGCCATCCTCCATTGCCCTCCAGGGCCACAGCAGAGAGCTGGAATGGAGGAGGAGCAACCGGGACTAGAACCCAGTGCCCATATGGAATGCCGGTGCTGCACGTGGAGGATTAGCCAAGTGATCCACGGCGCTGGCCCCCTTGCTACAATTTCAATTCTACTTACCTGCTGATGTGTATCATGGGAGGCAGCATGTGATGGCTTATTTAGTTGAGTCCATGTGACTCTCTTAAGATATCTGGATTTGTGTTTGACTCCCAGCTTTTGCCTGGCCTACACTTGGCTTTTGTGGGTGTTTGTCTTTTTTTCTTTATCTCCGCTTTTGAAATAAAATACATCAATTAAAAAATTAAGGTTATTTTTAACTACCAAAAAGTATGCTTTAAATAATCATGTATATAAATTTGAAATATTAAGTGAATTTGATAGTTTTCTAGAAAATTCCACTTACAAAATTTAAAACAGAAAGAAATAGAACACTACTTTTATTCCATATATTATGAAAAATTGAATCTTTAATTTTTTTATTTAAAACGAATGCATATGTTTGTCAAAGATCTTGTGGAAAATGAAATTAAAGGATGTATACTTCTGCGCAATAATTTTGAAATTCATGCATACATTTTTCATAACATACATTTTAAAAATTTTGGGGGGCTGGAATTGCAGTATATAGGGTAGAGCCTCCACCTGCAATGTTGGCACCCTGTATGGTCACTACTCCACTTACAATACAGCTCTCCACTAATGCACCTGGAAAAGCACTGGAAGATGCCCTAATAGCCTGTGTCCTGCACCTATGTGGGAGACCAGGAAGAAGCTCCTGGCTCTAGCTTCAGTTTGGCCCAGCCCTGGCCATTGTGGACACTTGGGAAGTGAACCAATGAATGGAAGTTTTCTATCTCTGTCCCTCCTTCTCTCTGAAGTCTGCCTTTCAAATAAATAAAATAAATTAAAAAACAATTCACATTCATGGTTTCTAAAATTTTTCACAACAAAATAAACTTTTGTTTAATTCCATTTTCTATGAACTTTTTGAAGTAATCTTATGCACAGGACAAGTTTTATTCATAATAAATTTAAAGAAACAATATCAATATTTAGTAAAACTTGCCAGAATATGGAAAAGAAGGAACACATTCAATTTGTTATGAGACTAGAATACCCTTAGTATTCAAAGATCAAGAAAATTAAGGAAAATGTATACTGATCCTATTTGTTAACATTCTTCAAGAATCTCTAACAGGTACTGGGCATTTAGGTGTGTGGTTTAAATGCCCACATTTCATATGACATACCTAGTGTTCTATAGTTTTTTGCTAACATGAACATTAGGACATTAGGAGGGAACAATGTTGCTCTACTAGAAGGGGTAGCTACTGCTGATGGGGGAAAGTTTGATTAAGATCTCAATTCCTGGTTGTGGCTCTGGTACAGCCTTAGCCTTTTTTGGCTTTTAAGGAGAGAATCAGCGGATGAGAGTTTGATTGCTCTCTGTCTCTCAAATAAATGAATAAATTTTTAAAACATTCTTTAACAATATATGAGGGAGGATTCAAAGATGCAGAATAGGGAAAGGGTGTAATACTTTAGGCTAGGCAAAAATAGTAGCAGAAAAGTGGAGGAAGAGTATTCCCTGGGAGAGTTGGAGAGAAATCTGTAGTAGAAATTTTACAGAAGAAAGAGGGACATTATGGATCAGTGTGGAAGGCACAGACAAAACACATGATTGCCGTAGCCAACAGCCAGAGTAAGTGCCAGCTTTGGAGAGCAAGATGAGAGCAGATGGAAAAGCCTGGCAGTATTCGAGTCCAGCCTGGAGCCCTAAGGGGGAACAGAGTACCTGCCTAACCCAGAGAAAAAAGAGTAATTTCTCTCTCCCCATTCCTTCACAACTGTGCCAGGCAACTGCCTAGGAGAGGGCACCATTTTGACGCCAGCAGCAGCTGTGGTAGATCTTGTGCACACACATGCAATCCAGGGATTTTACCAAACGAAAAAATCTGCATCCCCCACTGATTTTGAGTCTGGCTAAGAGTATTGACAGGTGACTTGGCACCCACATAGGACTTTGAGGTGTCCTCTGTCTCACAACGTATCACAGCTTCTGGAGCTCAAATTACCAAGGTGAAGCACCCACAGGCAGCTGGCTCTGGGGACATCTCTGTGTCTCCATGGACAGGACAGGTTAATGGGGCAGGGTAGATCCTCTGTACCCTGTGAATGTGAGAACTTTGCGTTCTGAGTCTGTGAGAACTTTCTAACTGCACAATAGGGTGCAGGATATAGCTGGATCTGTAGGCAATCACAATGTGCAGTACCAAAGGCTCAGAGCTCACTTACTGCCTGGCTTGAAACATTATAGTTCAATCCATGCATACACAAAGACAGCACAGATCCTTCATGTGGTTCATGGAGCAGTGTAAATTAGTATTGCACCCACTGTGGGTAACACAGGTAACTGATCACTTTGGAAGAGAAGAGATGAGGGTGTGATTACACCAACATAGCTAATGAACCCCTCCATTCTTATAAAAAAGGAGACCTACCATGCCTAACTTCGGTGTCAACCTGGATATAAGGCCCACACTGGAGGACTGATCAGAGCTCCTTGGCGACACCTAGCACATGCCTCTGGGTATTCACTGAAAGAGCAGATGCTCCACTAAGCAACAATGCATAGTTCAAAGATAAAAGACATCAAAGGAGAAAACCAACAAGTATATCCACAAATGGCAAAAAAAAAAAAAAATGCAGCAATTCAAGAAACAAGAATAAGGACAACAACATAACTCCTCCAAAGGAACACAAAAACATTCCAATATTAGAATGTGAAGATTAAGAGATTGATGGAATTCCTGAAAAGGAATTCAAAAGATTAATCATAGGATTACTCAGAAGCAATGAGAAGCAAATTCACAAGTTAAAGATATCAATACATGACATGGAAGAAAAATTTTCCCATGAGATTGAGATTTTAAAGAGAAGTCAAGCTGGAATACTGGAAATGAAGAATTCTTTATGTCAAATAAAAAAATACGGTGGAAAGCCTTAACAACAGATTTGGTGAAGCAGAAAGAATGAGATAGAATAAAAATCTCTGGAAATTTTTCAGTCAGACAAAAAAAATAAGAACTTAGAAAAATTAAAAAAGTGTTGGAGATTTATGGCGTACTAGAAAACAACCTGATATATGGGACTTAGGTGTTCTTGAAGGTGTGGAAAGAGAGAATGGACTAGAAAGCTTATTTAATGAAATAATTACAGAAACCACCAATTTGGAGAAAGAAAGGGATGTCCAAGTACAGGAAGCAAATAGAACTCCTAATAGACATGACCAGAAAAAAGATCTTCACCAAGACACATTGTAGTCAAATTTTCAACCGTAAAACATACAGAAAAGATTCTAAAATGCACACAAGAGAAACATCAGATTACTTTCAGGAAATCTCCAGTTAGACTCACAGCTAGATTTATCATTAGAAACACTCCAGGCTAGGAGAGAATATAAGTCCTAAAAGCAAAACACCTGGAATCCTGAATACTGTACCCTGAAAAGCTTTCATTTATGAATGAAGGTGAAATAAATAACTTTATAACAAACAAAAATTCAAAACTTTTGTCACCACTCATCCAACCCTATAAATGATGCTTAAGGATGTACTACATACAGAAAAACAGAAAGATAATCAGAAAATCTCCCAGTAAAAATACAAAGGAAATAGAAAGCAAACAATAGGGGATACTTACAGAGAAATGGCAGGGCCAAGTAGTAACTTAACAGTTGCAACCCTGAATATAAATGGCAAAAATTCTCCAATTAAAAGATACAGATTGGCTGAATGGATTAAAAGAACAAGACCACCTGTTTGTGGCCTACAAGAAACACACCTCATGAACAAAGATACATGTAGTCTGAAAGTGAAAGAATGGAAAAAGATATTCCATGCTAATGAGAAGCAAAAATGGACAGGTATAGCTATCCCACTATGAGTAAAATAGATGTTGATATAACAGTTTTTCAAAGAGATAAAGAAGGGCACTATGTAATAATAAGGGATCAATTCAATAAGAAAATGTGACTATAATAAATGTATATGCACTCAATTCCAGGGTGTCTGACTATTTAAAACAAATGTTAATGGATCTAAAAGGACGTCTATACTCCAATGCAATATTAATGGGAAACTTCAATACCCACTTTCACCAATGGACAGATCAGCTAGACAGAAAATCAACAAAGCAACAACAGAACTAATTGACAATATGGACAAAATGGATCTGACTAATATCTATAGAACCTTTCATCCCACAGTTCTAGAATATACATTCTTTTCACCTGTGCATGAAACTTTCCCAAGGATAGACCATAAAGCAAACACATAATTAAAATTAGAGAAGAAATAAACAAAATTGAAACCAAAGTTTACAATACAAAAGATAGGTGAAATGAAGAGCTATTTTTTTAAAAAAAGTAAAAAATTGATACACAATTGTCCCAAACAAAAAGAGGGAAAAGATCCAAATTAATAAAGTCAAAGCTGAAAAGGGAAATGTAACAATGGATAGCTCAGAAATAAAAAATAATTATCAGGAAATACTACAAACAGCTATATGCCAACACAATGGAAAACCTAAAAGAACTAGACACATACAATCTACCAAAATTGAGTCATGAAGATATATAAAACCAAAACAAATCAATAACCAAGACAGAGATTCAATAGCTAATTAAAAAAAACCCTCTTTACAAAGAAAAAATCAGAAGAGGATGGCTTCAATGCTAAATTCTACTAGACTTTTAAAGAATAAATAATTCCAATTCTTTCCAGGCTATTCAAAACAATTAAAAGGGAGAGAATTCTTCAAAACTCCTTCTATGAGGCCAGCCTTAATTCAAAAACCAGAAAAAGACACAACATACAAAGAGAACTATAGCCCTACATCCCTGATAAACACAGATGCAAAAAACCTCAACAAAATACTAGCTACTTGAATCCCACAACACATTTGAAAGATCATTCACTTGGACCAAGTGGAATTTCTCTGGTATGCAGGGATGGTAATGATTCAGAAATCAATGTGACACATCACATTAATAACTTGAAGAACAAAAACCATATGGTTATCTCAATAGGTACAGAGAAAGAATTTGATAAAATGCAACATCTTTTCATGATGAAAACCTTAAGCAAATTGGGTATAGAAAGAACATTCCTCAACAACTTATGACAAACCTACAAACAGAATCTTATTGAATGGGGAAAAGTTGGAAGCATATGCACTAAGATCTGGAAGCAAGCACGGATGCCCACTTTCACCACTGCTATTTAATATAGTCCTCTAAGTTTTAGCCAGAGGCATTAGCCAAGAAAAAGAAATCAAAAGGATACAAATTGGAAAGGAGGAAGTCAAATTACGCTATTTGCAGAAGATATGATTCTATATACTGGGGAGAAAAATAACCCCACTAAGAGTCTTTGGAACTCATAGAAGCATTTGGTAAAGAGGCAGGGTATAAAATTAACACACAAAAATAAGTAGCTTTTGTATGCATAGACAATGTCATGACTGACAAAGAACTTCAAAGATCAATCCCATTCATACTTGGGAAAAAAATACCATGGGATAAATTTAACCAAGGTGTTCAAAAATCTCTACAATGAAAATTATAAAACATCAAATAAAGAAATAGAAGACATAAAAAAAATCTAAAAATCTTCCATTTTCTTGGAAGAATTACCATCATCAAAATATCTATACTACCAAAAGCAATTTATACATTCAATAAGGTTCCAATCAAAATATCAACATTTTTCTCAGAACTAGCAAAAGTGGTGCTAAGGTTTATATGGAAACGCAAGGGACTCCAAATAGCTAAAGCAATCTTATAAAACAAAAACAAAGCTGGAGGCATCACACACTGAATTTCAAATCACACTAAATTATAATTACAATCAAAACAGCCTGCTATTGGAACGAAAATAGACATATAAACCAACAGAACAGATTATACACTTCAAAAATCAATCTCTGCATCTACAATCAGCTAATCTTTGAAAAGGAGCTAAAGTCAATCCCTGGAGAAAGGATAGGGTCTTCAACAAATGGTGCAGGGGAAACCGGATCTCTGCATGCAGAAGTGTGGAACATGATCCAGAGCTTACTGCTCACACGATAATCAAGTCAAATTGGATCAAGGATCTGAATCTATGACATGATGCCATCAATTTATGTGGAAAATATTGGTAAAACTTTGCAAAACATTGGCATAGGCAAAGAATTCTTTAGAAACACCCAGAAGAAGAGACAAACAAATCCAAAACAGACAAGCAGGTTTCTATCAAACTGAGAAGCTGTTGCACTGAAAAAGAAACATTCAGCAAAGTGAAGATCCAACTGACAGAATGAGAGAAAATATTTGCAAACTATGACACTGATAAAGGATTAATATCCAGAATCTATAAAAAGCATAAAAAATTCATCAACAACAAAACAAGCAATCTAGTTAAGAAATGGACAAAAGACTTCAACAGGCATTTTTCAAGAGAGAAAATTAAATGACTAACAGACACATGAAAAAATGCTCAGGATCACTAGCTATCAGGGAGAATCAAATCAAAACCAAAATTAGGTTGCTCTTTTTTTTTATCTTTTTTTTTTAACTTTTATTTAATGAATATAAATTTACAGTGTACAGCTTATGGATTACAATGGCTTCCCCCTCCCATAACTTCCCTCCCACCCGCAACCCTCCCCTCTCCCGCTCCCTCTCCCCTTCCATTCACATCAAGACTCATTTTCAATTCTCTTTATATACAGAAGATCAATTTAGTATAAAGATTGCAACAGTTTGCACCCACATAGAAACACAAAGTGAAACATACTGTTTGAGTACTAGTTATAGCATTAAATCAAAATGTACAGCACATTAAGGACAGAGATTCCCACATGAGGAGCAAGTGCACAGTGGCTCCTGTTGTTGACCCAACAAATTGACACTCTAGTTTATGGCGCCAGTAACCACCCTAGGCTGTTGTCATGAGTTGCCAAGGCTATGGAAGCCTTCCAAGTTTGCTGACTCTGATCATATTTAGACAAGGTCATAAAAGACAGAGTGAGGATAGTAACCAATGATCCTAAGTTGCATTTACCAGGTGTGAACAATTATACAGCATTAAGTGGGGAAGAGGACCATCAGTACACACAGGTTGGGAGTAGAGCCATTGGTGGTAGAGTAGAGGTTATGATTACAAAGGAATGAAGCCCAAGTGCACTAGACAGGGTCTAGAACAAAGGACAGAGTCATTATTAGAGGAGCTAAGAAAGGTGCTGTCTAAGCTACAATTAAGTTTTCTGATTGAGAGGCAAATAGAACCTGATAGAAGGGGCTTGATAATAATCTGGTGGGCTTTAGGCCTTGTAAATTCAGAGGCCCAGACCTATCTATCTCTTCACATGGGGTACATCCTAAGGGAGGTGTGAACCTCCTAGGGGAAGGCACTCTGTTGACTCTCATTACTTAGCTGGCCTGGGAGGAGAGCTGTCCAGGTAAAGGCAGGGGGCATCTCTAACAAGAAATTTACAGTTCTGCCTTCAATGTTGCTGACCCTACTTGGCCATCCCCTCAGCTGCAGTGGTCACTTTGGAAGTTGGGCTGAGTGAAGGGCTTTTCAGCTTAGAGCCAATAAGATCTGTGGCTCTGACCTGGGCATCCTTCGACTCCAGGGCAGGTCCATTTCCAGTGATCCAACTCTTGGCAGAGCTGCCAGAGCTCTTTACAAGCTGACTTCTGCTGAAGCCCAGGCTTACCACATTGAAAGCCACTGTAGTGGACTGGCCTGTTTGTTCTCCTTGAGGGCAGATCACTGTACAGATCAGGCATTAATAGGCCTGCCACCCATTGCTTCTGATGCCGAGCTTTCTTTTCCTCCTGGTTTGTGTTAAAGCAGACCAGAGGATGCAAGTCAAGGGAGTGCCCGTTTCCCATCTCTAATCTTCAGTGGCCTGAACTACAAGTCTATAGTCACAGGCATGTTCTGTAGTAGTTTTTCTAAGGTAGACAATGCCCATGAGGAAAATTATATTCTCACTTTAAAACTTTCTTTCCCTTTGGTCTGAAAGGGAGGTTTTTTTCTACTTACTGTTTACTTCGCTGATGGAGAAGTGAATCTAGCTATGAGATTATTATTTAAGATCTTATTTGGCTCTGCTATTACAGAAAAATGTTAGCCATCTTTTTTTTTTTTTTAGTGTTCCATTATTTTTTTTTAACTTTTATTTAATGAATATAAATTTTCAGTGTACAGCTTATGGATTACAATGGCTTCCCCCTCCCATAACTTCCCTCCCACCCGCAACCCTTCCCTCTCCCGCTCCCTCTCCCCTTTCATTCACATCAAGATTCATTTTCAAATCTCTTTATATACAGAAGATCAATTTAGTATAAAGATTTCAACAGTTTGCACCCACATAGAAACACAAAGTGAAACATACTGTTTGAATACTAGTTATAGCATTAAATCACAATGTACAGCACATTAAGGACAGAGATCCCGCATGAGGAGCAACTGCACAGTGGCTCCTGTTGTCTACCCAACAAATTGACACTCTAGTTTTTGGCGCCAGTAACCACTCTAGGCTGTCGTCATGAGTTGCCAAGGCTATGGAAGCCTTCCAAGTTTGCTGACTCTGATCATATTTAGACAAGGTCATAAAAGACAGAGTGAGGATAGTAACCAATGATCCTAAGAGTGGCATTTACCAGGTTTGAACAATTATACAGCATTAAGTGGGGAAGAGGACCATCAGTACACACAGGTTGGGAGTAGAGCCATTGGTGGTAGAGTAGAGGTTATGATTACAAAGGAATGAAGCCCAAGTGCACTAGACAGGGTCTAGAACAAAGGACAGAGTCATTATTAGAGGAGCTAAGAAAGGTGCTGTCTAAGCTACAATTAAGTTTTCTGATTGAGAGGCAAATAGAACCTGATAGAAGGGGCTTGATAATAATCTGGTGGGCTTTAGGCCTTGTAAATTCAGAGGCCCAGACCTATCTATCTCTTCACATGGGGTATATCCTAAGGGAGGTGTGAACCTCCTAGGGGAAGGCACTCTGTTGACTTTCATTACTTAGCTGGCCTGGGAGGAGAGCTGTCCAGGTAAAGGCAAGGGGCATCTCTAACAAGAAATTTACAGTTCAGTCTGCAATGTTGCTGACCCTACTTGGCCATCCCCTCAGCTGCAGTGGTCACTTTGGAAGTTGGGCTGAGTGAAGGGCTTTTCAGCTTAGAGCCAATAAGATCTGTGGCTCTGACCTGGGCATCCTTCGACTCCAGGGCAGGTCCATTTCCAGTGATCCAACTCTTGGCAGAGCTGCCAGGGCTCTTCACAAGCTGACTTCTGCTGAAGCCCAGGCTTACCACATTGAAAGCCCCTGCAGTGGACTGGCCTGTTTGTTCTCCTTGAGGGCAGATCACTGTACAGATCTGGCATTAATAGGCCTGCCACCCATTGCTTCTGATGCCGAGCTTTCTTTTCCTCCTGGTTTGTGTTAAAGCAGACCAGAGGATGCAAGTCAAGGGAGTGGCCAAGTCCCATCTCTAATCTTCGGTGGCCTGAACTACAAGTCTATAGTCACAGGCATGTTCTGTAGTAGTTTTTCTAAGGTAGACAATGCCCATGAGGAAAATTATATTCTCACTTTAAAACTTTCTTTCCCTTTGGTCTGAAAGGGAGGTTTTTTTCTACTTACTGTATACTTCGCTGATGGCGAAGTGAATCTAGCTATGAGATTATTATTTAAGTTCTTATTTTGGCTATGCTATTACAGAAAAATGTTAGCCATCTCTTTTATAAGGTCTAAAGATTAAATTGTGCATCCTACAGATTCCTTCATAATAGAATTAGTTTCCTACCTTGAAGAGAATAGAGAAATGAAAGAACAAGTTGGGCTTAGAATAGAGAAATGAGGGAGCAAGTCCTAGATCGCTTGCTGACAATAGCAATATCACATGAATACTTAGCAAACCGTTTCAACCACTAGATAACAACTTAAGAAAACATTTACCAGAAGGTCCAATGCCTTCTATAAATTTTAAGAATCATGTATTTGAAAACACCTCTTAAATATCTAACATGGTGTAGTTTGTTTAGCCAGTAAACTTAAGCACAACCATCTAAAAAAGACTTTCTTTCTGCCTCGTGCTCCTGGTCGCAGCAGGTGCGGCTTTGACATGCAGAACGACGCCATCTCTTTTATAAGGTCTAAAGATTAAATTGTGCATCCTACAGATTCCTTCATAATAGAATTAGTTTCCTACCTTGAGGAGAATAGAGAAATGAAAGAACAAGTTGGGCTTAGAATAGAGAAATGAGGGAGCAAGTCCTAGATCGCTTGCTGACAATAGCAAGATCACATGAATACTTAGCAAACCGTTTCAACCATTAGATAACAACTTAAGAAAACATTTACCAGAAGGTCCAATGCCTTCTATAAATTTTAAGAATCATGTATTTGGAAACACCTCTTAAATATCTAACATGGTGTAGTTTGTTTAACCAGTAAACTTAAGCACAACCATATAAAATGTTTTTAGTTTCTTTCTACCAACAAGTTTAAAACATATGATACACAGATTCAGGTCACACAAATTATTTTTAAAAAATTAGGTTGCTCCTCAGTTCAGTTACAATGGCTCTTATATACATATCAATGAATAATATATGCTGGTGAGGATGTTGGTAAAAAGTTACCCTAGTCTACTGTTGGTGGATATGTAAACTAGTACAGCCATCAAGGAAGATGGTATTGAAGATACCTCAGACTGTTGAAAATACATCTTTCATAGGACCCAGCAATTCCACTCCTGGGAATTTAGCCAACCAAAAAGGAAATCAGCATATGAAAGAGTGATCTGTACCCACATGTTTATTACAGTTCAGATGTGGAATATAGTTAAGATATGGAATCAATCTAGTTGTCCATCAACTAATCAATGGATAAAGAAATTATGGTATATATACACTGTGGAATACTATTCAGCCAAAAAAAGAATGAAATTCTGTCTTTTACAAAAAAATGAATGCAACTGGAAACCAATATACATAGTGAAATAAGCTAATCCCAAAGAGACAAATATCATATGTTTTCCTTTGTCTGTGGTTACTAATTGAGTACCAAAAATATAATGTATAGGAGTGAAATAGACATTTTGAGATTTAACGATTGTTTATAGCTGTAAGCTATACTGTTGAGGAACTGTGATTTTTTTTCTTTTTACTAATTGTTGAACTCTTTATTAGTGTATGGTTCATCTTATGAGTATAAAGTAAATTGAAAGTATATCATTGTAAAAATTAAGAGAGGGATTAAGTGTGGGAGTGTAAGCAGGAGTTTATGGTGAGAAATATTACTATGCCCCTAGGCTGTATAAGAATTATATGAAATTTGTATACTTTAAATAAAACTAAAAATAGAAAATGTGCGGGAGCTAAATTCAATGTATATTAAATCATAATAAAAAAGGAAAATACTTTACAGCTACTTGAGTTTCTCTATTTATAGGGAGTTGGCCTAGTATTTAAATTTAATCAAAATGATTTCAGAAATACATGTAATGTAAGGTTAAAATATATGATTATTTTAAAACATGCAAACATTTAAAAAAACCCTAAACATAAACATTGATAAATACCTTAGACAAACGAAAAATTATCATAGAGCATATAAAATATGATAAGGGTAGCTACAAACAAATTCCAGGAATATCACACTTAAAGAGAAAAATTAAAAGTATTACACTCAAAATCAGGAAGAAGGATGACTCTTGTCTACTTGCTTTCTTGATTGTGCTGGAATTCCTAGGGAATGTAACAAAATAAATTTAAGATATATGTAAAATTATAAAAAAGGAAACTGTTACTTTTAGATATATAATTGTAAACAAAAAACCCAAATTTTAAATTTTTTATTTGACAATTCGATTTAGCAGTCATTGCATAATAATCAGTGATCAAATGAAATTGCATGTTATACATAACATAAACTGACTCACAATATAAAATATTGAGAGAATACCAAAAACGCATTTTAGGGATTTATTAATTATATAATTATCCCTCAGATAAATTAATAGGTGATTGAGTATATGAATAGAGGATTTTCATTAACTTCCAAATTCAATATTAAGATGCCAAATCACTCCAAATTGACATATCATTTTATTTAATTCAGCCGATTCTAAAGGTTATATGGACAAAGGAACAAAGGCAGCCAGCAAACTATCAAAGATTAAAAGGGTGTGTAAATCATGTGAATCAGCAAGAAAATTTATTATGATGCTACAGAAATTCATACAGGATGGTTTTTATGCAAAGAGTAGGACAGATTATAGGAGCAGAAATTCACACAAATGTGTGTACCTAATTGACAGTGACACACTCTGAAAGAGTGAGGAAAAGACAATTTTTTTTAATGATTTGTTCTGAGTGATTTCAATATGCCCACTTAAAATATGAAATTTGACCTGTGCTTCTTATCATAAACAAAAATCAATCCATGTGGATTGTAGATATAAATGGCAAATGGCAAAGGCAAAATGTGAAATATCAAAGACAAAGCAATAAAGAACATATTATAAGAGAAAATCTTCGTGACCTTAGAGAAAATGTTCTGAAAGAGAAGAAAAAGACATTGACATTTAAATTACAACATTACAATCAAGAAATCCTGATCATCATATCGTGGATTAAGGGTGGTAAAAGGCAAACCACAGAGTGAAACGTATTTGTAATACACATGACCAACAAAGGAATATTCTCCTTTATATCCAAATATATCAAAAATAGAAAATGAATTTTACAAACTGAAAAATAAATGAAAACACAAAGCAATATAAGTGTGAGCTGACAGGAAAGTTCATCATGAGACAGAATATCTAAATAACCATTAACATGCTTGATGACTGCAAATTTACTGTTGGTATGGGAAAGGTATAATAAGAACTGCAACTCAGACACTGTTTTCATGACCGGCAAAGTGGATAAAAGGAAATGATTGACAATAACCAAATGTTGGTGAGCATATAAAGCAAAGAGAATTGTCATACAATACTGACATTATGCACATCAAGGTAAATACGGTGAAAAACTGGAAGTATCACTAACCAAGCCATTCTACACTTAGGTTTATTCTTAACAGACATATGTATATATATGTACCAATGGTTGCACAAAAGTTACTTTGGTATATTTTACATAATACCTAAAATCTGGAAATACCCTGAATTTTCTGTTTGTAGGATAAATAGATAAAGTTCATACACCATGTATCAATAAAATTTAACAGAGTAAATTATGTATGATTCCTTTAAAGTGTTATAGAAGGAGTTACCTACAAAATAATATCTAATACTTGATTCCTTTTAAACAAATTTTTCAAATATAAAAAATCCAATGTGCTATGCTAATATCATGAAATCTTAAATCAGTTTATGTAAAACTAAAAGACATTACCAATAAAATAATTAATAATATTATTTTTTATTTGATTTATTTATCTAGAGCACAGAGTGACAGAAAAAGAGAGAAAGGCAGAAAGAGAGGGAGAGAGAGAGAGAAAGAGAGATAGAGAGAGAGAGAGTCTATCCGTTGATTTACTTCCCAAATCATCTAGGGCTGTGCCGGGAACTCTAACCAGATTTCCCACTCAAGTAGCAGGGACTCAAGTACTTGATCCATAATTCATTGCCTTCCCAGGCACACTCATTGGAAAACAGATGGGAAATGGATCAGCCAGGACTTGAACTAGAATTCCAGTATGGGATGTAGGTTTCCCATGCAGTGACTTAACCAACTGAGCCATGATGCATACCCTGGATTACTTTTTTATGCATTCAGTAATGTTCTAACTTCTTCAATTGAAGCAGGTTAAAAAAAAAAATGTCATACCAAAGTAATTGTGTTATATTTAAATTTATTTTAGCCTGAATCAGATTGTGAGGTCTACTGTAATAAAATACTATAAATGGGGTGATTTAAACAACACAAAGTTATGGTTTCACAGTTTTTGAAGTGAGATGACCAATGGCAGGCTGATTTCTCCTAAAAACTGTGAGAGAGAATCTTTTCTATGCCTCTTCCCCGGGAACTTAGTCCATTGTAAAGCTACAACAAAATACTTGAGACTGAGTAATTTATAATCAATTGAGATTTATTTCTCATCATCTACAGGACAGGAAGTACATGATCAAGATGCTAATGGATTTGGTGTCTAGTGGGATCTTAGCCAATGCTTCCAAGAATGCTGCTTCCTGCAGAAAGAGGGAATGTCGTGTGCTCATGACAGAAGGGATACAAAGGCAAGGGGGCCTAACTAGTTACTTCCAACTCCTTCATAAACTTACTGTTCCCATTCAGGTTGTCTCTGCCTCATCACTTAATCATCTCCTAAATGCCTCACATTTTAAAACTTTCAGTGTGATGGAAAAGTTTCAATTGAAGAATGTTGAAGGATAGACCACAGGGCCAGGCTTCTAGTAGTTTGCTTTACCTTGATTTGAAGAAGCATTGTTCCATTTCTGTCTTTACAGCCATATGATGTTACCCCTATTTAAAGTGTCTTTGGATCCAAATATTCCCTACTTATACAGATGACTGTCATATTGGATTAGGGATCATCCTAATAATTTCTTCTTAACCAATTATACGTGCATTGACCTCATTTCCAACCAAGGTCAAATTCTGAAGTGCTGGAGGTCATTCTAATACTTTAATTATGCAACTCATCTTGTTACCATCTTGAATATTTTTATTTTTCCTTTTGTATTCAGCTCATGGTTCTATGCTGGACTGAAATGTTTGAATTTAAAAGATATAACAAAAGTTCTGTGATAGATTTTAATTAGATAATTGCAAAATGAAAGTTATGACTTGAGGGCCGGCACCTTGGCTCACTTGGTTAATCCTTTGCCTGCAGCACCAGCATCTCATATGGGTGCCGGGTTCTATTCCCGGTTGCTTCTCTTCCAGTCCAGCTCTCTGTTGTGGCCCAGGATGGCAGTGGAGGATGGCCCAAGTGCTTGGGCTCCACCACCCAGATGGGAGACCAGGAAGAAGCACCTGGCTCCTGGCTTCAGATTGGTGTAGTGCCGGCCGTGGTGGCCATTTGGGGAGTGAACCAGCGGAAGGAAGACCTTTCTATCTGTCTCTCTCTCTCACTGTCTATAACTCTACGTGTCAAATAAAAAAAAAAAGAGAAAGTTATGACTAGAAAGATGACTTGAAATGCAAAAACAAAAATCAAAAATGGCTACCATTAGTGTCATAATGAAAACCAATAGATTTTGGAAATACTTATTCCCACGTTTACCAAAATTAAAGCAAGATCATTTCCTTATAAGTAATAGAATTGTTCAAATAAATGAGGGCATAATAAAGGTGACAGCTCATTTTACAAGCATGACAGGAAGTTGTATTTCTTCTCTTTCTTTTGAGGTTCCAAGTAGATACATGGTAAGAGAAGATCAGAAGCTGCTAGACTTTGACAGGCTTATTGGAAGTTCAGTGGGCATGTCTTCAAGAGATTCTATAATCAGAACCAGCTGACAGGAGGCCCAGAACGCGTTTGTACTATGTATTCATTGTTTTCTCCCTTAAATTTTCTTTTCTCAAGTGTCATCTTATCAGAGTGTATCTCTATATCCAAAATAGTACACATTCATTATAATTAATTACTTTCTCTTTCCATTAGAATGGAAATGAAATTCTATCTGCTTACCTTTGTATCTCAGTCATCTAACAGTTTCTTTTTTAAAAAAAGTTTTATTTATTTATTTGAAAGAGTTACACAGAGAGAGAAGTACAGGCAGAGAGAAAGAGAGGTTTCCATCAGCTGGTTCACTCCCAAGTTGGCCTCATAGTCAGAGCTGCGCAGATCCAAAGCCAGGAGCCAGGAGCTTCTTCCAGGTGTACACGTGGTACAGGGGCGCAAGGACTAGGGCCATCTTCTACTGCTTTCTCAGGCAATAGCAGAGAGATAGATTGGAAGTAGAGTAGCAGGAATTTGAACTAGCATCCATATGGGATGCCAGCACTGCAGGCGATGGCTTTACCCGCTACACCACAGCGCCGGCCCCCACCTAACAGAGTTTCTAAAAAATTACTAGATGCCTATGGCATTTGTTGGAGAAGGTGCCTTGGCTGCACAGCGTTGTCTAAATTTTGAGTAACTGGTAGAAATCCATGGTTTGCCTTTGCTTCTTTGGCACTAATTACATTTTCTCATTTCATATTTTCTCAATTTTTAATTTTTCTTTTTTCATATGCATCAGTTATTTCTTTCCATTTCCCATTATTTCTGTATTCTTATCTTCCCCCGTACTGCTTTATCTTCTCTATTTTGTGATATTTTTAAACTCAGGATTCCATAAATTTCTTGACATGTACCTCATTTTTGCAAGTTGACTTATTTTTTGAGAGTCAGACCATGAAAAGTCAATAAGGTCAGTGTTTACCAAAAAGAGGCAGTGCCCATAGCAGCTAACAGCAGAGTGTTCCATTTCACGTTTTGGCTTCTAATAGCTTTCAGCTTTACTCCATTGATTATCAATTTCCTCAAAAGTGGAGCAAAGGTATTGTGACTACTTTATAGAGTTATAGTCAAGACTGCGAGCAAATGAACATGTGCTGCGATCCTGGATCATCCAGTATCATAATGAGCTTGCAAAATTTGCAGTTATTATTTTTTAATGTCTAAAGGAATACAGAGTTCATAGTCCCTAATAAACTTGGTGAGGCAAGAGCCTTCCTTTCAATAAACAGAAGAGATAGATCACAGGTCACAATTGTATCAAGTTAACAGTACTTAAAGAAATAGTGTATCATTCTGACACAAATATTCTCTGTTCTACTAAATAAAAATGCATCCAATTTATTTTTTCCTGTTGATATTAGACTCTGCCAATATTTCCAAATCAGTCATGAAACTACTTAATCAGACTGATTTAATGATACATTACATGTTTAATAGACATTTAATTTTTATTGCATATATGAAAGATTCCCTAAAACATGTCACAAAAAGAATAATCTACATAAATGAAATAGAATTTTCACATTTAAATTTTAATTGTTAAAGTATCTCATATTCTGAAATAAAAACTTTAACATGTAAACTCATTAAAGACCTATAAAATATTATGTAATAAACACTTAAATGTGAAAACTTAATAAATATATAGGCATAAAATAAAATATTTTGCTACTTTCTAACAGAAATTTATGCAATTATGAAAATATTTTATATTCATCCCATCTAGTTCAGCAGTTATTAAGTAGCTATTAGTCACATGAGACTATAAAGCATTTAAAAATAGAATCTGATTTTGTGAACTATGGTTAATTTACATTTAAATATCCACATGTGGCTATTTATGCTCATTTTGAATATTAAATGTGTATGGAAATTTCCCTTAAGTACTGTGGGTGGTTATGATTTGGTCAATTATTTGTTTCATAATCTGGAAACACTTACAGGACTATTAATTTGTTTTAGAGTTCTCTGTTACGTTTCTTGAAATATGCAGACAGCCTGAGCAATAAGTATTCAATATGAAAGTATGTTTAACTGAGTAAGCTGCATGAATGCATTACTTCTCTGTTGTAGCTGACCCATTTCCTTTTTCTAAATAATAATAGTGATGTTTATCAAAATTGAAAAAAAAATCTTAATTCAAATGTTAGGTTGTTTCTTCACACTCAGTATACCTTTTTAAGTTCCCACCATCTATTTTGCCCACAAGACAAAAACTGACAGCAAGCAAAAGTAATTTTTTCTAATTCATGCTATCCCAATTAATTATTGAGTGGAACAAATGACTACAACTTGGTCATTAATATTATTTTTTTCCTTTCACAATGTAGCTTAAAGGATGTAGTTCAGTAACGGTTACTCATTTCAGCACAAAAATTATTCATGTATCTATTCCATGTTTTCAGTAAACAATGAGTCATTTGGTATTGAAAATAAATATTTACTAATCACATGATTGGATGTATTACAGATTATTTTCTTAAAAATACGAAAAAACATAAAAAGTCATAGCCATAGAAATGTATAAACCAGATTTTTGGAGGCCTTGGAGTTACATGGAACACACAACATGCAACAAGGTGATGGAATAAAGGTGAAGGGCTTCAAAAGTTAGTGGAAATGGAATTAAAAGTTTATGTCTCTAGGTGTTCAGTCTCTAGGTGTTTACTGGACACACTAAACTGGACCTAGACATGAATTTGGAATTTATAGTCTCAAATAGAAAAGAAAGTATTTTTATTTCTTTTCTTTTTTTCAAATAAAAATTTAATGTTGTATTGCACTATGATTTACAAGGTTAACATTCAATTTAGTGGGAACTTTGGCCATAAGACATAGCCACTCAAGTCTTTGCTAACATTTTCTTTTCAGAGTCTGGAAGATTTTATATTTTTATGAGAAAGTCATGCCTCTGGCATATAGTTTCTGTCATCCTAAACATTCTATGATTAGCCCAACACCAACCTTTACCCTGCCTACTTAATGCTACCATACATCAACTTATTGCTAAGCCAATGGATTATGTTTCTCAAAGTATGAGGTTTGGTCACATTTTTTACAAGTTTAAGACACAAATTTATCTTTTGTTTTTTATTCTCTAGAGTTTTATTAGGCCAAAGAAAGGGAAAGATCAAATTGTCTTTAGCTAGTTTCTCATTAAATAGAAAACCATAGTGTGATCAAAATGGAATGAATCCACTAAAATAACAAAATTTAAATCTTCAGTTGTGGTATTTGTATTTTCTCACAAAAACTGTCTGTTTATATAAGTGTTATGAATTATTAGAATATAGAAAGAATGTCAGAAGACATTTAATGAAACCTTGTTTCAAAATTTCTAAGCTAGATACTTAAAGGAAGATAGAAACAAATATAATAATAAGAAATCTATATTTTTATATTTGATTTCATAGTAAATTGGAGTAATAGAAGCTTATTCTGATAATCAGGATTCTGAAGAATGACTCATGCTATGGAAATTTTTGATAATTCCAGACAGCATTAGTTGATCCTAGACTAAATTGTAAATAATGATAATCACATTAAAATAATAATAATAGGACTGGTGTTGTGGCACAGTAGATTAAACTATAGCTTATGATGCTATCATCCCATATTGGAGTGCTGGTTCGACTACTGGTGTTCCACTTACCACCCAGCTCTGGGCTAATGCCCCTGGGAAAGAAATGGATTATGACCCAAGAATTTGAGCTTTTGCCACTCATTTGGGAGACTAGGATGGAGTTCCTGACTCCAGTTTTGGCCTGATCCATCACTGGCTATTGAGGCTATCATGTCAGCTATAGACCATTAAAACAGTTACGGAAGATCTCTTTTTCTCTCAATTTCTCTCTCTCTTCTCTCTCTTTGTCACTTTGACTTTTAAATAAATAGATACAACTTTAAAATAAAATAAAAATAACAATAGAAAGTATGTGACAGTTTTCTGGACAAATTTGTAGAGGATTCTTTCTCTCTCTTTTTATAATGTATTTATTTATTTGAAAGGCAGAGTTACAGAGAGGCAGAGGCAGAGAGAGACAGAGACAGAGACAGAGACAGAGACAGAGAAAGAGAGATCTTAATCCGCCAGGAGCCAGAAACTTCTGGTCTCTCATGTGGGTGCAGGGACCCAAGAACTTTGGCCATCTTCTGCTTTCCCGGTCCATAGCAGAGAGCTGGATTGGAAGTGGAGCAGCCAGGACTCAAACCAGCACCCAAACAGGATGCCAGCACTGCAGGTGGCAGCTTTACCCGCTACACCATAGCACCAGACCAAGGAGGATTCTCTTTCACGACACACACACACACACACACCAACAATGAAGTAAGTAGTTTATACTTCATAATTGTAATTTTGACCAACACAAAGAAATGAATTGGGTAGATGACACCTATTAGCAAAATATAAGAAAACCATAAACAGATTAAATAAATGAAATTGACTTGTATTCTAATTGAATCAGCAAATTTTTTTGTATGTAAAATTTCTCTAACTTCATAGGCTTGGAAATGGTATCTGATTATTTAAAAATCCTTTTACTTTTTTCCTCATGATACTAATTTGTCTACTGATGATAAAAAGCTAATGTTACCTATTATTTTTTTTAAGAAAAAAACTGTTTTTCACTATGTTGGAAAACTATATTCTTTTGATTTCTGAAATCTTCAAAAGCATAAAATTAAATCCAAATTTATAGGACAATCAATACAAATAAAACATTCTCAGAGAATTACATACTTGATAATCATATTGGTTTTCTAGGGCTACCATAACAAATGATCACAGACTGAGTGGTTTAAAGCAACAGAAATTCATCCCTTCAATGTCCTGGAAACCAGAAGAATAAAATAAAAACTATCAGCAGGACCATGCTTCCTCCAAAGGATCTAAGGAGACTCCTTTCCTGTATGTTCTGCTATGTGACTGCTGGTGGTGCTGACATTCCTTAGCTTTGAAAACATTGCCCCATTCTTCCTGTGATCTTTACTGAGTGCCTCCTTGTGTCTTCTCTTTTATAATAACATCAATTATTGGCCCCTAAATCCATGATGATTTCACTTTTGAGATCCTAATAACTATGCCTTAAAATATATACAAGAATTTTTGTAGACTAGTATTCATACCAATACACTGTACAAAAATAATGGATTTCAGATTTAAAGGATTATGCTTATTTCATGCCTTTTTGCAAAAAAAATGCTGAAACTGTTATAAAGAAGGGTTGATCCTGTTTTTTAGCTTAATTCTTATAATCAACAAATAATAAAGTCTTACTTTTGAAAAGTAAAGACCCTTTAATTTAAGCTATTTAGAACCAGTGTTATTGCATCTCAGTTATATAGCTAGCAACATAATTTGACACAAAATATAGTTTAAAAATCAAAGAGGAGTTTGGTTTATATTTAGTAGAAAAATATAGGTATTTTGGTAAGCAAATTTCATGGAGGAAGATGTCCGTTGTAATACTCTATATTCTCAATTACTAAAAACATGTTTATAAAATTTGAAATTCTGTCAAATTTTTACCAAAAATTACATAAATACATATTATGAATGGTCTTTTATGTATGATATAAGCTAGTGGTAAAATAATTCACTTTGTGTCCACAGTGAAAATTTAAGTAAGTAAATATAAGAATTTCAATTTATTATTAGCATGGCTATCTGGTAACAATTTACAGATAATATAAAGAAGGTATATATAGCTTATGCTGATGGTATAATTCATTTTCTCAATAAATATGCATTGACCCACACTTGGCAACCATGCAAATTACAGGAGATGTAACTTTGGACAAGAGAATGCACCAAAGAATTAATGTGTCAATATAACAGGTACAAAATTAAATTTGTCCAGGAAAATTAAGCTTATTGAAATGTGTATAGCAGGTATAGGAGAAAGACCATGATTCAGAATGTGGAAAATGGTAGATTTTATGCTCCATCTAATGGTACTGAAATGTCAGTATTAAAAATAAATTAATTTCTATAAATTCAGCCTTTCCACTGCATTTATTTTGAGACTTTGGAGTCTGTCTATATAAAAATAATTAGCATAATCAGTAAGCCCAACACAGAATGATAAATATTTTATTAGGGAAATGTATAGTGACAAACTTGGGAGTGACAGAGAAGGCCTTCCAGAAGCAATAAAGTATTAGATGAAAGCAGGGCCTGGCATTGTGGTTTAGAGGATAATGCATCTGATATGGATGTTGGTTCAAGTCCCAGATGCTTCACTTCAGATCCAGCTTCCAGCTAATTGCCTGAAAAAAGCAGCAGAAGATGGCCCAAGTACTCAGGCCCGTGCCCTCATGTGAGAGACCCATTTGAAGCTCCTGCTCCTGGCACACGGCTTTGGCCTGGCCCTGCCCTAGCTGATGAGGCCATTTGGGGAGTGAACTAGCAGATGGAAGTTCTTTCTCTCTCTCTGTCTCCCTTCTCTCTAAGTAACTCTGACCTTCAAATAAATAAATGTATTTATTTATTTAAAAAAGATCACATTTCATGTATTTCAGATATACACTTTTAAGAGAATAATGATAATTCACACCCTCCCTTCTCCTTCCTTTCTTATATTTCTTTTAATTTTTACAATGACATATAGTCTATTCATAATCATGAGTTTAACTCTCCACTAAATAAATAATTCAATGAGTAGTAAGAAGACATATCACTGTTCCTCAAGAGCCTAGATAAGGGCTACAAACCATAATCAAATCTCAAAATGTTAATTTAGTCCTCTACATTATTGATTTTTATACTCTGCATGTTAGTTACCACAGATCAAGAAAAACATGATATTTGTCTTTTGGGGACTGGCTTATTTCAGTAAGCATTACAGTCTCCAGTTGTATCTGTTTTGTTGAGAATGACAGGAACTCATTTTTTAAGGCTGAGTACTATTCCATAGTGAATTAATACACATTTTTTTTTATCCAGTCATCAGTCGATAGACATCTAGATTGATTCCATATCTTAGCTATTATGACTTTGAGGTGCTGATTTCATTTCCTCTGGGTATATTCCCAGGAGTGAAATGACTGTGTCACATGGTAGATCTATTTTCAGATTTCTGAGGAAACTCCATATTGTCTTCCATAATGATTGCCCTAGTATACACTCCCACCAACAGTGTAATAGAGTGCCTTTTACCCACATCCTCATCATCATTTGTTATTTTTTGACTTTGGGGTGATAGCCATTCTAACTGTGGTGCAGTGAAACTTCATTGTGAATTTTATTTGCATTGCCCTAATAACTAGTGATCCTGAGCATCTTTTCATGTGTCTGTTGACCATTTGCATTTCATCCTTTGAAGATATCTATTCATATCCTTAGCCCAGTTCTAAATGGATGTCTCCTTTTGTTTTGGTGGAGTTTTTTGAACTCCTTATATATCCTTGATATTAATCCTTTATCAGATGTATACTTTACAAATAGTTTCTACCATTTTGCCAATTGCCTCTTCACATTATTGAGTGATTCTTTTGCTATGCAGAAGCATCCTAGCTTTATGTAATCCCATTTTATTTTTGCCTTTATTGCTTGGCGTCTGGGGTCTTGTCTTGGTAGTTGTTGCGTATTCCAATGTCTTGCAGAGTTTCCTGGGGTTTTCCTTTAGTAATTTAATGGTGTAAGGTGGAAGATTTAGATTCTCGATCCATTGTGAGTTGATTTTTGTATAAGGTATAAGGTAGGGGTCTTATTTCATACTCTTCCTTGTGAAGATCTAATTTTCCCAGCATCACTTATTGGAAAGACTATCCTTTTCCTAGGAATTTATTTTAGCTCATTTGTCAAAGACTAGTTGGTTGTAGAGCTTGGATTAATTTCTTGGATTTTTATTCTGTTCCATTTGTCTATGTGTCTATTTTTATGCAAGTACCAGTGTGTTTTGATTATAATTGCTCTGTAGTATGTCTTGAAATCTGGTATTGTGATGCCTCTGGCTTTGTTTTGTTAAGATTGTGTTAGCTGTTTAGGGTCTGGCATCCTTCCACATGAATTTTTGTATCATTTTTGTAGACTTAGGAAGAATGCCCTTGGTGTTTTGATTGGAATCATACTAAATCTGTAAATTGCTTTGGGTGGTATAGACATTTTGATGATATTAATTCTTCCAATCCAAAAAACATGGAAGACATTTTTTTTCCTTTTTGTTGTGTTTTCTTCTATTTCTTTCTTTAATGTTTTGTAATTTTCATTGAAGAAATCTTTCATATCCCTTGGTTACA
This sequence comes from Lepus europaeus, assembly GCF_033115175.1. NCBI lineage: Eukaryota > Metazoa > Chordata > Mammalia > Lagomorpha > Leporidae > Lepus > Lepus europaeus. Next base: position 44,480,644 of record NC_084834.1, on the reverse strand, counting down.
TTTATTGCGATTTATTTAAATTTTTGTAGCTATTGTGAATGAGAGTGATTTTACAAGTTCTTTCTCAGCATGACATCATGGATGTATACAGAGGCTATTGATTTTTGTGTGTTGATTTTATATTGTGCAACTTTGCCAACCTCTTTTATGAATTCCAAAATATCATGTCATTTGCAAACAGATAATTTGACTTCCTCCTTTCCAGTTTGTATCTCTTTGATTTTCTTGTCTTTCCTAATGGCTCTGGCTAAAACTTTGAAACTATTTTGAATGGCAATGGTGAGAGTGGGCATCCTTGTCTGGTTACAGATGTTAGTGGATAATCTTCCAACTTTTCCCCATTAATTATGATGCTGGCTAGGGAGTTGCCATATATTGCCTCAACTTTGTTGAGGTATGTTCCTTCTATAAACAATTAACATAAAATTTTATCATAATAGTATGTTTTAATAAAATACTTTCTCTGCATCTATTGATATAATCATATGTTTTAGTCTTCAATTTGTGAATATGATATATCATGTTTGTTGATTTGCATATGTTGAACCATCCCTGGATAGCAGGGGTAAATCCCACTTGGTCCAGGTGATTATTTTGATGTGCTGTTGGATTCAAATAGCTAGTATTTGTTGAGTATTTTTACATCTCTATTCATCATGGATATTGGTCTATAGTAGTCTTTCTTTGCTGTATTTTTTTTCTGGTTTTGAAATGAAGGTGTTACTAGCCTCATAGAGGGGGGGTTGAGAAAATTCCTTCCCTTTCAATTATTTTGAATACTTAAAGAAGATTTGGAATTAGTTCTTTTTTAAAAAATTCAGTACAATTCAAGAATTCAGCAATAAAGCCATCTGATCCTGGGCTTTTTATTTATTTATTTATTGGAAAAGAAATTGAAAAAAATTGAATTATTACTAATTCAATCTCCATCTTTGTTATTGGTCTAGTTGATTTTTTATGACTCAATTTTGATAGGTTGTATGTGTCCAGAAATCTATCTGTTTCTTCTAAATCTTCTAATTTGTTAGCATAAAGCTGTTTGCAGTAATTCCTAATGATTCTTTTTATTTTTATATTATGCATTGTGACATCTCTTCTCCACCTCTTATTTTATTAATTTTTGGCTTCTTTCTTTCTCTTCCACCCCCATTTTTTTTTTTTTTTTTGCAGAGGGTAATTGCTCCTCTTTTTTCTCCATGAAGCCATAATCAGTAAGATATGCTGAATTTTTTTAATGGAAGTTAAAGAGAACAGGTAGGGCTTGATAAAGAGAATAGGCAGAGGAGCATACCATTCAGAGAAAACAACAGTGCATGAAATTACCTGCAGAGAAATTTAATTTATTGTGTTATTGAGTTTTGGAAGGAAAGTGGTAGGATTTAAAGCTAAGAGAAACAGGGTGCAGACAATGAAAAACCTAGTAAACTATGTAGAGTTTTGCTCTGGGAACACTAGGGAGCCAGTAATATAGTTTACTAGAGATGTGACATGATCAGACTTACACTTTACAAAGAACATTTTGGCTACAGCGCTGAAAATGGATTTGATTTGCAAACACAACAGGAAGCAGAAACACTAGTTGGAGGCCATTAGAACAATTCAAGCCAGAGATGCTGGTGGCATTGGCTAAAGTATAGCAATGGAAATGCAAAAGAAATGGACAATATGAATCGTATTTAGGAGACAGCCTTGACATGATCTGGTGATGGATTAGGTGTAGGAGACAGAAAAAATGGGAAATTGGAAGTCTGATGATACAGTTTCCTGGCTTCAATGAAGAGATAGGCAGCAGTTCCACTTTCCCTGAAAGAGTGCTAATCAAGGTTACAATTTATCTCTTATTTTTCTCACTCAATTTTTTTTTTTTAGGGCATAATTCAACATCTCCAAATTCAGCCTGAGGACATAATCTACAAGTGGTGACTTTACATAACATGTTGCCAAAGTCTAAGTAGCACATTTCTCACAATTTTTTCTGAAATCAGGATATCTTGTAATTGATGCCAAAATAACTTTGCCAGGCATTTGGCAGAGATAAACTGTAAGGAAGCTACCAAAGGAGATATTCTGGCAGAGATTACATCTGTGTGTGTTAGCACTTCCTTTCCTTTAATGAGAGAAGTTAATAGGACTGTACACATAAGCTGAAAGTCATCTTGGAATCACCAAGTCTATTAATCAGGGTTCTCCAGGGAAACAGAAGAAACAGCATATATATCTTTATTCTATGCCATCGGCATCTCTGTACACACATACACACACACACACACACACGGAAAAAGCAAGAGCAAGGGAGAGAGTAATACTACAGATCTGGTGGGGAGGTGTTAGGTGTGGGTATTGTCTCGATCTAAGTTCAAAGACTGAGAATCTGGAGTGCTAATGATCTTCAAAGGAAGGAAAAAATGGATGTCCCAGCTTAAACAGGAAGACTACTTGTCCTATTGAGGTCCTCAGTGTATTGGTTAGGACTCCACATATTGGTGAGGGCCATTAGCTTAACCTAGTCTGTAGATTCACACGTTGATCTCTTCTGGAAACACCCTTGCAGGCACACCACAATAATATGGTTTTTAAATTTCTAAAAATTAATCAAATGACAAATAAAAATTGCATATTTTTATCAAAGACAACATAGCGTTTTAATGATGCATATCTTGAGGAGTGGCTAACCCCAAATAATCAGCACATGCATTACCTCATATACTGATTATTTTTGGTGTGAAGGCTTAAATTTATTCTCTCAGTGATTTCCAAGAATAACATTTACCAGCTCTTTGAGCCATTATGCCAAGAATAGCTGTGAAAGAGCTTCCAGAGTGAAGACTACCATGGGAAAGCAGCTTCAGGTCCACAAAAATCATGGAATGCTTCCTCCTGCAAAAGATGAGTCTTTGGAGAAAGAGACTGAAGTTACACAGTTTATAATCTGAGAAGTGTACAAGCAGCTCGACTACTTGCACCTGTTATTGGGAAATAAAGTGGGAGAATGGTTAAAGGAGTCTTGCATAGAAGTTGCTAGAACTAGTCATGGCAGCCAGAAAGAAGAAAGCTAACAGAATCCAAAGATACTTTATAATTGAGAAGGTACATCAGACTTCAGCACGGAGAGAATTGTTGATCTTTTCCTTAAACAATAATTTGGCTTGATGAGAATTAGACTAGCAAGAAATATTTAAATCTGGAAAACTGTACAACAGTTGTTTCATGGATTTTCAACAGATCAAAATATGACATTAAGAAACAATAGCACAAGAGAATTATCTGACACCAGTATTCACCCACCCAGTGTAAAGAAGTTGCATTGGTTATTTCTTTGAAGACCCTTGCTGTTAGAAAATAGATACAGAAATATGATTAGGGTATGCTGCATTGCTTTATTTTTTTTTTAAAAAGTAATTTATTCATTTTAAAGCAGGGAGGGAGGGAGAATCTTCCATCCTCTAGTTTACTCCCCAAATGACCACAACAGCCAAGGTGGGGCCAGAACAAAGCCAGCAGCCAGAAACTCAACCCAGTTTCTCCTGTAAATGTCAGCGACCCATGTTACATAGTCATCATTTTCTGCTTTCCAGGTAGATTAGAAGGGAATTCAATCAGAAGTGGAGCAGCTGACACTCAAACCAGCACTGTGATATGGGATGCAGGTGTCCAGGTGGGATTTTGTTTTTTTTGACAGGCAGAGTTAGACAGTGAGAGAGAGACAGAGAGAAAAGTCTTCCTTTCGTTGGTTCACCCCAGAGATGGCCACTTCGGCCGGCGTGCTGTGCCGATCCGAAGCCAGGAGCCAGGTGCTTCCTCCTGGTCTCCCATGTGGGTGCAGGGTCCAAGCACTTGGGCCATCCTCCACTGCCTTCCCGGGCCACAGCAGAGAGCTGGACTGGAAGAGGAGCATCTGGGACCAGAACCCGGCGCTCCGACCAGAACTAGAACCCGGGGAGCTGGCGCCGCAGGTGGAGGATTAGCCTAGTGAGACGCTGCACCGGCCCCAGGTGGGATCTTAAGCTACTGGGCCATGGCACATGCCACTTTATTTTTAATTTATGTTTTATTCTGTTGGTGGGTAGTGGTTCTACTGGTTCATTCCTTAGATGGTTGCAACTGCCAGGATTGCACCAATAGGAAACTAAGAGCTGAAAGCTCCATTGCATTCATCCATGACTCCATACGGATGGCATGGGGCCCAAGTACTTGGTGCATCTTCTGCCGCCTTCCCAGGTGCATAAGTAGAGAGCTGGATCAGAATTGGAGCTGCTGGGACTCCTATGGGCTTTTTTATTGTGAGCGGTGACTTAGCTCACTGCACCACAAAGCTGCCCACCAACAATTTACCAGGGCTCTGTCTAAATAAGGTCAAACTTCTGTTTTAATTAAAAAGCAAATACCTGAAGTTTCTTTGAGCTAAAGTGGACTTTATTTTGCTTTATCTCAACATACACTAAATTTCAGAAGGAGTATCTAATATTAAATCTTGCAATGTTCTATATCTCCTAAGCAACCCAATGTACTTGCTGATGCATGGAGATACAGAAAAGTATCAATTAATCTATAAGTCTTAAAAGGTTTGCAAATCAGAGTTGCAATATCTAATCTAGCTCAAATTCTTTTATTTTATTTATTTGATAGACTGTTTTTGATCTGGAAACAGTCCAATGGAGAAAGATATCATAAGGTTAGAAATTTATGTAGTCTGTTCCACTGCACTCAAGGTTGCTGCTCAAGTGAAACCTGTCACAGAAGACTTTCCTTGCCCAATTCCACACACATACACATACAAACACATATAGACACATATACATGTATACACACATCGCCCTCCCTGCTTTCTAATGTGCCTTTACATATGATCTTATAGTAGTTGTCCCCAGAAGAATTATGAAAATCTAAGGGTATCTAGAAGGCTGTGTATTAACTTGCTTATTCTCTACACATCCCATAAGGAGTCTTGCAGAGCAAGGGGATAACAATGACTTTTTGTGTGGAAGGTGTTATTAAGACTGGATCCAAAGTGTGTAGAACTGCACCTGGCACTCACTAGGTGCTTAGAGCAAATTTTGTTGCCTGTGTGATCTTTAGTGTAACCTGTGAAAAGCATCCTTGAAGAAACCCCTTGAGTATAACCCTCAAAGGAAGAACCACTGCAAATAAATAGGCTCCTGGAAAAATACTTACCCATTTGGACAAGCAAACATAGGTACATGTTGAAAAATGTTGGGGAAAAGTCAGCAAAATAAATGAATTCTACTCCTGATAACATTGTTTCTTCTAATCTCTCATTTACTTTTTTTTAAAAGGCTTGTAATATTTAGTTTTTTCAATTTAATAATATCTTTCAAGTTGTTCCTGTACTCCATTGATGCTTTAAATTATGTATTAGTTTTTATGTAATTTTAGCAGGAAACTAAGATATTTCCTGATGATTAAAATGCCACAAGCTAATTTCAAGGGCATGCTTATGTAGAAAGCTATCACTTCAGTTTGTGAGTATCCCCTGGATTTAATGATTTCTTTAGATTCTTGGGAAGAGACTGTCCTTCCTACACTTGGAAAAGGAAATGATTCTAAGAATACTATGTGAATGTAACATGCACTTTCAAGTCACAGATATGATTACACACTCAGAGAAAAGCTAATTCTACAGATACAGAATAAAGTGTGAGAGCCATGGGAAGAAAGCTGACATAATATCTGATTTCGTAAAGTAGTCCATGTAAGAAAAGCTTCACTAAATGGTTTTTGGAAGATGGAGAGCTGGAGATGGAGGAGACACTGAATGCAATATTGCACAATTAGGTTTAACTAAAAAAGAAAAGATTTGTAAGTTTTGTCAATTTGGGAGAAGATTAAAAATAACTCTATTCTTCTTAACTTATGCTACATGAATCCATAATAAATGTAAAACTAAATACGGAAGATGTAGTGTTAGGTGCTGTAGAGGATTTTTTAAAGTGCTAAGATATGTATCCTGCTTTCAATAATCTTATTTTCACGAATAACTGTAATATAAGATCAAGAGTGGTGTGTAAAAAAAGAAACATTAAATGTCAAGAAGTTCAGTGAACAAAGAGAGTGCTTTTAACTGGGAAGACGAGGAGAGGTTATTTTCAAGCTAACGACATTTGTTCTTGTCTGACAAGGATGAGTGTGATCTAGACATTTGGCTGTGGGCAAGAGGAGTATTCTTGATGGTGGGAACAGTATGAATAGCATATCTAATTGGGAAAACACGAGGTATATATATGTATGCCTGTGAAAATTCTACTTGCTAAAGTTTGAGGAATGAGAAAGAGAATATAGAATAGTAATAATAGAAATTCTGTATGCAACTAGGTCATATGAAACTTGGGTGGGAAGTTTTATTTAGTTTGTAATGGAAAAGCAGTGAATATTATTTCCATCAAGACCTGGTATGATCATTGTATTTTGGAAATATTTGTGTGATATCAGTAGGTATGAAAGAGAGAACCAAAAAAACAGTTAGAAATTATATTCAAGATCCATTAAAAAAGGGTGATGTAACTTAGCAAGGAAAAAAGAAATCAAAGGAAATTATTGATTTGAAGTTATGAAATGCTGAACCTTGTATAATTTCATATGCATGTTATATGTCATATATAGCATTTGTGACATATGTTATGTATAATAGGGAACATTATATTTCGCATATTATATTACAAATATGCATTATATACAGTTTGCAATGTATATATATATATATACATACATAGATAAATACATTATATATAGAGAGAGAGAGAGAAGAGAGAATGGTCAAGTATGGAACAATTTGAACAGTAATATACAGTATCATTGAATTATATTAAAAATATAACATACATTTCCATGAGTCCATTTTGACATAAGTAAATGATGATTAATTGAATTAATAAATGCTTACAATCTCCCACACAGAATTCCAAGTAATAAATGTACATACTTCACCTTAAAAAAATAAAGGAACATAGCTCCACATTTGACTAGTGTGTTTCGTGCACAGTAATAGTCTACAAAAAGGTACTGCATAGAAAGAGAAAAAATATAATTTACAATAGAAAAAAAATGGCAAATATGACCCAAGACTGGTGGCCCAGATTGTAGTCAACAGTGATAAGTCCTGTGGAGAATATGTATATTTGTTGGTATGCTGTGGTTGTCACAAAGTCTCACATCTGATGTGGTTTAAATAATAAAAATGTATTATCTCACACTTTGAAGACCTAATGTCCAAAATTAAAATACTCTGCAGAAGGTTCTGGTCTAGTGGAGACATTTTCTTAACTTTTAGTGCTGCAGGTAATCCCTGGTGTCCCATGGCTTGCAATTGCATCACTCCTGAGTTTGTCTCCCTCATCACATGGCCTCCTCCATGTTTCTTTGCCTTTAAGTGGCATCTTCTTATGGAATCAATCATATTTGTTTAAGAGCCCACCATACTCCCATATACCCTATGATCTCATTTTAATTTAATTAAATATATCTACAGAAATTATTTTTAAATAAGATCAATTCTGAGTGTCCCATGGGCGAGACCTTTAATATATATTTTCTCAGGGAATACAATTCAACCCATAACAATACTGTTGATGTGATATGAAAATAACACAAGACTTTTTTTGTATTGTTCCTCCAAAAACAGAATTCCATTCTAAGCATCAAAAATAAATTAAACACATTCCAATTGAGAGATAACCTGAAAAATATTTGACTAATGTTCTTCAAAACCATTAAAGTTACAAAAAGCCTGAAGAACATTCATAGGGAAGCAGGAAACTAAGGGTACCTGACAATGCAAAGCTAATGTAATACCCTGCATGGAATTCTGGAACAGAAGAGGATATAGGTAAAAACTAAGGAAATTCAGATAGAATTTGAACTTTAGTTAAAATAATATTAGGTATAATAATTATAGCAAATGTACCATAATTAATGTAAGATAGGAATAATAAAATAATCTAGGTGCAGGGCATGCAGGAATTCTATATACTAATTTCATAATTGTTTTTTTTTTTTTGCAAATATGAAACTGTTTTAACATTTAAAGTGCATTTTAGAAAAGACATTTGGCCTCATGGTTAAAACACAGGTTTGAGAAACTTGTGTCCCATATTGGACTACAGGGGTCCATGCCACCTTTGGCTCCTGACTCCAACATCCTGATAATGCAGACTTTGGGAGGCAACACTGATAGCTCAAATTGTAGGGTCTCTGCTTCGCATGTGGCACACCTGGATTGAATTCCAGGCTGCTTGTTTGGTATCAGCCTAGCTCCAGGCATTTCATGCTGGATGCAGTCTCCTTTTGTCTTTTGCTCTTTCTTTGCTTCTCAAATTAATAAAATAAAGTTTTAAATATGAAATAAAATGAAAGATTAATTAAATATATTTACTATTGAGATTCAAAAATTAGATGACAAATATGCTTTGCACAATGCATTATATATAACACATGCAATATAGTAGCTATTAATTATATATGTTTCATTATATTCACAAATATTAGCATAAATATGGAATAATAATTAACAACAAATTAAATAAATCCACATTTGCAATGTGATCTTCTGCCTCCCTGGTTCTAATATAGCATATTAAATGTGAATCTCCTGCTGTGATCTGCAATGAATGAACATATTCTAGCAAATGTGTAATGTTGTGCTAAGGTTTAGATTGCATTTGTCAAAGTTAATAGTTTAAGTAAGTTTTGGTCGTGATTATAGCAAGTGGAAATGAGTTGGAATATTATGAATTTATGAAATGTAACAGTGTTTTAACATTTTGCATGGAGAGACAAGCCCAGTTTTCATGGGATGACAAATGGTTTGGATTGAGAAACTCATCTTGTTATAGATGCTGATGTTTCTCCTTTCCCACTATATTCAAAGTTGTGCTACTACTCTGTGCCCCCTTACCCGCCTCCTCACCTTAATTTTCCCCCTAGCACTGATCTCCTTCTGACATCTCATAGTTTTCTCATTCTCATTTATAGAAGATCTTCTATAAATTAGAAACAATAACTTGGATCTGTTCTGTTCTCAGCTCTAATCAAGTGCCCTGAGTGGTGCCTGCAGCTTACAGTATGTTTGGTAAATATTCTCATAAAAAAGAAGAAGAATAAAATTTAATAAATTCACTATGTAATAATGTTCTATAGTAATTTTAGTCCTTTCCTCAAACACTATTTATTGTTAAGTCTAGTTGAGAAATTATGTTTTTATTTCATGTGTTACAAATAAGCTGATCAAAAATTTATATTATGTAATAGAAATTCTGACTCTTCAAGGAATAGTGAGCTTTACAAAGGGACTAGTTTGGTCTTAAATATATGATGGGATTGACTAAATATCAAGGATACAGTCAAATGCAAAGACCTTATGGCGATCTACACTATCAGACTACTCTTACTACTCTTAGAAAGCACCTTATTGCTGATTGACATACAATAGTTAACTATCTCTCACCTACTATTTACTCTGAGTTATAGTTGATCATTTTCAGTTGGGGATTTTATAGGTGAGTTATTAACATAATAGTCTGTACAGAATTTCTTGAAATATGTTGATAGGAGATTAGCCATTTATATGATAAAATAAAATGCTGTAATTTCATTAACATTATTATTCCAGTAACACACTGAAACTCTCATAAAAAAATAATTTTGATGTATGGCCTAGATGAGAACTAAATAATAAATATAGAACAAAATAGTGTAAGTGATTTAGATTTGTGAATGGCTTCTAATTAGCCATCAACTAAGAAAATAAAGTATGAAGACTTCAGTGTGATTAAGTAAATATGGATAACTGTTAAATGAACTAAAGCATATAACAAGACTGCATGAGAACAGTCTTACTATGCTCTTTTATAAATGTGTTGTATTTACCATCAACAATTTATTTTATTTTGTTTTAATGCCATATAAATGCAGTTACATAAGTAAAAATAAATAGAAAATTTTAAAGGGTGCATTCTAGTTCCTTTAAATTTATTTATTTTTTTCACCTCAGCTTTTGAATGAGTTAAAACCCAATCATTTGTGCGATTTGCCTGCTGGCAAGCAAAAGGATATACAGACTTTTTCCTTGTAGTTTATGCTTTGTTGATGATATTTGTCATCAAAATTAACATTTATTGTATTTCCATGTTTATAGAAATGGCATAAAGAAACTGTAATAAGAGAAAAGAATTAATACAATAAAGTCCTACTATATATAACTCCTCCATTTAGTTTTTATGAACATTTTACATTTTCTTCAAAAAATATCTGCATAATATTTAATAATGTTTTACCACAACATTTAACCATTCTTGTACCATTTTAAATGTTGGCTTTTTTTTCCTTTTAAATAATGTTACAATTAAAATCCTTGGACTTTGCAAAATATGCACGCCTCACAACACACAGCCAGGACAAAATCCTGGGTGCAAATCCTTTGGACTCTGGAATCAGGAAAGAGGGGGCAAGGAGAGGTTTCTTGGACAGGGGAAAGGCAAATGAGTATGGAGTTGTGGACCAACTGCTTTGAGTAGTTGGGGCTCCCTACCCTGAGGACTGTCCAGAAACTGCAAGAATTTACCTTACATCAGTCCCTTCCAAGGACAAGGGAGTGATGAACCCACTTTGCCCCTTTTGTGGAGGTTTATTTCAACTTCCCTCACTCTAGCCTAATTTTTCTGAACACAGGCTGAACCAGCTTGAAGGGGTTTAGGAAGTCGCGTGGGTGAGCAAAGCAGAGGCCCTGGCAGTGCTTGAGTAGAGAGCTGTCGGCCTTTATAGAGCAAGGTCTACAGTAGCTGCAGATGAAATGAAAAATAGATCTGTGGCCAACACCATCCCAGTTCTGGCAAAGACCACAATGAATGCCAGGTGCAGTATATCCTCCCAGCTCCCCCCAGTCCCCAGTTCTTGCACAGACCACAAATAGTGGAAATGGCTCCTCCTCCTAACTGATGGGTGGCCTTGGTGGCTGCCTCAGGTACTTCAGACCCTCCAACCATCCAGAGTTGTGGCTTGGCAGAAACATGAGGGATACCCCACCGAGGAGGCCATGGACCTTGCAAATTAATTGAACACATATATGTCAGGTTCAAAGTAGTCCCTCTCTGTTCCTGCTCCTAGGGTAAAACAAAAAACAAAGTGCCATATAAGATTGCTTGCTTTAATCTTTGCCTGCAAATTAAATATGGAAAAGAAGGAAACTCTGAATACATATATATATATATATGTATATATATGTATACATATATATATATTTAAATTTCTCTTAAAACACAATTGGATGTCAAAAGTTCTTCTATCAAGGTACTGGTATTTTTTAATTTCTTTAATTTTTCCTTGAAATGTTCGATGACTATTATGTGATAAATTCTTGAGACAATAGTTCACTTTATAGGAGGTGCATTAGTCAACCTTTTGCTACTATAATGGAACACCTGAGGAGAAAGAGCTTTATTTTTTTTCACAGTTTTGGAGGTTCAGGGTCTAAATACAGGCAAAACCCATAGGTTTGCCTCTGGTTATGGTGTTCTTGCTGCTACAGTCCTGTGAATGTGCAGAGCATCACATTGCAAGAGACAGGAAGCATGCCCGTCAGCCTTTCTCCTGCTCTCTTTCTCCTTATAAAGCCACCAAGATTCAGTCATGGGATTTCCACCATAAGGACCTCACTCAATATAATCAATTCCAGAGGCCCGGCTCAAAACACTACAATTAAATTAAGTTTTCACCCCTTTAGTGTACTTAACCTCTAACATTGCAGTTTCAAGTCCTGCATATGAGGTCAGGGGCCAAATCATATTCAGACTAACAAGAAATGAGTAGAAGATGAAAAGACCCAGAGTTTATTCACCCATTAATGAAACAAAGACATTCTGTTGGGAATGACACCTATAAACAGTTTGTAAAGATACTTCTATGATTGTTGTTTACTGATTTATTCATATGAATAAAGTGTACAGAGAATTATTGATCAATTTCTCTAGGTATTTTGTATTTTCAGTTATTTTCTTCACCTTTTAGAGTGAAACAACTTGAATATGAAGAATATGCAAAAGCAAACCTTTATCACAATTACATCAAATGCTAAAGTGTCTCCAAAGTAAGTTAAATCTATTTTGTCCAGTGAGACTCTTCATTTCAAGAATGGAGCTTTCTGAATTTCTCATTGAACTCTAAAATAGCTAAGCCAAATTTGTCATTACATTTTGCAAGTTGGATGCTTAGGTTAAATTTGTCTTAACAGACTTAAGAAGCCAAGTCAATGATAGGCAAAAATTGGAGCACATTCTAAATGAATGAGTATTTTGTCTGTGAATAAATATAATAGAAATTGGATTATTAGAAATGTGATTTCCATAAGCTAGAAATCAATTTATTTTCTAAAGGAAGAACTAATACCTTCCATATAAGTCATCAAATTTAGATAGTATTATAATGCAAAAATATAACTCAAAGCATGTTGAGTTTTGAATTACAATTTGAAGAAAATTATTTCAAGATGTTTAGAAACTAATATGTTAAAATAATGAGAACCAGAATATTATCACACACCAATCACGTTTTTAAATGAAAAAACCTCTTTTCAATATTTTGCAGCTTGCTTGCATAAATGAATTATGCATAAACAGGAAATATTGAATTTTATAAAATTAAAATTAATAATGTTCCTTTACAAACATATGTTCTCTCAATAGTTATTAATTTATTAAAATTAATAACACTAAATGCTATCATATTTCAATGTTTAAATTAAATTTTAGTCTATTGTACTTCAATACACGGCAACTCAAAGATTGTCAAATATTTTAATATATTGAATGTATTTAGCTATTCAATGTTTCAATGCTACTATTTCAGCTTTTAGTCAATTGAAATAATGTAATAAGTTTTTATTTTAAATGAGATTTATTGTGATTCCTTAAATGTATTGTTTTCAATTAATTCATCCTGAATTAATTCAATGTAAAACAGTCCTCAGTTTAAAATATATAACCATATGCATATTAAAAAGGAATCGCAGTAAACAATGCAATCAGCAGTTGCATTTTTCTAATTCTGAGCATTCTAAAATAATCTTTCTAACATTCTACCACTATACTTCTCATTCATCATATGAATTAGTTTAAGCTGTTGCCCGTTATGTACACAGGCATACATGTATGCCTGTTATGTATATAAAGCATTTATCCTGCAGACTACCTTCACCTTGTAGCTGAGATAGGGTAGCTTTTATTTTATTTTCAATATTCCTGTGAGGAAGAATTAGAATACTGAAATATGATGTGCCAAGTTCAAAATTAGAATAAACACCTAACACCAATAATTAATGTTTAATAACATTTTTTACATGTTGTCTTCCTAGCTCAACTGCTTAGAATGCTATGCAAGTAACAAAATTCCACAAACTGAATCAGCTTGCATATGTTGTGCTTTAGATACTATTGTATTATTATCGCTTCTCAGCCTTTTGGCTAAGATCAAATGTAGATACCATTGTATTAATTATAAGAACTTATCATAGTGTATTTCTTTTGAAACTATCCTTTACAATAGTGAAAATCTACTAATAGATCTTATCCTAAGTAGAAAAAAATGCCAAATATGAACTTTCTTAGAATGAATAATTAGCTTTGGTGGGTTTTTCTTTATTCTTATTTTATTGTATTATTTAATATGAAAGCTTTGCTAATTTCAAATACATTTGGATACAAAGAATGTTACAAAACTCATTTTTGATTAAATATCTGACTGTATTAAGTTTTACACAAACACTAAAAAATCTAGGTTTTTAAAATTTTTCTCCCAAGTAATTTTGATTTATGTTTGATTGCCCTAGAGGAGAAGCAAAATTTTTCCTCTACCCTCTTAGAGATTTTGGCTGAAGTCTGATAGAAAACAGATTAACAGGACATAAGCAAGGGTATGTATTTAAGTTTTACAAGACATGAGACCCCATCATAAAAAAAAAAGAGGGCTCAATATGGCAAACCCTACATGATATGATTATATAGTATGCAGAACAAAGGCAGGCAATCATGGAAAAGTAAATACAATGGTTTGCTTGTGTTCCTCGAAAGTTCACGTGTTGGATTAGACAGCTATTGTTTCCAGTGGGTTAAAGCCACCACTTGGGATGCATGAATTCAGTATCAGAGTGCTGGTTTGACTACAGAGATTCTTCTCCCTATTCAGCTCCCTGGCAACTCACCTGGAAAGCAGCGGATGAGTTCCTGCCACTCATGTGGGAGACCCAGATAGAGTTCCTGTCTTTTGACTTTAGCCTGTCCCAGCTTGGTGGTTGGTTGTAGCCATTTAAGGAGTGAACCAGCACATGGATGGTCTTCCCCTCTCACTTTGACACTCCTTTGCAAATAAATAAATAAATAAATCTTTAAAAAACAAATCCATGTATTGGAATCTTAATCCCCAAATTCATATGTTGATGGTTTTTGGAGGTAGGGCCTTTGGGAAGCAATGAGGGTTCGGTCATAAAGGTAGGGAGGTAGGGCCATATGATGGAATGAGTGGTTCATAAGACCTGAGGGCACAAGCTTGTTCTCCTGTCATGAGATGCCTTCTACTGTATCATGAAACAGAAGGAAAGCCCTTACTATTGGACTTTCTTGTCATCAGGATTCTGAAAAATACTCTCATTTTCTTTATAAATTACCCAGTCTGTGACAGTTCTACTACAACAACACAACATGAACTAAAACAGTGACTAAATCATGCAGGGAGGCCAACACATACTTAGAATTATTTTAACAAGTTCTGTTTGCACAGAATAATTTCCTGTCCCAGCTTCCTGTCCTTGATGATAAGAATGCTACTCAGAGAGATGGCATCTTTCATAATGGAGTTTTATGTTCTGCTTTCAGAAAGGAAAAGGGGGAAGGTTAAAACACTCTTTTTGATCTGATGCTGGAATTTTATTTTTCTTATTTCTTACTTTTTTATTTTTTAAAGCATGCTCAAAATAATCCTGCTGCCAAATGGCATATATTGGGCTCATGTATTTTGCCATCCTCAAGGCATAAATGAAGAAAGTGAAATAAATGGTTTGAGCACAACTACAATGAACCAAACTGGATACCAAGCTTGAAGGATCCCTGAGCACACAAGGCCAGTTAGGCATCATACGTGACCTTTATCTTATTTTATTTGCAAACATAAATGAAACTTAATTGAGCTATTTTTTGTATATGCCTATACTAAAGTAAAACAGAGCTTAAGTTCAATCAATCTGAAAGAGCAGTTAATGTGTAACATAAAACTAAGGATTTTCCAAATGAGATA